>NC_092340.1:105530000-105890000 GCF_046630445.1 Rutidosis leptorrhynchoides | reverse complement strand
TTAGACACTTATTAACAAAATTCTATGCTTTATATTATTTCAAGTAGCAATTATATGTACACCTAAAGCATTAAATATTAATAAAGGGTTACCGAGGAGGCGAGAAACTAACATACTCTTCAAATGCTTCTCGCGTTCTATATACTTATCATACAACTGTTAGCAATGCCATGGGGAGACTTTTGAGTGCACAGGTTATATTTGGTCCTGGAGACAAGCCTACAAACAACAGAACAAGTCAAGATCATCAACAATCAGGAGAGACCAACGAAGCAGTGCTTCAGTGGTACCCGTCGCTTATGATCCCTGGGCCCGCAGGAGGGCCTTATTGAATACTGAGAGGTGCAGGTTCGAATCTCGGCTTGCAACTTCCTGTTGGGTATTAGGGGGAGGTGTCTTACACGGCTTACTTAGCCCTTGCGGGGTGGGCGGTATGGGTGACATAGTCACACGGAGTCAGGGTTTCTCCGCCAGAATAAACCTTTTGAACAATCAGGAGAGACTTTTATATTAAGTGTGTGGAAAAAAAGTTTATAGATCACAGAAAACAGATTAATTATTGAGACCTCATTTGCTCTTTAGTATATGTTGTGTCTTGTTAGCATCAATAAAGCTACACTTCATACAACATAACTAGTAACTTCAAAACAATCAGTTCGGGCCAAATGAGACCTCAATGTAACGTCATATAAGTATATAACTGAAGCAGAGAGATCAATTAACTTCGTCTAATAGGATGAAACTCGGCCCACATGTAAGGGTATTTCTCTAATCTGCTAGAAAGCTTCAAACTTATCTCTGTAAATAAGCATAATTATGGTGCAGGAGATTGAATAACTACATGACTACACCCAAAAAAAGTGAATTACTCCATTTGAAGTTATGACTGGAGACTTTAAAAGTGGCTTTAGAAAGAGTGACTAACCAAGTGTGATTGTAGCACATTTAACAGCAACATTATACCTGTAACACATTAACATGGGTAAGACTTCAATAACAACAAAAGAAGGAAGTAGATAAGCATTTTGAAACACCAAAATTAACTTATACTCAGCACACTCATCCTCATTCAACTACTCGGGCCCGAACAAACTAAGTTACTTGAGCCACCAAAAAAATGAAAACTGACAAACTGTACAAATCAATGATCCTTGTAGCCTAATACTAACACATATTGATATTTTAACCAAGAGAATGATTAATAGTTCAATTCAGTCACACTCCTCGAAGATTCTGGTTCATTAGTGCATCAATAGCGTGTTAGCTTCAAACATTTGAAATCAAAAGCATTAAAGTGCTTAACTAACAAACAGATATCTCCGAGCCTATTTGTGGCATAATATGAGTTAGCAGACAACACATGTGCCTATCTAAAACATGAATACGAATTCCGCATACATTAAGAAGAATTAACTTTGAAACCCTAGTTATCATTCAATAAACATGTAACCTAAGGCTTTGTTCGAGAGTTCATGCATACAAGAAAAGAAATGAGATGAAGGGGAATGAAAGGAAGGTGAGTAAAACCCTTTCAATTTGGAAGGAAAGATTGGGAAGGAAATTAGGCAAAATAATCTAAGGCTATCCTTTTATTTACAATTGATCGATTATCGGTTATCATCCTTAAATAATACTGTATTATTGTGTAAAAAATCTAGTAAATAAAGAGATATAACTAGTTGGGCGACTTAGTTTTGCGCCGGTTCTTCACCAATCATTAAGATTAATTACATAGTTAATTATTGAGAAAGTAATTATTTATAATTTTTTTAATTTTTCGTTTTGTCGAGGAAGGACAAAAAATAGTTATGTGATTGATTTGTAATAAGCGTGAAAGTAATTATTCATCATTCACTACAACAAATTTATTAATTGTTCACGCATATTTTTACACACTTGTAAGAAAGTATGAGCTTTTTGTCAAATTCCTCACACTTATAAATATGTATAAGTTTGTTACATTTATAAATGTTGAATGTTATTCAAATTTCACACTTAAAATTGTAGGAAAAGTTTGTTCATACTTATTAGTGTGTACAAACACAAATTTAATCATATTTAAAAATGTGAGTAAAATTTGTTACACCTCATTTCTTCACAGAAGGGGGAGCGTGAACAAATCTAGTGCGACAAAATTAACTTAACACTTATAAGTGTGGTTATATTTATAATTATACACACAAATTAGTGTGAGTTTTTTTCTCCACACTTTTATGTGTGAAACTATAATGATATTCTACACTTATAAATGTAATACATTTACACACATTTACAAGTGTGAAGAATTTAACAAAAAAGTACACACTTTTTAAAAATGCGTAAATTTATGCGTGGTTAATTAGCAAATTTGTTGTAGTGATTTTTTGTATTACTTTTCGTCTTATCGAAAGAAAAGATCTAAATGCTCAATCAATAAAGTGATACGTACACCAACGATTGATACAAACTATTTAATAGAATAGAAACAACTATATATATATATATATATATATATATATATATATATATATATATATATATATATATATATACGGCATGATCAATGAGGAAGTAACCAATCGGGGGGAAGCAAAAAAAAATTAAAATTTTCGTTTTTTTTGGAATTTTTTTTCAGGCATCAAGATCACACGAAAATATGAACATTTAAAAAAGACACTTCGTGATGAATGTTATTATTTAGGCGGAAAAACGATCGACAAAAATAACATTCAAGATAATATTGATCGTTAAGAATGTTACCGTTTTTTTCCACGTTTTGTGAAGTAAAATTTAGCCTGATTTAGAGTTTAGGGTTTAGGGTTTGGTGTTTTGGGTTTAGTCCCTAAACCTAAAACCCCAAACCCTAAACCCTAAACCCTAAACTCTAAACCGTTCGTGTTAAAAACTCAATCTAAATCCTAAATCTAAACCTTAAATCTAAACCCTAAACCCTAAATTTCTAAACCCTAATATCTAAACCCTATAAACCCTAATATCTAAACTCTAATATCTAAACCCTAATATCTAAAACCTCAACATACGCTCGAAAAACACGATAATTGTTATATATTACTTCTTCGAGCGTTTTTCCGCCAAAATAAAAACATTTATCACAAAGTGTCTTTATTAAATGTTCATATTTTCATCAAATCTATAATTTTCGTGAACAAAGTTTTTTTAAAAAATGAAAAAAAAAGTTTTTGCTTTCCCCCGATTGGTTACTTCCCCTTGATCCTACCACTATATATATATATATATATATATATATATATATATATATATATATATATATATATATATATATATATATATATAATAACAATAAAACAGTTATTAAAAAATGAGTTACGTAGTTAATATATAATATAAGGAAAAAAAGTTAAACAATAATAAAATGAAAAATCATGTGATTGATTTAATAATAATAATAATAATAATAATAATAATAATAATAATAATAAAAATAAATAGTTATTAGATAGAAAAAATTATGTGATCGATTTAGAATGAATGAGAAGTTTAATGGTTAAATTATAAGATTTAAAAAGTTTGTGGTAAGTTTATAAAAGTTATAAAGTGAACTATTATAAAGAGTGTGTCTAAAATATAAAAAAATATAAAAAGTTTAGGGTGAATTTGTGAAACTTATAAAAGTTACTATTCATTTGGCCTACACCTTTTAGATATATAGATTATTAATATAAATATAAATATTCTACATAATAAATAATAAATAATTTTAGTTATATAAAAGTGTATAATTTATATAAAATTATAATTATAATTATAATTATTATAATTATACCTTATATCTAATTGAGATAATCCAAATGAATAGTACTATTTGGACTATCTCAATCCCACACCAAGGCCCCCAAAGTTTATCCAATGTATGAATCGGCCCCCTCCCCAATACTACTATTTTGAACTATCTCAATCTCACACTAAGGACCTCAAACTTTATCCAAAGTACGAATCGGCCCCTCCCCAATTTTCCTAAAAAAAACCCACACCCTCGAGAAAATACAAAACACCCCCGAACCCTACCCTTTACCCCGACCCGACCCGACCCGTCTCCCCGTTATTATAACTATAATAATATTATATAATATATTTCGTCCTTTCACCTTTTTTTATTTTTTTTGTTTTCACCTTTTTTTCCTTTTTCCAAAAAACCCCCCAAACTTTGTTCAAAAATTAAAACCGCCCCTCAAACAGGGGAGTAAAGTGTCAAATAACCATTTTCATAAAAAATCTTAACTAAACTCCACCCAAATATTCAACGGGTCATATCTTCTCGCTCGCAACGAGTTAAATTCTTCCGACACCATCGTTAAACTCGAAATAATTTTAGGAACACAATGTCACTAACTATACGCAAAATGGAATCTTTTTAAAAAACGCTAAATATTTGAGGTATTTTTCATACACGTTGATTTTGAGTTAAATTTTTAAAAGTCGACAATTCCATAGCGAAACGCGGAGATGCACATAGCACATATATTGTTAATTTAAAATAACATTTAAATCTTTCACGAATTATACCTTTTAATTCGACTCGCGTTACGCTTCAACGACATCATCGTTAGCCACGTAATAATTTTACAAACTAAACGCACTAAAATACATTGAAAACCGAACCCCGGCGCGAAGCGAGGATTCGTAAACTAGTTATAATCTATATGAAAAGAACACATCTTGAAGCGTAATTTTCTTAATTGTATTTCACGTCACTTTATTCACGGTTATAACACGGTTATAACTGTGTACATTGTGAATATCCACTAGTACACAATTAAAGGTGTTTATAATATCATTACACCCATAAACGTGAGTAATACTTCAATTTTTTATAGAATTATAAGCGTAAAAATATTTGCATTTATTTATAATTGTGAAGATTTACTAATAGACATTCATGAGTGTCATGTCATACCCCGTCCAAATCCATCTGGACGAAGTCACCAACATCTGGTCCCATTGCGATGATCGACTCCAAATAATGTCTTTTCAATGAGCAAATGCACAGCAGAAGATTTCTTTCATACCTGAGAATAAACATGCTTTCAAGTATCAACCAAAAGGTTGGTGAGTTCATAGGTTTATCATAAAACAATAAAATTCATCATTTTGATAGACCACAAGATTTAAAACATGCATGGTACAAATGGGCCCGAATCCTATACCCACATGTAATGTACATGCGATATCTTTTAAATACAGTACACATTTCTCGTGTACGAAATCATCTTTCATAAATCTTAGTAACCGTACACATATCTTGTGCACAAAAATAACATACACATAACCTGTGTATAAAATCATTCTCTCGATACATAACATTCACTTTTCATTGCTTTCATAGCTTGGCTTGGTAACCGACCTTAACATATAATGCGCATAATAATATCCCCAAAACAGAACATCTCGTCTGTATAATAATCATATAAACTTCGAAGTACTAAACACCACGCCCACTAGCCTTTTCGTCTAGTGAACATTCTGGGTGGGGGTGTTAAACCCGGTAGCTACCTTGAGGATTCGCGTGAATTAGGGCCATACCCGATTCTAATTCTTAGGTTACCAAGCAATACTAATCAGGGAAAATATTCACAACAATTAGTGGCAATTATAACGTCCAACTAATTCAATAATAATCCACAGAACTTCCGTCTGCATAATAATTCATTCGAGGAATGTTTTGCTTGTGTCTATCTTGTCAAACATTTATAAAAGCATTTCATGTATTCGCAGTTCAAAATATATTTCAAAAGCATTTAATAAAGCAGTTATAAAGCAACGCATGTATTCTCAGTCCCAAAAATGTAAAGAGTAAAAGGGAGCAAATGAACTCACAATACGATATTTTGTAGTAAAAATATGCATACGACGGAACTGAACAATGCAAGGTTGACCTCGGATTCACGAACCTATATCATATATATATATATATATATATGTATATATATATATATATATATATATATATATATATATATATATATATATATATATATATATATATATATATATATTAACACGCATAATTGTAATTGTACAAATATATATATATATATATATATATATATATATATATATATATATATATATATATATATAGGTTCGTGAATCCGAGGTCAACCTTGCATTGTTCAGTTCCGTCGTATGCATATTTTTACTACAAAATATCGTATTTTGAGTTCATTTGCTCCCTTTTACTCTTTACATTTTTGGGACTGAGAATACATGTGTTGCTTTATAACTGCTTTATTAAATGTTTTTGAAATATATTTTGAACTGTTAATACATGAAATGCTTTTATAAATGTTTGACAAGATAGACACAAGCAAAACATTTCTCGAATGAATTATTATGCAGACGGAAGTTCTGTGGATTATTATTGAATTAGTTGGACGTTATAATTGCCACTAATTGTTGTGAATATTTCCCCTGATTAGTATTGCTTGGTAACCTAAGAATTAGAATCGGGTATGGCCCTAATTCACGCGAATCCTAAAGGTAGCTACCGGGTTTAACACCCCCACCCAGAATGTTCACTAGACGGAAGGGCTAGTGGGCGTGGTGTTTAGTACTTCGAAGTTTATATGATTATTATACAGACGAGATGTTCTGTTTTGGGGATATTATTATGCGCATTATATGTTAAGGTCGGTTACCAAGCCAAGCTATGAAAGTAATGAAAAGTGAATGTTATGTATCGAGAGAATGATTTTATACATAGGTTATGTGTATGTTATTTTTGTGCACAAGATATGTGTACGGTTACTAAGATTTATGAAAGATGATTTCGTACACGAGAAAGGTGTACTGTATTTAAAAGATATCGCATGTACATTACAGGTGGGTATAGGATCCGGGCCTATTTGTACCATGCATGTTTTAAATCTTGTGGTCTATCAAAATTATGAATTTTATTGTTTTATGATAAACCTATGAACTCATCAACCTTTTGGTTGACACTTGAAAGCATGTTTATTCTCAGGTATGAAAGAAATCTTTCGTTGTGCATTTGCTCATTGAAAAGACATTATTTGGATTCGATCATCGCAATAGGACCAGATATTGGTGACTTCGTCCAGATGGATTAGGACGGGGTATGACATGTGGTATCAGAGCGGTGGTCTTAGCGAACCAGGTCTGCATTAGTGTGTCTAAATGATAATTTGTTAGGATGCATTAGTGAGTCTGGACTTCGACCGTGTATGCATGTCAAAGGTTTTGCATATCATTTAGTGTCGAAAATTATTTGCTTATCATCCTTAAAGTCTAGACACGTCTTACTGCCTCTATTGCATAGACAGTGTATAGATAAATTCATATCTTAGCGTATCTGTTATTGTTAACTTTGCCTGACAGCTTTCGTAGATTCCCTCAATAATCTACGGGATCTTCTGTACTATATATAGGTATTCTATGTAGATAGAATATCATCCGATATCCGAGAATCATTTCATATCGAAAATCTTTTATCTAACTGTGTAAGATGAATTCTGCAACCAGTTCAAGTTACTCGGATTCCGATATGGATTTTCACTTAAGCTCCGAAAGCAGTGTCACCAGAATGAATCAACCAATCAACCATCCTCAATTCATCTGACGCATTCGTAGTCAACTTAATCAATAGAGACGAGAAGAAGGTGATCCTTTCACCAACCAAATTCACCTCTTGACAAAGAACCTGAAGCACTTACCAGTGTACCTATCCGAAACACCATTTTCACCCTCATTTTTTCCTAACATCTCACCATGATTATATACTATCTCAAAATTCAAAACCTTATTCATCCGCTTATTACAACCGTCAATCATTCCGGGGTAATAGAGGAAGTTAACGAGCTTCGTGCTCGAGTAGTAACTTTGGAAATTATGGTGCAAAAATTACCAGCTTCAGCAACAGCACCGATATCAAAAACACCACCAGCATCAGCATCAATAGTACCATCACCACCAACAACAGCAATATCCGCATCCCATACCTCAACATTACAATCTGTACCTCGAACATCAACATCATACGCACCATAGATACCAAGGTGTACCAACAATAATTAACGATGAAGTATTGCTCCATAACTTCATTAATATTCTGCGAAGAATATGTGGTTCCTAATAGTTTTAGAGATTATTTATTCTAGCACAAACCGAAAAGCAAATGAGATTAATATCATATTAACTCATTAGATCCATGATTACATTTGAAGAAAATATATATGCAAGTATATTTTCATAAAGATTGTAATTAAAAATTCTTTCGTACAAAATGTTAATGATGAAAATATTTTAACGGGTAGGTAATACCCGAGGAATATTTAGATTTCACATTAATAAGTTACACTGCACAATCTTCGAATCTGACTCAACGTTCAGTCACTATCCTACTTGTATCCATAGATATACATATCCGTTCACCACAGAATAACCATTTTCGTTCAATTTCATATTTGGATTTTGACCTATCAAAATTCAACAAGTGGCATAATGAAGAAAACATTGGATAAAATAAAATTTGTTAGAAACAAACAAATTAATTATGAGAAATTTTGTTAAGAATCCACGCTAACTGTTCCTAGCTAACTGTTAATTCCGTATTACCTTTTATTTAACGCAAATTTATTTATCGCAATTTATTTATCGCATTTTATTTATCGCAATTTTAATTCTCGCAAATTTTATTTATCGTCATTTAATTTCTGTTATTTATTTTTACGCACTTTAAATATCGGGACACGTATACAAAGTTTTGACATATCATATCGACGCATCTATATATATTATTTGGAATAACCATAGACACTCTATATGCAGTAATGCTGGAGTTAGCTATACAGGGTTGAGGTTGATTCTACAATAATATATATAGTTTGAGTTGTGATCGAGTCTGAGACATGTACACGGGTCACTACAGCAAATTTCTATCACACTTATAAACATGAATAAAGTTAAAATAAAGTACACGCTTGACACAAGCGTGAAAAAAAAGTGTGACGAAACAACACTTTTGTTGTAGTGTGAGCCAAAACACTTATTACTTGTATTTTGTGTAGCTCTTTTCTTTCGAGAAAAAGAATCGTTTTATATAGTATTCGTTTTTCAGAGGAAAAAAAACACTTAATTTAATTTTTTTTTTTGAAAAGCAAGATATATATTAAAACAAAAAACGAGTACAATGAGTACAACACCGAATCCAAACTAGAAAATGCCTATACAAAACTAAACAAGCATAGACAAGAACGAATAGACATAAATACAGGGAGTAAAACTTTAAATATTAGAATGGATCCCAAATGCACGTTTAGCCAATTCCCGATCTAGATGATGAACTCGAGACATAAGACGCCGGATTAATGAGCCATTGACTCCATTCCAAAGAAAGCTTTTTGCATCGTTTAGACATCCAACCAAAACAAGAAGTTTGAATGTTGGAGAGGATGATCGATGGATTCCACGCTTGATGATTAAATACTATATCATTTCTAGACTTCCAAAGGGAATAACAAACACCCCATTTGAACCCTTGCCATATGGATTTTCCTGCAGATGAAGGATGCGAAATAAGAGAGGAGTCATCGAATATTTGATCCATAGAAAGCGAGTTAATTGACGGGAGATTCCACCATTTAAGGATATGATTCCATACAACTATAACTTTCGGGCATTGAATGAGGAAGTGATCCACCGATTCGACCATGTTGTTGCAAATAGGACAAAGAACGGTATCCAAGTCGATTCCACGTTTGTCTAGTTCCACCCGTACCGGTAATCTTAATTTCCTTGCACGCCAAACAAAAATTTTGACCTTTAATGGGACTGTTTTATTTCTGAGAGTACAGGAATTTTGTAGCCCAGTCGAACTTATCCCATCGATGAGGTCTGATAGGATTTTAGTTTTAAAAACACCATCAGAAGCAAGAAGCCATTTGCAGGAAGAGTTATCCGATTGATCAAGGTGTACTGCATTTAGTTCAAAAGTAACTTCCGTCAATTCATTTTGGGCCCTCCCACGAATGGGCCTGACCCAGTTCCAATGAAAACAGACTGGCCCATTGTCCATCGAAATACGATCAGCAACAGTGGCAAATTTGTCTGCATCAAGAAGAAACAATCTGTGAAACTTATCTTTAAATTTTGTGTTCCCCCTCCATTGATGCTGCCAGAATAGAACCGAAGTCCCGTTTCCCAATTTTCTGTTGAATGAAGATGAAAAGCTGATTCCGAGAGCATCAATTACTTCTCCAGCCTTTATGATGTTGCTCCATGTTGAACAAAACTGCCTCGACCTGCCATTGTTAGTGAAATCTACCCCGCCCTCCTCCCGTAAATACTTTAGATAACTTTAACCCAAAGAGAATTATGGTCCGTTTTAAAATGCCACCACCATTTGCCCAAAAGAGCTAATTTTTTTGCGCCCAAAGACCCAATGTTTAACCCGCCCGATTCGTATGAAAGGATTACTTTTTCCCATTTGACCCAACAGATTTTTTTCCCTTCCCCCGTCCCGCCCCAGAAAAAGTTGTACCTTAGGGAATCGAGTATCTTGGTAACACTAGCCGGTTCTCGGAACAAGGAAAGATAGTATAGAGGCAAACTACTAAGAACCGACTTCACAAGAGTTAACCGCCCTCCATACGATACCGATCTAGATTTCTAATTCGATAACCTTTTTTTTAAACTTTTCAACAACCGGTTGCCACATACATGCTTTTGACATTTTTACCCCGATTGGCAAACCCAAATATTTCAATGGAAAAGATCCCGGAGTGCATTGGAATTTATTTGCCATGCGATTGAGTTCAATATTATCGACCCCGATACCGAATAGGTTGCTTTTGTTAAAGTTAACTTTAAGGCCAGAAAGCTTTTCAAAGCACTTCAACAATTTCATTATGTTTGTGATGCCCCGTACAAAACCATCGTGTACGAATCATCAACAACAGGATCATTACAAGGTTAAGTACTATATGCGATTTCAAAAAGAGTTTGCATTCATAAATAAAGTGATGTCTAAACCAACATCGAATGTTTTACAATCCAAAAGCATGCTTCACTAAGTAGAAGCAAATAATAAGTGTATGTGACCACAATGGTCGTTACAAGTCATAATTCAAAAGTACTAATGTTTGAATGCAAAATAAAGTAGTTCATGTGATAACAACTCTAAGCAGCGGGTGTCTACAGCACGACTAGTACACAGCGGAAGCTAACCTCAAGCACCTGAGAAAAACATGCTTAAAAACGTCAACACAAAGGTTGGTGAGCTATAGTTTAAGTATAACAGTAAGTAAGGTAGGCCACGAGATTTCAGTGCTACAAAGAGCGTTTCAAAACAGTATGATAAAGTATATGTTAACCGTGGGCACTTGGTAACTAACTTAACGTTTATACCCCCTGAAAGTACACTTGGCAAGTGCGTATGTCTATGAAGTATTAAACACTCATTAAATACTAGCGCTACTAGCCCGAGTGGGGATGTCAAACACTATGGATCCATATCTAAGATTAGCGTTCACGGTTCAAAAACCAATGATTAAACGTTACCGAGCTAAAGGGAATGTTTATGTCGTTGTATAACCCACACATATATAAGTTTAAGTACTCGTGCCTAGTATGTAAAACATAAAATCCGCATGTATTCTCAGTTCCTAAAATAAGTTAAAGTGAAAAGGGAATGCTATAACTCACAATGATAATGTAGTCGTAAAGTCGGTTCGGAAAAGGTGTGCAAGTAATCGGTCCGAAGGTCCTCACCCTAAGTCAAATAGTACTAAGTCAGTAAATCATCTTAATAGGTTTAAAAGTATGTAAATAAGGTCTTAAGGGTCATCATCATTCATCATTTAACAAAAGGTGTAAAGTAGGTTTCATTCATGAAAGTAGTTTAAAACAAAGGCTGACTTCAGTCAGTCACCACGGCCTCTACCCTTACTGAATTAAGGTTAGACCAGTGGCCATGGCTCCATCTATGAGTCCTTTAAGTGTGGTAAAATTTACAGAAGCAAAATCATCTTGGTTTGACCGTGGCGACGGTCTAAGTGCGAGTAGGTCAGAAATTTCTGCACAACGTTAAAGGACATAGTGACGATCGGAGGGCCATAAATCCTAAACCGTAACTCGGATTAAGACGAGTCCTATATGAAAAGTTATCTACTCGAAAAGTTCTATCTAAAAATCATGGTCTCAGTAGCCCAGGTCTATTGGTCTGTTACAGAAACAGCAGGTCAGTAGGGTTTGGACGGAAACAGTAAGTTTAAGTGAGTTCCGGTGGTCTTGGTGCTTGATGTTCATCATGGTTCTCATCCTTGATGCATATAGCTTCAAGTGTACAACTCATTGATGTATCTACATCATCTTAACCAAGTCTTGACCATCATAACCCTAGTGCAAGTCTAAGACATGAAGCACAACTCACTTAAGAGTTGCATGTAGTTTGATGAACCAAAGTTACATCAAAGTCTTAGGTTTGACACTTACATGAACTATAATAGAAATATTGAACTCTAAACTTGAAAATAAACTAACTAATCAAGATCTTAAGGTGTAGAACATGGTTCTTAGTTAGATCTTTAAGATCCAAGACCTAAAAGTCTAGATCAAGCATAAGTATACAAAGTTATATTTAAAGAAAACTTATTTACATGTTCTTGAACTTTTAAGTTAACTTTTAGTTCCAAGAGATATGAGATCAAGACTAACTTGTAGTACTTGACCAACAACAACCAAAATCATAAAATTAAAGTGCAAGTAAAACTAAATAAACAAGTAAATAAGTTCATGAGTCTCATACTTTAAAGATTTAGAAAGTAAACATTAAGTTCACTTCATGTACTTCAAGTATGAGTTACAACACAAGAACTTTAAATCTTTTGACATAATGTATGTAGAACATAACTAGGTAGTTAGTTCTTGTATGTTCTTGAAAATACAAGATT
The DNA here is from genome assembly GCF_046630445.1 of Rutidosis leptorrhynchoides. Taxonomy (NCBI): domain Eukaryota; kingdom Viridiplantae; phylum Streptophyta; class Magnoliopsida; order Asterales; family Asteraceae; genus Rutidosis; species Rutidosis leptorrhynchoides. The sequence goes on along the minus strand of NC_092340.1, from coordinate 105,877,074 downwards.
AATATGAAGAATCAAACTAGAAAGTTTATTCTTGTAACATGAAAGTAAGTAACAACAATTACTAGTAACTACAAGTAATCAAACATTAAACAAGAATAAGTAATAACAAGTAAATGATGATGATTGAAGGGTGCTTTGGTTCAGTTTGTAACAAGAAAAGAAGAAGAGAAAAATGCTCATAATACTTACAAGTATTGGAGAGAAAGAGAGAAAAAGTTGGAAGCAAGTAAAGTGTGTGTGAAGTGTATGAAGTTTGTAAGTGTACAAGCACATAAGTCTTCAAAATTTGAAAGTAAAAACCCACCCCCCAAGGCCCTAACCTTCGGCCAGCAGCAGAAAAAAGAGGGGAAGGAAAGGTTTGTTGGTCACTTGCATGAAAAGCTTGAAAAAAGTTGGATATTAGAGGTGCATGCATGGGGAAAGTGTGAAACTAGATTCCATAAGTCTCTAAACTAACTAGTTACAACCTAAATGATACTTACAAGTGTTAGTGGGCTAACTAAGTCCATTAATAATGTAGGGTGGGCTTCTAAAGTCCAATAACACTAGTAAAAGCCCAAGTTCAAATAAAAGCCCAAGTATGAATGTAATTAACAAGTTAATCCAATTAAAAGCCCAAGTAACTAACTAACAACTTTAGTTAATTAAAATGATTAATAAACTTAATCATGAATGCAAATAATATCTAAAAATATTATTCGTGAAAGTTTCGGGTGTCACAAAGACGTTTCGGGCAATTAAAGTCAAGTTCGGGCAATCATGGCAACATGTAAATGTAATAACATACATTCGTTTTATCACACGTATTAATAATAACATTTATTAATAAATAAACATTGGAAAATCCAGGGTCGTTACATTACCCACCTGTTAAAGAAAATTTCGTCCCGAAATTTTAAGCTGAGGTAGATGGAGGAGTCGGGAAAAGTTGAGGATACTTCTGCATCATTTGATCCTCTCGCTCCCAAGTAAACTCAGGTCCTCGTTTAGCATTCCATCATACCCGGACGATCGGAATCTTGTTGCGTTTCAAAGTTTTGATCTCACGATCCATAATCTCAACAGGTTCTTCCACAAAGTGGAGTTTGTCATCAGTTGTAAGTTCCTCAAGTGGTATGATAAGTTCAGGTGCAGTAAGACACTTCTTCAAGTTTGACACGTAGAAGGTAGGATGAACTGAGCTCAATTGTACTGGTAGATCCAAACGGTAAGCAACGGGTCCAACACGTTCCAAAATTTCGAAAGGACCAATGTATCGTGGGTTTAACTTTCCACGTTTTCCAAAATGGATCACTCCCTTCCAAGGTGCAACCTTCAACATAACATGATCACCAACGTTGAATTCAAAGTCCTTACGTTTAAGATCAGCATAACTCTTTTGACGATCGCGGGCAGTCTTAAGTCTAGCTTGAATCTGAGCAATCTTCTCCGTGGTTTCATGGACTACCTCGGGTCCGGTGATTTGCTTTTCACCTACCTCAGCCCAGCAAATAGGAGATCGGCACTTACGGCCATACAATGCTTCAAAAGGTGCGGCATTAATGCTTGAGTGATAACTGTTGTTGTACGAGAATTCAGCGAGTGGCAAATGCCTTTCCCAGGCCTTTCCAAAATCAATGACACATGCACGCAACATGTCCTCCAAGGTCTGAATCGTTCGTTCACTTTGCCCGTCAGTCTGAGGATGATAAGCAGTACTCATGTCAAGACGGGTTCCTATGGCTTCTTGCAAAGAACGCCAAAATCTAGAAGCAAAACGGGGATCGCGATCTGAGATGATCGATAAAGGTACACCGTGTCGTGATACAACCTCCTTGATGTATAGCTGAGCAAGTCTTTCCATTGTATCAGTTTCCTTCATCACTAGAAAGTGTGCAGATTTGGTAAGGCGGTCAACAATAACCCAAATAGTATCATATCCGCCCACCGTCTTTGGTAGCTTGGTAATGAAATCTATTTTGATCCTTTCCCACTTCCATTGTGGGATATCTGGTTGCTGAAGTAACCCAGAGGGTCTCTGATGCTCGGCTTTAATCTTCGAGCAAGTCAAACACTTACCAACATAAGTCGCAACGTCCTTCTTAAGATTCGGCCACCAATACTGTTCTTTAAGGTCGTGGTACATCTTTCCCGCTCCAGGATGAATCGAATATCTCGACTTGTGTGCTTCATCAAGTATAAGGTTCCGTAGATCTCCATAAAGAGGTACCCAAATTCTTCCGGCATAACATCGGAGTCCAGACTCCCTAACCTCGAATCGAGAAACAAGTATGTTCAAATGTTCATGAGATATATTCTCCTCCTTGAGAGCCTCATCTTGGGCTACTCTGATCTGGTTGTTGAGGTTCGAATGGATGGTGATGTTCAGAGCCCTAACACGAAGAGGTGCCGTCCTCTCCTTTCGGCTTAAAGCGTTAGCTACAACATTGGCCTTGCCAGGGTGATAACGGAGTTCACAGTCGTAGTCGTTGAGCGTCTCGATCCATCGACGCTGTCTCATATTCAGTTGCTTCTGATCAAAGATGTGCTAGAGACTCTTGTGATCGGTGAAGATAGTGCTCTTAGTTCCATACAAATAATGTCTCCACAATTTGAGCGCAAAGACAACGGCTCCAAGTTCAAGATCGTGAGTAGTGTAGTTCCGCTCGTGAATCTTCAATTGGCGGGAGGCATAGGTAATAACCTTTGATCGTTGCATCAGTACACAACCAAAACCACTCTTCGATGCATCACAATAAACAACAAAGTCGTCACTGCCCTCAGGAAGTGATAGGATAGGTGCGGTGGTTAACTTCTTCTTCAAAGTTTGGAATGCTGATTCGTGTACGGGTTTCCAAATGAACTTCTTGCCCTTGTGAGTCAGCGCGGTCAAAGGACGCGCAATCAGAGAAAAACCTTCGATAAACCTTCGGTAATAACCGGCGAGACCTAAAAATTGGCGAATATGCGTCGGAGTAGTGGGGGTCTCCCACTTGCTGATGGCTTCAATCTTGGTGGGATCAACTTTGATACCCTGGTCGCTCACAATATGACCCAGAAATTGAATTTCCTTCAACCAAAATTCACACTTGGAGAATTTGGCTTAAAGTTGCTCTTGTCTCAAGAGTTCAAGTACTAGTCGGAGGTGTTGCTCATGCTCTTCTTCGCTCTTAGAGTAGATAAGGATATCATCTATGAAGACAATAACAAACTTATCCAAGTACGGCTTGCAGACACGATTCATGAGATCCATGAATACGGCAGGTGCATTGGTTAATCTGAATGGCATCACGAGAAACTCATAATGACCATAACGAGTTCTAAATGCAGTTTTCATCATGTCACCTTCCTTCACCCTCAGCTGGTGATATCCGGATCGCAAATCGATCTTTGAGTAAACGCTCGATCCTTGTAGTTGATCAAAAAGATCGTCAATTCGTGGAAGAGGATACCGATTCTTGATAGTTAATTTGTTGAGTTCACGGTAGTCGATACACATACGAAAGGATCCATCCTTCTTTTTCACAAACAACACAGGTGCGCCCCAAGGCGAGAAACTTGGTTGGATAAACCCTCGATCTAACAGCTCTTGTAGTTGACTCTGTAATTCTTGCATCTCGGAAGGTGAGAGTCTATAAGGTGCGTGAGCTACAGGTGCAGCTCCTGGCACTAAATCAATCTGAAACTCTACTGCTCTCTGCGGCGGCAATCCAGGCAATTCCTCTGGGAAGACATCGGAAAATTCGTTCACAATTCGAACGTCGTTCACGCTCTTCACCTCAGTTTCTACCGCTTTCACATGTGCTAGGACAGCAAAACGTCCCTTCTTCATAATCTTTTGCGCTTTCACGCAATTAATGAGGTTCAACTTCGAGGTACATCTCTCTCCATAGATAACCAGTGGTATGCGAAGTGCTTTATCTCCACAGATAATATCAGCCTTTATCTTGCTCAACCAATCCATACCGATGATCACGTCAAAACTTCCCAATTTGATAGGTATCAAATCAATTTCGAAATCTGCACCGGCTATGTTGATAATAGCTCCACGACTAATATGGTCAACCTTTTCAAGTTTTCCATTGGCGACCTCGACAAGCATACTCACTTTTAACGGGACTAATGACCAATTAATCTTATCGCAAAAATGTCTACATACATAACTTCTATCCGCACCAGTATCAAACAAGACAGAAGCTAAAAGATTGTTGATTTTGAATATACCTGTCACCAAGTCGGGATTCTCGCGTGCATCCCTTGCATTAACGTTGAAAGCTCTAGCGCGGGGTGGTCCGCCATCTTTTCGCTTGTTTGGGCACGCATTTTTGAAATGGCCCGTCTGCCCGCATTCGTAGCACTTTTTAGGTCCATTGGTATTCGGCTTCCCGTTCAAAGTGGTGACCTTGCAGTCTTTCCCGATATGCCCAGCCCGTTGACACTTCTCACAGACAACATTGCAATACCCAGTGTGGTGTTTGTAACACCTCTTGCATTGTGGTAAGGTTCCCTTGTAGTTCGGGTTGGAGTTGGTGTTGTTGTTGGGGTTTCCACCGTTGTTGTGCCTCTTGGCGGGGGTCTGGTCATAGGTTCTCCCCCTGTTGTTGTGGTGGTTGTTGTTGTTATTATCCCACTTTCGCTTTTCGCTACTACCAGCTTCAAACTTAGCCTTCTCTGGCTCATCAATAAGAATCTGATTCATGAGGGTGTGCGCCATGCGCAATGCTTCGGTAACATTCGGTAGTTTGGACGATGTGACGTTTCCTTTGATGGACTTAGGGAGTCCCCAGAAGTACCTTTCCATTCGTTTGAATTTCGGGGTGACCATTGTCGGACACATCAGGGCTAGTTCCAAATATCTCCTGTTGTAACTATCAAGGTCATTCCCAACGGCCTTTAACTGCATGAATTCCATTTCCATCTTTTGGATTTCGGTTCTCGGACAATACTCCTCAATCATGGCATACTTAAATGCTTCCCATGGCATAGCATACGCCTCATCAATGCCTTGTGCCTGTGCCATTGTGTTCCACCACATGAGCGCGCCGTCAGATAGCGTGCAAGAAGCAAATTTGGTTTTGCTGTCCTCCGAATAGTTGCTAACTCGAAATACTGATTCAAGTTTCTCGAACCATCTGGTGAGACCAACCGGTCCCTCGGTTCCACTGAAGTTATGTGGTTTGCAGCTCTGGAATTCCTTGTAAGTACACCCATTTTGAACGGGTGGGATAACCGGTGGTGGTGGCGGTGGAGCTTGGAGGTTTCTTTCTGCTAGGGCTGCGGCTACACGTTCTTGGATCATCTCTTCAATTTGAGCAGCAGTAGGTGTGGATCGACCGTTAGCCATGGTGTTCTATACAAACATTTTAACTCAAGTCAAAATCCAGCATTCAATATATAATAATATAGTATATAACAACCAACATGTAAACAGCGCAACACATGTTAATTAAGTAACGCAAGTTGATACAAGTACCGCAAAACACCATACAGTAACGTAAATAGAACACTTGTGCAAAAAGTAACATTACAAAGTTTTCATTCATTAATAATAAGTTTCATACATCATGATAGATTCGTACAATACATAAGTGAAATATGAAACTACAACTAGATTACACCATGAAATCTAATACAAAAGGTCCTACGGTGGAGGTGGGTGTAGGATGTCTAAAACCTGAGCCAACTGCTCCTCGAGCTCAGTAACCCGAGCTCGGAGGATTCCCACCTCCCTTGTCAATTCCTCGACAGTGGGAGCTGGTGGGGCGGGCGGTGCTGGTGGTGCAGGTGGGGCCGGTGGAGCGGATGGTGCTGGTGGAGCGGGTGATGCTGGTGGAGCGGGTGGTGCAGACCGCACGAAGCGGGGTGCAGATGTCCCGGCTCCAGAAATAGTCAGGACGTAACGAGGTGCCTTACGTATGAGTGGGTCGGCAGGGTACGGCACAAGCCGCTTACGGGCAGTAACCCTCTGACGCCGACCAAAAGCGTCAGTGAAAGCACGACCTCCATTCACCCCTGGAATAACGGTGCCATCAGGACGGTACCGCTTCTTCGTCGTCACTGGAGTCTGATGAAGAATCATCTGATGAAGAATCGGCGGATGATGTGTCATCCGAATCATGTGGTGGTGACACGGGTGGCTGAACTAGCAGTCCGAAGGCGGCCAACATCTCTCTGTGTCTGAATGGCGGAATCGGCACTAAACGTCCATCTGGAGCGCGTCGGCACGGCATGCGCATATGGTTACAGAATGGCCCTTCCCCGAACTCTACGGGGATCACAACACCACCGATGCGGGGCTGTGACTCCGAGGATCCGGGAGCAGACGGAGCTGGAATCTCTGTAGGGCCCACATGTCCATCAGAAGTAGTCACTGGTGCAGGCGGCTGGCTGCTAGTCCCGGAAGATGAAGCGCCGGGTCACTCGTGCGTATCGGGATCGGTGGATCGGCAACGGTGGTAGGTGGAGTAGCTGAAGAGTCTAAACTGCCCAAAACGATAGCAGGTGGTACATCTGACATCTGAACAAGGAAAAATAAATTTTCCATGTCAGTAAGTCATAAAGCAAGCACGTATTAGGCCAACAGTTTAAATCATGTATGACAATAAGTAGCATGGCAATAATAACGAATCGTACAGAAGTAGCATGCAATCGAAAGCAAGTGATATCATACAGTAGTGAAATCATGTAGTATCATACGGCATATAGCAGTAAAAGCAAGCAGCAGCATGCAGTAAGTTCAGCGGAAACAAGTAAACTAGCAAGTTGTAGATTAGTCCTATTAGTGAATCCTACTCGGGTCGATCTTAGACTCACTAATGCAACCTAATTCCCTACAACCAACGCTCTGATACCAAATGTGATGCCCCGTACAAAACCATCGTGTACGAATCATCAACAACAGGATCATTACAAGGTTAAGTACTATATGCGATTTCAAAAAGAGTTTGAATTCATAAATAAAGTGATGTCTAAACCAACATCGAATGTTTTACAATCCAAAAGCATGCTTCACTAAGTAGAAGCAAATAATAAGTGTATGTGACCACAATGGTCATTACAAGTCATAATTCAAAAGTACTAATGTTTGAATGCAAAATAAAGTAGTTCATGCGATAACAACTCTAAGCAGCGGGTGTCTACAGCACGACTAGTACACAGCGGAAGCTAACCTCAAGCACCTGAGAAAAATATGCTTAAAAACGTCAACACAAAGGTTGGTGAGCTATAGTTTAAGTATAACAGTAAGTAAGGTAGGCCACGATATTTCAGTGCTACAAAGAGCGTTTCAAAACAGTATGATAAAGTATATGTTAACCGTGGGCACTTGGTAACTAACTTAACGTTTATACCCCCTGAAAGTACACTTGGCAAGTGCGTATGTCTACGAAGTATTAAACACTCGTTAAATTCTAGTGCTACTAGCCCGAGTGGGGATGTCAAACCCTATGGATCCATATCTAAGATTCGCGTTCACGGTTCAAAAACCAATGATTAAACGTTACCGAGCTAAAGGGAATGTTTATGTCGTTGTATAACCCACACATATATAAGTTTAAGTACTCGTGACTAGTATGTAAAACATAAAATAAGCATGTATTCTCAGTTCCCAAAATAAGTTAAAGTGAAAAGGGAATGCTATAACTCACAATGATAATGTAGTCGTAAAGTCGGTTCGGAAAAGGTGTGCAAGTAATCGGTCTGAAGGTCCTCAACCTAAGTCAAATAGTACTAAGTCAGTAAATCGTCTTAATAGGTTTAAAAGTATGTAAATAAGGTCTTAAGGGTCATCATCATTCATCATTTAACAAAAGGTGTAAAGTAGGTTTCGTTCATGAAAGTAGTTTAAAACAAAGGCTGAATTCAGTCAGTCACCACGGCCTCTACCCTTACTGAATTAAGGTGAGACCAGTGGACATGGCTCCGTCTATGAGTCCTTTAAGTGTGGTAAAATTTACAGAAGTAAACTCGTCTTGGTTTGACCGTGGCGACGGTCTAAGTGCGAGTAGGTCAGAAATTTCTGCACAACGTTAAAGGACATAGTGACGATCGGAGGGCCATAAATCCTAAACCGTAACTCGGATTAAGAAGAGTCCTATATGAAAAGTTATCTACTCGAAAAGATATATCTAAAAATCATGGTCTCGGTAGCCCAGGTCTACTGGTATGTTACAGAAACAGCAGGTCAGTAGGGTTTGGACAGAAACAGTAAGTTTAAGTGAGTTCCGGTGGTCTTGGTGCTTGATGTTCATCATGGTTCTCATCCTTGATGCATATAGCTTCAAGTGTACAACTCATTGATGTATCTACATCATCTTAACCAAGTCTTGACCATCATAACCCTAGTGCAAGTCTAAGACATGAAGCACAACTCACTTAAGAGTTGCATGTAGTTTGATGAACCAAAGTTACATCAAAGTCTTAGGTTTGACACTTACATGAACTATAATAGAAATATTGAACTCTAAACTTGAAATTAAACTAACTAATCAAGATCTTAAGGTGTAGAACATGGTTCTTAGTTAGATCTTGAAGATCCAAGACCCAAAAGTCTAGATCAAGCATAAGTATACAAAGTTATATTTAAAGAAAACTTATTTACATGTTCTTGAACTTTTAAGTTAACTTTTAGTTCCAAGAGATATGAGATCAAGACTAACTTGTAGTACTTGACCAACAACAACCAAAATCATAAAATTAAAGTGCAAGTAAAACTAAATAAACAAGTAAATAAGTTCATGAGTCTCATACTTTAAAGATTTAGAAAGTAAACATTAAGTTCACTTCATGTACTTCAAGTATGAGTTACAACACAAGAACTTTAAATCTTTTGACATAATGTATGTAGAACATAACTAGGTAGTTAGTTCTTGTATGTTCTTGAAAATACAAGATTAATATGAAGAATCAAATTAGAAAGTTTATTCTTGTAACATGAAAGTAAGTAACAACAATTACTAGTAACTACAAGTAATCAAACATTAAACAAGAATAAGTAATAACAAGTAAATGATGATGATTGAAGGGTGCTTTGGTTCGGTTTGTAACAAGAAAAGAAGAAGAGAAAAATGCTCATAATACTTACAAGTATTGGAGTGAAAGAGAGAAAAAGTTGGAAGCAAGTAAAGTGTGTGTGAAGTGTATGAAGTTTGCAAGTGTACAAGCACATAAGTCTTCAAAATTTGAAAGTAAAAACCCACCCCCCAAGGCCCTAACCTTCGGCCAGCAGCAGAAAAAAGAGGGGAAGGAAAGGTTTGTTGGTCACTTGCATGAAAAGCTTGAAAAAAGTTGGATATTAGAGGTGCATTCATGGGGAAAGTGTGAAACTAGATTCCATAAGTTTCTAAACTAACTAGTTACAACCTAAATGATACTTACAAGTCTTAGTGGGCTAACTAAGTCCATAAATAATGTAGGGTGGGCTTCTAAAGTCCAATAACACTAGTAAAAGCCCAAGTTCAAATAAAAGCCCAAGTATGAATGTAATTAACAAGTTAATCCAATTAAAAGCCCAAGTAACTAACAAACAACTTTAGTTAATTAAAATGATTAATAAACTTAATCATGAATGCAAATAATATCTAAAAATATTATTCGTGACAGTTCCGGGTGTCACAAAGACGTTTCGGGCAATTAAAGTCAAGTTCGGGCAATCATGGCAACATGTAAATGTAATAACATACATTCGTTTTATCACATGTATTAATAATAACATTTATTAATAAATAAACGTTGGAAAATCCAGGGTCGTTACAATATTATTGAGGTTCTTTTTATTCCATTCCCCAAAAAGAATCATGTCGTCGGCATATTGTAAATGAGAAACTACAACCCTATCCCGACCGACTTGAATGCCTTTTATTTCTCCCAATTCGATTGCTTTTTGAACTAACATATTCAACCCTTTCGCGGCAATGATAAATAAAAAAGGGGAGATGTGGTCTCCTTGTCTAACTCCTTTTTCTGGTTGAAATTCTCTTGTCGGGGATCCGTTAACAAGGATAGAAGTTGTCGTAGATGAAAGACAAGCGCGTATCTAATTTATCCACTTTTCACCATGAAGTGTCCCATTCATATCGAATATAAACGTCACGTACTCATTGGTGTCATTGCGAGGTATTGACCTCTATATGTGACATTTTTCAAAATCTGCATACGTTTTTATAATACAAACCATAACCTTTATTATAATCAAAGGTTCAAACAGCATAATAATGATTATCGTTTAGCGATAATCTTAATTTTACAAACTTTACATTTGATAATAACAATACGATTTCCAACATATTTCACATTACAAATCTTCCGATATGCAGTTTTATTTTTGACACAAATATGCATACTCCAAATCCTGCTTAAATTCGGCATAATGCAGCGGAAGCTTTTAATTATCACCTGAGAATAAACATGCTTAAAACGTCAACATAAAGTTGGTGAGATATAGGTTTAATGCTAGCAGCGTTAGAAATATAGATCACAAGATTTAATATACATAAACGTTTTAATAAAAATATTCTAAGTGGTTGAGTACTTGATAACCATACTTAACATTTAATCAACGTCGCATATTCCCTTTATTATGAAATCTCACTACACCGTACCAAGTGTAGTCACCGAAACGAAGTACTGTGCAACCGTTGAATACTGGTCATCCAGTCCGGTTGGGGTTGTCAGGCCCGATAGATCTATCAACAGGATTCACGTTTACAATACCTCATGTAAATAGTAGTTACCAAGTTACAGGGAAGTATGCCAGTGGTATAACTCAACGTAGAATATATATTTTTAATCACTTGTGTCCATAACTTAAATCATAAAATGCATGTATTCTCATCCCGAAATATTTAGAGTTTAAAAGTGGGACAATATACTCACTTTTGCTTTGAAGATATTTAACACGACTTGGTCTCCGATAGATATCACGAACCTAACCATATATATAATATATTAACATATTTTCTTTTCAAATAATCGTTACATATATACTTATAATACTTTTAATATCTATTAGTCCGTAGTTAGCAGTCCGATGTTAGTGGTCCACAATTAGTTGCTCAATAAAATAAATAAAGACCCCATCGTATTCGCATTGATCAGAATTAATCTCGACCCATGATACCATGTTGTCAAATGACGTGTTGCGTACATAAAGTACCGTGTTGTCAAATGACGTGTTGCGTACAATCATGAGGTCTTATAATTAATCTTCTCGTGTTGTTTACGGGTGGTCCTGAAATATATAAAATCAAATCATAAGTAAATATATATAAAATATCATATTAATTAGCAAAGATATGATTAGTTTAGTTTTACTCCAATTAATTTCGTAGCTAAACTAGCTTCGGATACCCAATTTTGTTTTAGCCGTAGTTTCTTCAATATAACTCCGTTTTTGTTGGTTCAACTTGCCACTTCCTTGGATCGAGTCATTATTTATGAATATGAACTGTAAATACCTTAGTTTGCATTCGAAATCACAGGTTATAGGTCAAACTTTGGTGAATCTTATGAAAGTGATCATTTCCGTTGTAAAAACAACATCTAGATGATCATTTTTACAAAAATACTTACACTTTGAGTTACACCATGAGATTTTTATATATTAATATATTCATAAGAAATATAATTTTTCCAGAATATAAACTTCCAATTCAAAGTTTAAGATGGTTTTTAATTATCCAACCCAAAACAGCCCCAGTTGCACTCCAACGATGTAGATTCAGTTTTAAGGTGTTCTTTGTAAAATCAAGTTGTATCTTGTTAAGTTAGCATATCATTATGATATATTACAGGTCTTGAAGTGTTTTAAAAGTCAAGTTAGCAGGATCTATTTAGTTTGTGAACAAGTTTGAAATCATTCAAACTATGTTCTTGTTGTTATAATTTGTATATTCTTAGTAAGATAGTTATAATTGAACAAGATGATGAACAAAGGTTATACCTCAAATATGATGAAGAAAGTTATTGAATAAACAAGATATGAACTTGTTCTTGATGACTTGGAAGATTAAGAAGTGAAATCATGAAAATAAACAAAGGTTGTAAGTAAGTTTATATCTTGATTTAAGATAATTAACTTACATGAATTGAATCAAAGTTTAAACATAGTTTTACCTTGATTATGAAGCTAAAAAATGGTGAAAATGCTTGGAGATGATCAAGTATGATGTTAGGAGTATTTTGAGAGAGAATTTGGAGTGTAAGTATGAGAAAATGGAATGGAAAAATGGGGTGAAATCATAAAAACGAATTTACTTGTTATATTGAAAAAAAAATCCTTAAGTTTATTTTTTAGCTCATTAGTCATACAAGTTGATAAATAATGGTTCCACATGTTTTTCACTCTAAGATGGCTGCTAAGAATGAATGATTAAAGGTGTATATACTAATAGTAAATACATCTAGAAGCTGTGTACAATACGGTTACATATACCCAAGATATACGTGTAGAAATCTTGAGAAAACGGAACGAGAATTCAAATATAACTATCTTTTGTGAATATACTTGTATTGTTTTATGTATTTAAGCCCTTTAAAAGTAATTAAATACGTATTTATACAATACTTGTATAAGCATTATAGGTTATAGGTATATATGTCAAAGAACGTTACGTATAGTTACTGTTTTGAAAACTTAAGTTAGTAGTCTCAAAGTATACTTATAACTCATTGTTATTAGTACACAGTGAGATATTAAACCATCCTTAGATCATGTTAAATATGTATAAATACGTATATGTACAAAATCGTATAATTATCGTATGTTATATAGTTCGTGATATCATCGATCAGATTGGACGGTCAAACGTGGTGTAAAACTCTTTTCAAAAACACAAGACTCAACAATTTGGATTGCTTATGATGTTGGTAATGTTTAATTTTTGTAAATATTAATCTCATATGTATAAAACGATCGGAAAAATCCGGGTCGTTACAGTACCTACCCGTTAAATAAATTTCGTCCCAAAATTTTAAAGTTGTACCTATTTTGCGTTCTCGGGAAACAAATGTGGGTACTTTTGTTTCATGTAATCCTCTCATTCCCAGGTAAACTCGGGACCCCTTCGAGCATTCCAACAAACCTTAACGATTGGTATGTTGCTCTGCTTGAGCTGTTTAACTTCACGGTCCATGATTTCGACTGGTTCTTCTATGAATTGTAGTTTCTCGTCGACTTAGATTTCTTCAAGAGGAATGGTGAGGTCTTCCTTTGCAAGACACTTCTTAAGGTTTGAGACGTGAAACGTATTATGTACTCTGGTGAGTTGTTGTGGTAACTCGAGTCGATAAGCTACCGGTCCAATGCGTTCAATGATCTTGAACAGGCCTACATACCTTGGGTTCAGTTTACCCCTTTTGCCGAAACGTATTACACCTTTCCAAGGTGACACCTTTAGCATAACCATGTCACCGATCTGAAACTCTAATGGTTTCCTTCGAACATTGGCATAGCTCTTTTGGCGACTACAGGCTGTTTTCAATCTCTCCTTGATTTGTAATATCTTCTCAGTAGTTTCGTGTATGATCTCGGGACCAGTTAATCGTCGATCTCCTACTTCATTCCAACAGATAGGGGATCTACACTTCCTTCCATATAGTGCTTCGAATGGTGCAGCTTTAATGCTTGCATGATAACTATTATTATACGAGAATTCTGCTAATGGTAGGTATTTATCCCATCCGTTTCCAAAATCGATCACACATGCCCTGAGCATGTCTTCAAGAGTCTGAATTGTTCTTTCACTCTGCCCGTCAGTTTGCGGATGATATGCGGTGCTCATATCCAAACGAGTTCCCAGGGCCTCCTGTAGTGATTGCCAGAACTTTGATGTAAATCTACTATCACGATCGGATATAATGGAAATAGGTATTCCATGCCTTGAAACAATTTCCTTTATGTATAATCGTAATAGTTTCTCCATTCTATCTGTTTCCTTTATAGGCAAGAAATGTGCAGATTTGGTGAGACGATCAACTATTACCCAAATGGTGTCATAACCCCATGCAGTCTTGGGTAACTTCGTGATAAAATCCATGGTAATACCGTCCCACTTCCATTCTGGGATTTCTGGTTGTTGAAGTAACCCTGACGGCTTCTGGTGTTCTGCTTTGACTTTGGAACAAGTTAAACATTCCCCGACATATGTTGCAACGTCTGTCTTTAAATTAGGCCACCAATAATGAGTCTTAAGATCTTGATACATCTTTCCAACTCCAGGATGTATCGAGTATCTTGTCTTATGTGCCTCGTTCAATATCAACTTCCTTAATCCACCTAACTTTGGTACCCAAATACGTTTTTCAAAACATCGAATTCCGTCTTCCCGTATAACGAGTTGCTTCTCATACTTCTTCATTATTTCATTTCCTATGTTTTCCTTAGTAAGAGCTTCTCGTTGAGCCTCTTTGATTTGTGAGTTGAGATTCATGCGAATTTTTATGTTCATCGCTCGTACTCGAATTGGCTCTCGTTCCTTTCTACTTAGAGCGTCAGCCACTACATTCGCTTTCCCGGGATGATAGCGAATCTCACAATCATAGTCGTTTATCAGCACGACCCACCTACGTTGCCTCATGTTCAGCTGTTTTTGATCGAAAATATGTTGAAGGCTTTTATGATCGGTAAACACAGTGCATTTAACCCCATATAAGTAGTGTCTCCATATCTTCAATGCAAACACTACTGCTCCCAGTTCTAGATCATACGTCGTATAATTTCGCTCGTGAATCTTCAATTGTAGGGATGCGTACGCAATAACTTTCTTTTGTTGCATAAGGACGCAACCAAAACCTTGTCGCGAAGCGTCACAATATATCTCAAAATCATCGTTCTCTTCAGGTAACGATAAAATAGGCGCTGTAGTCAGCTTCTTCTTCAGTAATTGAAATGCACTCTCTTGCTCAGAAGTCCATTCATACTTCTTCCCTTTTTGCATTAACACTGTTAATGGTTTCGGGAAAAATCTTGAATAAACCTTCTATAATAACCGGCTAAACCCAAAAATTGACGTATCTATGTTGGTGTCTTAGGAGTCTCCCATTTTTCAATGGCCTCAATTTTAGCTGCATCAACCTGAATTCCTTTGCTACTAACAACATGACCAAGAAATTGTAGTTCTTTCAACCAAAATGCACACTTAGAAAATTTGGCTTATAACTATTCTTTTCTTAACAATTCTAATACCAACCTTAAATGCTGCTTATACTCTTGCTCATTTTTGGAATAGATAAGAATATCGTCAATGAAAACGATAACAAACTTATCTAGATACGGACTACAAACTCGATTCATGAGGTTCATGAATACAGCTGGCGCATTCGTCAATCCAAATGGCATGACCAAAAATTCGTAATGACCGTAGCGTGTACGGAAAGCAGTTTTCGGAATATCTTCTTCTTTGACGCGTAGTTGATGATAGTCCGATCTTAGATCGATTTTTGAATAAACACATGATCCTTGTAGTTGATCAAATAAGTCGTCAATTTTCGGTAATGGATACCGATTCTTGATAGTTAACTTATTTAATTCACGGTAATCTATACACATTCGGAAGGATCCATCTTTCTTCTTGACAAATAAAATCGGAGCTCCCCATGGTGAAGTGCTCGGTCGAATGAAACCACGGTCCAGTAATTCTTGTAACTGGCTTTGTAACTCTTTCATCTCAGATGGTGCAAGTTTGTATGGAGCACGAGCCACTGGTGCAGCTCCTGGTACTAGATCTATTTGAAATTCTACATATCTAAATGGAGGTAATCCCGGCAACTCTTCCGGAAAGACTTCAGGAAAATCTTTTGCTACAGGCACGTCGTTGATGCTCTTCTCTTTTTCCTTCGTTTCGACTTTATTAACATGTGCTAAGATTGCATAGCACCCTTTCTTCAAGCACTTTTGGGCTTTCAAACAGCTAATGAGTTTTAGCTTTGAGTTACCCTTCTCTCCATAAATCATTACTGCGTTTTATCCTTACGAGGAATGCGAATTGCCTTCTTGGCACACAAAACTTCAGCTCCTATTTTGGACATCCAGTCCATGCCGACTATTACATCAAAACTTCCTAATTCTACGGGTATCAAATCAATTTTAAACGTTTCTCCGGCTAAATTTATTTTACAATCACGGCAAATTTTATCGGCTTTAATTAGTTTACCATTAGCTAACTCAATCATGTACTTAGCATCTAGAGGTAATGATGAACAATTCAATTTAGCGTAAAAGTCTCTACACATATAACTTCTATCGGCACCAGTATCAAATATAATAGATGCTGATAAGTTATTAATGGTAAACGTACCCGTAACAAGCTCCGGGTCTTCACACGCCTCTCTAGCATTAATAATAAATGCTCTTCCACGTGCAGGTCCGTTATTCTTCTCTGGATTCGGGCACTGGCTCTTATAATGACCCTATTTCCTACACCCATAACAAGTAACAGTGGCCAAGGCAGTTCTATTTGCATTGGTGGCAGGAGTCTTGGTATCATTTGTAATTGTAACGGGAACCCTACAATCTTCAGTAAGATGACCCCTTCGATTACAATTGTTGCATACCACATTACAATAACCAGAGTGATGTTTGTGGCATCTGTTACATAAAGGATTTCGTCCCTTGTAACCTGAGTTTGAACCACTACCCGCACCTTGCGTGATTTCTTGTTTCTTGTTGGATTGTTGATGGTTACCTTCCCACTTTCTTTTGTTTTCCGATGTCTTGACATCGGTGTTCTTATCCAGAATAATCTGGTCCATCAACTCGTTTGCCATGGTGATGGCTTCATGAATAGTCTTGGGTTTCGATGCTGTAACATTTACCTTGACATTTTTAGGCAAACCATCTTTGTACAGTTCTATCTTCCGTTCTTCGGTTGGTACCAATTCGGGACATAGCAAAGCTAATTCCATGAATCGCTGATTGTAGTTGATGAGTTCAGTACCAACAACTTTCAGGCTTCATAATTCAGCTTCCAACTTCCTAACCTCGTTCCTTGGACAATACTCGTTGATTAGCATTGTTTTGAATTCTTCCCATGGAGTATCATAAGCTACATCTCCTCCTACGGCCTTCACATAGTTTTTCCACCACGTGAGTGCACTATCTTGTAAGGTGCACGATGCATACTTGGTCATGTCCTTCTCAATACAACCACTGATTTTAAACACAGACTCAATCTTTTCGATCCATCGGGTTAAACCGACCAGTCCTTCTGTTCCACTGAATGATGAGGGCTTTCAACCTTGAAAAGTTTTGTAGGTGCATCCCACACGAGGATTTGGGTTAACTGCAGCACCTCTTGCAGCCTCGACCCATAACATTCTGTCGTTCACTCGCTGATTGATGAGTTCCTCGATTTCTTGTTCCGTCATTCGGTTCAATCGCGCCATAATCTTCAATAAGAATGAAAAAAAAAAAAATTATTCACATGGAATATTATAGATGTAGTGTGTATTTACAGTACATCGAATTCTTTAACACCGGTACTGTTGATCGTGTCGTTTGAGTCTAAGGTGGTGGATTTGGAGGATTGGATAGAGGTTCTGCTGACTTTTGGTTTGCGTTTTACGGTTTGGGGTTGTGGTTGGGGATTGGTATTTTTTTAAATTAATTTGACTAATTGTTTGAACTTAAGGATTTTCGAAGAGGTGATCATAGGCTTTTTGTCTGATGGGTTATGATTGGTTGCTAGTTTATGTTTGGTTGCTGATTTTATGTGATCGGTGTGTTTCGAAATTTTTTTTGAAGTTATCCTTGGAG
The DNA here is from genome assembly GCF_046630445.1 of Rutidosis leptorrhynchoides. Lineage (NCBI taxonomy): Eukaryota > Viridiplantae > Streptophyta > Magnoliopsida > Asterales > Asteraceae > Rutidosis > Rutidosis leptorrhynchoides. The sequence goes on along the minus strand of NC_092340.1, from coordinate 105,859,346 downwards.
GTTTTTTGGAATGTTTATGGGGATGAATTTGGTTAGGAACAGTGGGTTGAATGTTGTCTTTAGGATTATCGGTGATGTTTTCGAAGCTAGTGATTGGTGTTGTGATTTCCGTGGAATGGGTTTTGGATTGGTTTGGAGTATCATCTACTTCGAAGGTATCTTGAATTGTAGAAGATGATTGGGGGTTAGGAGTTAGATGTTGATCGGTGGTTATAATATGAACTGGTTCACGAGTGTTATAGGTCGATGGGTTTGTATTGGGGTTTATTGGATTATTGTTATTTGTTGGGTAAACGTTATTGGTTATAATATGAACTTAATTTAATAACATGGTTACGTTATATATTTATGACAACAACAAGCAATTGACGAACCTGTCTTCCTAAAATAAGTTTTGATCAATCCTGACACGTGTACATTTAAGTAGGCGACCAAATCCACGTGTCATTCAAAAGCCAAGTCATACCCTGAAACCCACGCAAGCAAAATCACACTTGGGCTTTAAAATATCCCAGACTATAAATTCATCTTGTGTCAGAGCGTCAGCAGCACTTCCCCCAATTCTCACACCTATCTAACTATCTAGGGTTTCTAACATCATTTCTGCAATTTCGTTCCCGGCGGCAAACAGTCGTTGCCGGTAACAATGTCGTCACAAAAATCCAATTCTTTTCCGTCCACCGCTGCTTTAAGATCGGAACATGAGTCTCCAGATGCTTCCTTGGTATATATACACATACGATATAACTCACTTGTTTATCTGTTGTAACCCTTATTTCACTGTTTAATTAATTTGGCTCACCTTAACGAAATTTAAAGGTGGTTTCAAATATAAACCTCTATTTTTTAATGTTACAAAAAAGAGTATTTATGCATGTTATTTTACTAATTTAGTTAAAGTTTTAAAATGCATGTTGATCGACTTTGGTTTCTTAATGGTGTGTATATATTTATACTAAAAACCTATATATCTGCACATTTTTGCTGTTGATGAGATTTTTATAATGGTCTCAGGTTGTCAGGTAGATATATAATTAAGAACAGTTGCATTGGGCTATTTGTAGCGATTTTAGTTAATCCGTATATCCACATTTGTTGCGAATTTTTACTAGGTTTAGATGAATGAATTATTCATGGTGGTTTATATATTATACATACACTGACACATTAAATTTTGATCATATAGTAATTAAGCTGGCTTTATTTAAGGAAATCAAAAAGATATTCGGGATTTCTCTTAAGAGGTTAGATAATAAATCGATGTACCTATAAAGTTATTAGCAAGATAGATTGATGTATATCTTAGTTATAAGCCATATTTGATGATCTTGGCGACTTGGCTGTTCTTGGATGTTTATATGAACAACAATTCTAAGAGTTAATTAGTGATTACAATTCCTGGTTATCATAGCCATACGTAGTTAGTTATTAACCATCTTTTTTAGTAACTGAGATCAAGATGGTATTATGATTATTCGGTCATGTTTAGATTAGAGCTCATTTATGTTCGCTAAAAGTACTTTGATGGTCCATCGTTAAGATTCCCTTCGTATCGTGATCTATGTAATTAGCTAAGCAAAGAATGACTCATGATCATAGACATATTTCTATTATTTCATGGAGATCTAGTCTAACAATTAAACCTTCTCCGCTGTCTTACATTATCATATGTGATATGTTACGATTCGGCTATAGATTGTTATACATCATGAATCTGATATGATCTAGATTTTTCTTCACTACACATAATTTTTCTTCACAGAATGGGAGATGTATTTGATTATTAATTATAGGGTGATAGTGTGGCTGGATAATATGTTATTAGAGTAAATTATGTGCTATTTATTTATAAAGTAAATTCTGTGCTTGATCTTTAGGTATATATCAACATTTTCCATTTATATTCTAGCTATTTATTTATAGAATGTATAACCTATCTAGAGTGAATTGTATTCTTATTAAACAGGATGCAACAGCACTGCAAGATGAAACTGCAAATCTTGCGCAAATTTCAGTGGTTATCGATTCGTTGAAGAAGGAAGTTGAAGCCGATCGCAGTGGATACATCATGGTACTATCTTACAACTATAATATACTGTCACATTACACCTTTTTCTATTCGGATGAACTAAATATCATGATTCCGCATTGAATTGTAACACCTGCATGCAGAAAAGAATGGCAGGGAATCGGATAAAACAGGCTGTTTGTACTGGAAATCATCTAAGGTTGGCAGAACAAAGAGGAAACAATAATGGAGATAAACCTGTTAATTTATTGTCACAGAGAATGAAAGAAGCAATTGATATGAAAAATGGGGTTGATGTAAGGAGCTCGTGGGTAACTATATTAGGACCTAATATTCCATTCATGAATAATTTAATTCGGCACATCGATCTTCCAAAAGTCGAGAAACTACCTCCTTTTACCGCATGGGCTTTTTTGGATAGGTATGCACTAAATTCTTCGTTGGCGAGGATCTTTTAATTGTCTACTTTTAATTTTAATGTGTGTTTAAAGCTAATACTATCTCTATATAGGATATCTTCCTCGTATTAAATATGCCCAGAGGCGGAACATATATAAGACAAAAGGGGGTATCCATCCCGACTCGATTTCGGGGAAAAACAAATTTTCCACTAAATTTTTTTTCTTTTACTAAATAATAAGGTATGGTGTTTACCCCCATCCATTAGTTCCCTCCATCTCGGGTCGGGTTCAAGTTCCGCCACTGAATCTGCCAATTCTCATCTTTATGTAATGAAATGTTGAATGAAAAATGCAGAAATCAGAAAATGACAGAAGATCAATCAGTAGTTGGTCGAAGGAGGATTTATTATGATCAAAATGGGAGTGAAACTCTTGTTTGTAGTGACAGTGAGGAAGATGAAATCGACGAAGAAAAAGAAGAAGATAAGAAACAGTTTGTCGACTCTGAAGATAACTTCATCCGGTTTGTTTACTTCACTTTATATTCTTCATGAATGTATATTAAGTATGTTCTCATGGTATTCATGTAATGCTTCCAGAAAGACTTTTGAACAACTTGGACCATTTGATATTGTCTTTGATTTACTGGCTCAACAGTTGTCAAGAAAACCTTTCGAAGTCAAGGTAATTAAGCACTTTCTGAATATGTCATTAATGTTCATGATTGTACGTTCTTCTGTTCGGTTATTTTTTCAATTGTGAAATAATATCATCAAGCATCTTGTTCAGGCAAGATATGAAGCTATTTCTAATAAAGGGAAGGATGTAGAAAGCTCGTTCCTTGATAAAAATCTCGAAGTAGCTCAGGATACATTTGACAACCTATTTTGCCGCAGATGTTTTGTGAGCATTGTTATGATCTTTTTTGTGTTCTTAGTTTTGATGCTATTCGTAACATGTTATAACGTGTTAATTAATACGTTTTTTATATTGCTAGATCTTTGACTGTAAATTACATGGATGTTCACAGGAGCTTATATTTCCTGTAAGTTGACTTTCTTCATTCAACTAAATTTATTAATTAATTGTATACCTAATTATGTTAACTTTAATTATTCTTATAAGGCTGATAAACCAACTTGGAACGGTATTAATGAAGAAAATATTCCTTGTTCTCAGCGCTGTTCTCTCCGGGTATTTTCTATTTTTTTACCATATACATTACCTACTTATATGCCGAGCTTTTAAACCTCTGCTTTCAATTAATTAACTGATATTCTTTAGGTCCAAAAGTTGGAGGGCAATGACAAACTGACAAAAAGCGAGTTTGGTAATTCGAATAATAATAGACAAATCACAGATTTTGAGTCATGGCAAACTTTAGAGAAGGATCTTTTTAGGAAGGGTCTGGATATTTATGGGCAGAACAGGTTAGTACATGGTTGTTCTACCCTGGTCCAAGAATATTATATTTTTTGCGCGTTTATGTTTGTTAATACAGAATATAAATGGTAACGCTAGATCTTTTTTCATTCTTAAAGCTGTTTAATTGCTAGAAATCTTATGGCCCCACTGAAGACATGTGTTGAAGTGAATCATGTCTTGATGAATTATGAGAACAACCAAGCATTTCAAGAGGGAAAAGGAGATTCCGTAGATGATAGTAGCAAGATTGAGACTAATGATAATATGGTTAGTAAATATGGTGTTATTTGTTATTCTAACAATCAAAGTATTATTTATATATTGCTATTTATTATTGTTTATTCTTCATCAGTGTACAACATTTATAAGAAGATCCATTTTGCGTAAAAGAAACAGATTTCGTCGGTTTAAGTACTCATTGAAGTCTGCAGGCCTCCACCATTCGTTGAGAAAACGGTTTTTTGACAGAAACAATTTGTCTTGTCATCAATACAACCCTTGTGGGTGTCAATCTATATGTAGGAATGATTGTTCATGCTTTTTAAATGGGAATACTTGTGAGAAATACTGCGGGTAAAGTCTTTTTTGTCTTCTCTATCTCCTTATAAGTAAAAAAAATATGAAATTCGTGTCATGTTTAACAATATACAATTTTCGCGTTAGATGCCCGAAAAGTTGCAAGAATCGTTTTAGGGGATGTTTCTGTGCAAAGAGCCAGTGTAGAAGTCGAGAATGCCCTTGCTTTGCTGCTAATAGAGAATGTGACCCTGATCTATGCCGCAATTGTTGGATCGGGTAAGTATTTATTTGAGTTGCTCTCCGTACACCATTAAACATGCATTATAATGTTGTACTGTACAACCCTCTAAATCAGTGTTAGTGGTGTACGGATTAATTTTGGTGGTGTACAGATAGCTACCCTAACTTATTATACTAAGTTACGCATCCATGTTGTAAAAGAATTTCATTTTCTTAAGTACAGAACTACATTGATTGTTGTGTTTATTTGTTGACAGATTTTTTTTTAATATCCAAACTTGTATAAAGTTTTTCCATTAACTTTGCAGTTGTGGTGATGGCACTCTTGGGAGCCCTGACCCAAAAGGCGATACTTACAAATGCAAGAACGTGAACCTTCTCCTCAGACGGCAACACAGGGTAAATATTGTTCACTTGTCACACTCATATTCTTGAATCAAACTGGTCTTGTTGTTTATAAATCTGAAATTTCGAAAAGCGACTAGTGTGTAAGTTTGAATTACTGATACAATGTTACTCAATAATATTTGAGACTTTAAATACACAGATTTTGCAAGGAAAATCTGATGTTTCAGGTTGGGGTGCTTTCTTAAAGGTATGTGGATGTGTTATATATGGTATATATTTATTCTTTCTTGAAGTTACACATTAATTTTTATTTAATTTTTTATTTTTTGTCTGTTCAGGATAGTGTAGCTAAAGATGAATATCTGGGTGAATACACTGGAGAATTGATCTCACACCATGAAGCTGACAAGCGTGGAAAAATATATGATCGTGAAAATTCTTCGTTTCTCTTTAACCTTAATGACGAAGTATGATACATTGTGTCTTTCTATCCACTTGAAATATTTAGTCTTCTCTTTTAACAAACCACATTAATTAAGGCTAATGTGTTTTCATTATGTATGTAGTACGTTCTTGATGCGTACCGGAAGGGCAATAAGCTGAAGTTTGCCAATCATTCTCTCAATCCCAATTGTTATGCAAAGGTGTAGTCTACTTACTTGGGGTTTGATGCAAAATGTTAGCACCTTAAGAACTTTGAGAATAGTAGAAGTACATGTGTGCAAAATGGGCGGGTCAAGAGAAGTGGCAAATGCAAGAAGAAGGGAGCGGGTCCAAAGATTCCACTAGTTTGCAAAACTTTTTTACAAAGTGCCACTCAATTTGTATAAGACACCACAAAATTTAATGATAGGATCCATATGTTTTTAAACTTAATGGTTTTAGGGAAGTAAACAACCCTTATTTCTGAAAAAATTACAAAGTACAATTCATTTTTTTTTTTTTTTGGAACGGCGATTTTTGCATCAGCGGATCATTTATTTTAATGACCCTCATCATTTGCACGTAACACACACGTTCGGGCAGAAACCTGAACCCGATCGACGGTACCTGAAAACACATCCATACGGGCAGTGTCCGGGTAGAGGTCCGTGAACGGATCCGGTAAAACCTCCCCATCCAGGCTTTTCTTAATGAGACACCTTCTCTCAAGAAGAGATTTAAATTGGTGACCTCAACCCGGGCATCCCACGTTATGGTGGGGGTGGTGGTTGGGGGGGGGGGGGGGGGGGGGGGATATTGAGAATTGATTGTGTGTGCAAAGATTCGAACCCGCATCTCCCTTGTGAGAAGAATGCGTCAATCTACTACACCACAACCACAAGTTCAAAGTACAATTCAAATTGTATAGAACCTATTTGAGTTTTGATCTTAGAATCGTCACTAGTCAAGAGTGTTGGGTAAAAATTTTAATGTGCTTGGGTCAATAATTTGTAACCTTTTGGTATATGTTCGGAGGGTCGACCAAAACATGTTTGTTCAACTTTTCAAAATTATTATTATCAGAACTAATGTGTCATATATGATTTACCAAAGTTATTTTTCTTATTCAAACGATAAGTTTTCATATAATTGTTTTAAAATGTTGTGCATTTATTTGTCAGGTGATGATGGTGGCTGGAGATCACCGGGTAGGAATATATGCAAAAGAGAACATCTCTGCTGGTGAGGAGCTTTTTTATGATTATCGCTATGAACACGATAAGGCTCCTGCTAGGGCAAAGAAGACAGAGGATTCTGCTTCGAAAAAAGAAGACGTTGCTTCTACTAGTGGCCGACCCAAAAAGATTGCTTGAACCGAAGATATTAATATCCATTTTATCGGTTCCCTGATACGGAAGACATTACACCTGCACATTGTCCTTGTATACTGCTGTATGTTTATACAGATTTGTATACCAACAAAATAAATACAGGAATAAGTTCCCATAATTTATAAGACCCATAGTGAATTTGTAGGCAGACTAGCAAGCAGCCTTAAATTTGCACTCTTTAGTGTTAAATTGGATTTGATATTAATATTCTTGGTTATTTTGTGTTGGCCTTTCTGTGGCAAATGCAATCATGTTTTTAACATTGGCGATTTCAGGATCAGAACTTAATGGGATTCCGAAATTTAAATATAGTGCTAATTATGTTTGAATGCTATTTTAGTGGTTGTTTACCTTCAAAAAACTATAAATTCAAAAAACATACCTGGTCCGGTGTGGTTAATTGAATATATAATAAATCGGTTGAATGATGTGTGTTTATGAGAGATCTGGGTAATGGGGTTGTATATGGAGGATGACAAGTTATTAATTGTGATTAGGCTTTTGTGAAGAAAGCTCCAAGTGATTGTGTAGGAGGGATAACTAGCTCAATTAGCAATAAGGTGTGTACAATCTATACTTTTGTATTGCTATGGTTTTGGGTTGGCACAAGTGAATTAAATGTGAATTGTTGTGTTATGATAGTTGAAGAAATGTTGTATATTGTGTATATATCGATGGAAGGTAGAGTGTATGTATGACAATACATTAATGTAGTATATGTGTAGTAGCGAAATATTGTACTTAGCTACAATAAAATAATGAGATTCAACGACAATGTGAGACGCAATTAGTAAGTAATGGTTGTAAATATATTTGGCCGTTCACAAAAAATAACGGTTGTAAAACTTTAGTTAAAATTGACCCAGAATGAGTATTTCAAATAGAATTGTATTATTAATGATACATGTATATCGATATCGATATGTTTATTATATGTACAGATTAAGCGTAAGCTTACTTTTTAGTGTTTATTGAACCGTTGTAAGTGCCTGTAAAGCAAGGAATAATGACGAGGTTGTTGATCTGTTATGTTAGGAGTGGGAACATGACGTTTTGGTACTCTCTTGGAAGCTAGATAATGTAGGTGCGTCATTGTGACCATTTGAGGTAGAGTATCTCGTTCAACTAAGCTCTCGATGTGTTAGTATTTTTTTGGTCGTCTCGTGTGATTGAGTCACTTCGGTATTATCTTGGTCAAGTGTATATTAACATGATTCGCAAAAATTTTAATAGGATGTTTGATATGATATTTGAGGTCATTCCATCGATGCTTAGTTAAAGTATGATATTGTTGTGTCACGGGTTTCGTTTAAGTCAAATCGGAGTCGCAAATGTTTAACTTTTGAGAACACATCTCTATGTTTTTATGTTGCGTTTGGGTCACAAAACGAACGGGTTAGTTAGAGGTCAAAATGCAGCCCCAACTATCAATTAGGCTCTAGCCGCTGACTAGGATGGAGGGTGGTTGACGACAGCAGGTCCCAGAAAGGGGTGTGTCGCCGGTTGGCTATCTATTTAAAATAATGGTCTTGTTTATGGATATCAATTTCTCGATCGCTTTGTAATAATGATTGCGACACAGACGCATAGGGGGTTTTGGGGTGAGATGACTATGACATGATAATGTTATTTTTGGAAGGGTCCAAGGAAGTATGTTGTCGAAAGAGTTTGAAAGATGTAATAAAATATGATTAAGAGTTGATTGAAAAATAAATAAAATAATAATATAAGGTTCCAAGATGCTTTCATTATTTGCTAAAGGAAATAAACAACATCCCTATAAAATTCAAAAATGACGACTCGTAGTGAGTATCTTGGGCATCGTTCTTGTCCACCTCACTTTTAAACGACATCATTTAGGCGCACTGTGGATCGTCGTAAAGCATGTAAAGTCATGCTGTTCTCTTTTGAAGTTAAAGCTTATAATTTCGATTTTCACTACTATATGTTGATATCAATTTTTTTTTTTTTTCCCTTTGAAAAGCCAATATATATTATGTATATATCGATGGAAAACCGTGTGTACTTTTCATTCAAATTAACGCAGCGGATAGTTAAAATAAACTTATTATTACAAAACATGCACACGATTAACGGTTCCATTAGATCCAGTTACACCACTAATAATTGTCAAAATATATAAATTCACGAATAGAGTAAACGATATACCTTTCCTGAAGAAACGGATTGTAGGAGAGATACTTACGATCAATAGTATGACCGTCTCTTTTGATAGTCCACACTACACTTCAAACGACCGTCAATGGATGCTAGTCCAAACCCCAAGTAACGTAATATAATAATCAAATTATTATACCAAGACAATGAATAATTAATACTTCGTATATGGTTCGAAAAGAATCACAAAACCATGATGTTAATCTGTTTTTGTTTAACTCGTACACAGTGATCAAAGTACAAAAATTTGGTTTCTTATTTTAGAATCTTATCATGTGAAAACTAGTGCACTACTCTCAACACCATAATCAATATATATAATACTTGATATGTTAGAACCGATTCCCGTTTTCTTCCTTTTTAATTTTTTAAAACCAAAAATAACATATTAGTCAAATATGTACTATTGCACAAATTGTATTCAGTGGTGTAGTTGGTCACTGAACCCAAAACCAACATATATAATTGAAGTAGGTAATGAAATAAATATATTTTTCATATCTAATTTTAACTCGTTCAACAAACAAGTTTCTTGCTTTTTGAAAAATGAATTTTCATTTAATTAATTTATCAATCTCAATCAAACACTTAATTCAAAATTAAGTATTTTAATTTATTTCGTTACTTAAGTAATATATATACATAATATATATATTACGTTTGACGTCTAGGTGTGTATATATGTGTGACCCCAAAGGCTCAAATGAATTTAGCCATATAGTCATATGTTGTACCTTGCACATTAATCCTACAGACTCCCACTTGTGCATGGTACAACAACAAGTAACTATACAAACAATGGATACCGTCTAGCAACAGGCCATTGTCCCTAAATCCACGTAAGGTTAGTTTCTCGGAACTGCTTATGGTAAGTGTTAAATGTCATGTGTCCCTTTGTTTCAGATACTTTAGTTAAACTTGAGATATGGATCATCGGTCATTCTCATTTGTTGAACAATTTTATTTCTCGATCTTAGAACTGAATTAGATCACCAAATTAATTAAGTATCATCTTAATTACATCTGGGTGTGGCCACACAAATATCTTATTCATTCATCGAGGAGCTCAAAAGTATCTAACTCCAAACATTTCGGAGGAACAAATCCTATATTGCATACACGTGTCTCTTACGAGCTTTACATTATACCCAATAATGGCCTTTATTACAGCCTTATTCAAGACAACTTTTAACCATATTAAAGTACAATATTCCACACATCGAAACCGGCGTGCATCTCAAGTCTAAGGATATAAAGACATAATCACTAAAAGATTCACTACTTACAATGATCCATGTAGTGATATCTCGGTTGGGTCATTCCAATATCCATCATTGATAAGGCTAAAAAGGAACATATATTTCATAGCAATATCCCTCCTAAATAATAGGTTTTCATATGTAATTGTATTATATTTTCATTGTAATTGTTTAAATAAATAAGTGCGAAGACAAAAGGCGAAAACGAAGATTTGAAGACACAAACGTCCAAAAAGCTCAAATGTACAAGATACAATTCAAAAGGTTCAATTTATTGATGAGAAACGTCTAAAAATGACAAAAGTACAAGTTGCGGAACGCAAAGTACAAGATATTAAATTATACGAAAAGGCGTTCGAAAATCCGGAACCGGGACATGAGTCAACTATCAACGCCCGACGCAACGGACTAAAAATTATGAGTCAACTATACACAAGAATAAAATATAATATATAAATAATTATATAAATTATTTATATATTATAAATATATATATATAATCATGTCGACAAGCTATGAGACAAAGGATCCTGAGCTGGATTTTCAAACTCCACGACTCGCGGAGTTTGCAGGCATAAAACTCCACGACTCGCGGAGCTGTTAGAAATCAAAATGCATATAAAAGGCCATGCATTCGTTCAATTTTAATATATATAAAAAAAATATAAATAATAATAATAATACTAAATAATAAATAAATAAATATATATATAATATATATATATATATATATATATATATATATATATATATATATATATATATATATAGTATAGGGTAGTTTTATATTAGATTAATTCGGGTTATGTAAAGGTTATTTTACGGGTTTTAAAGTTGGAGCTCTGTCCGGGTAACACTACGCGATAAATAATCAATGTAAGTTATGTTCTCCTTTTTAAATTAATGTCTCGTACTTAAGTTATTATTATGTTTATTTAAGACGAAGTAATCATGATGTTGGGCTAAAATATTAAAATTGGGTAATTGAGCTTTGTACCATAATTGGGGTTTGGACAAAAGAACGACACTTGTGGAAATTAGACTATGGGCTATTAATGGGCTTTATATTTGTTTAACTAAATGATAGTTTGTTAATTTTAATATAAAGATTTACAATTGGACGTCCCTATAAATAACCATATACACTCGATCGGACACGATGGGCGGGGTATTTATATGTACGAATAATCGTTCATTTAACCGGACACGGGAATGGATTAATAGTCTATGGAATTATTAAAACAGGAGTGAAATTATGTACAAGGACACTTGGCATAATTGATAACAAAGTATTAAAACCTTGGGTTACACGCAGTCGATATCCTGGTGTAATTATTAAACAAAGTATTAAAACCTTGTTACAGTTTAAGTCCTCAATTAGTTGGAATATTTGACTTCGGGTATAAGGATAATTTGACGAGGACACTCGCACTTTATATTTATGACTGATGGACTGTTATGGACAAAAACCAGACGGACATATTAAATAATCCATGACAAAGGACAATTAACCCATGGGCATAAAACTAAAATCAACACGTCAAACATCATGATTAAGGAAGTTTAAATAAGCATAATTCTTTTATTTCATATTTAATTTCCTTTATTTTATATTTAATTGCACTTTTAATTATCGTACTTTTATTTATCGTTATTGTATTTAATTGCACTTTTATTTATCGCAATTTCATTATCGTTATTTACTTTACGCTTTAAATTAAGTCTTGTATTTATTTTTAATATTTTACATTAGGTTTTAATTGTGACTTAAAATATACAATCGACAAACTGGTCATTAAACGGTAAAAACCTCCTTTTATATATTATTAATATAATATATTTTGTACAAATATAATTGTTTAAAAATATAGTGTGCAATAAGCCCGCTCCATGTGGAACGAACCGGACTTACTAAAAACTATACTACTCTACGATTTGGTACACTGCCTATAGTGTTGTAGCAAGGTTTAGGTATATCCCATCTGTAAATAAATAATCAAAAACTTGTGTAATTTGTAACGTATTTCGTAGTAAAAATAATAACTATTTCGTACCCCTTCGCTTTAACATCAATCATCAATGAATACGTATGAATTTGGTCTCTACAAGTTAACTATTTATCATCAATAAATATAACCAACTATTCATATTAATCTTAGTTCATGCTATTCCCATAACATGATTGATTATGGAGATTTTGAATAATCAACAATTACTCATGGATTAAACATGCTAATATAGAACACAGTGATATAAATGAAAATGATCATACCATCAATATATCAATTCATTATGATAAAACTGTTTAATGTTCCAAAAATATCCAAATACTAAATTACAAATTAAAAAGATGAGCAACATAACGAAGTCCAATACTACTAGCATGATCATCATGCTTGTTGTGTGTCATGGGCTTCGTGAACGGGTCAGCCACATTATCATCTGTATGAACCTTAAGAATACTAATATCATTCCTCTCAACGACTTCTTGAATGTAGTCAAACTTTCGAAGAATGTGTCTGCTCCCTTTACGTACACGTGATTCTTTCGCAAGTATAATAGCACTTGAATTATCACAGTATATTTCTATAGGGAATTCAATGCTGGGAACTACTCTGAGTTCAGCAATAAATTTCTTAATCCAGACAGCTTCTTGAGCAGCTTCTGATGCAGCGATGTATTCTGCTTCTGTTGCAGACTGTGCGACTGTGCTCTGCTTTGAGCTTCTCCAATCAACTGCCCCGTCATTCATGACAAAGACATACCCTGACTGAGATCGAGAATCATCTCGATCAGTTTGGAAACTCGCATCTGTATAACATCTGATACTCAACTCTTCTTCCAAACCACCGTAAACCAAGAACGTATCTTTAGTTCTCCACAAATACTTAAGAATGCTCTTAACAGCAATCCAATGTTCTTCACCTGGATTTTGTTTATAACGACTCGTCAAACTCAAGGCTAACGAGACATTAAGTCTAGTACATAACATGGCATACATAATTGATCCTATAGCCAAAGCATACGGAACACATTTCATTCGTCTTATCTCATATAGTGTGATAGAACTTTGAGACTTGCTCAAGGTTATGCCCTTTTGCATGGGCAATGCTCCGCGCTTGGAGTTTTGCATGTTAAATCTTCGTAAAATTTTGTCAATGTATGTACTTTGACTTAAACTAATAAGTCTTTTGGATCTATTTCTATAGATCCCGATTCCAAGAATATACTTAGCTTCTCCAAGATCTTTCATGGCAAACATTTTCCAAGCCAAGATTTGACATCTTGTAAGTTGGAATGTCATTTCCAATAAGTAGTATGTCATCAACATACAAGATCAAGAAGACAACTTTGCTCCCACTAGCTCTAATGTAAACACAGGGCTCATCTTGGTTTTGAGAAAAACCAAACTCTTTGATTTTCTGATCAAACTTAAGATTCCAGCTCCTGGATGCTTGCTTTAATCCATAAATGGATTTTAGAAGCTTGCATACTTTAGTAGGATGCTTAGGATTCACAAACCCTTCGGGCTGAACCATATATACGTCCTCGCTTAGGTCGCCATTTAGGAAAGCGGTTTTGACATCCATTTGCCATATTTCATAATCATGAAAAGCAGCTATGGCAATAAGTATCCTAATTGATTTAATGCTCGCGACTGGTGAAAAAGTTTCCTCATAATCAATCCTTGAGTTTGAGTATAACCTTTTGCCACCAATCGAGCCTTAAAAGTGTTTACATTACCGTCCATGTCAGCCTTCTTCTTGAAGACCCATTTACTCCCCACTGTTTTGCAATTGGGTGGAAGATCAATCAAGTCCCATACTTGATTATCTTTCATGGACTGCATCTCTGTCTTCATAGCATCCTGGATCTGATATGGCTTCACCGTAGCTAGAGGGTTCATCATAATCCCCTAGATGTGATTCATCTGACTTAATCAGAAGATTTAACATCTCAGGTTGATGAGAAGTTCTACTAGATCTACAAATTACAGGTGCAACACGTTCTGGCTCACCAACAGTGTGTTCAGCTTCAACGTGCGGTTGGCTAGTGCCTTCAGAAGGTATGTTATTTTGTTATTCTTAAATTTCCTCAAGATCTACTTTACTCCCACTGACTTCTTGTAAGAGAAGATCTCTTTCAAAGAATTCAGCAAACCGAGCAGTAAACACTTTGTTTTCAGCTTGGTAGTAAAAGTAATAACCCATTGTTGTGATGACCCGGGAATTTCCGACCAAATTTAAACTTAATCTTATATGATCTCGACACGATAAGCAAAGTCTATTAAACTGAGTCTCATAATGTTTGAACTATTTTCGTGAATGCATTTGACTTTGACTATTCTCGACGATTCACGAACGTTTGTTGTAAATAAAGATGTTTATATATTATATAAATAAAAATAAGTATATATGTATAATATTTTGAATTAGTAAATTATATTCTATTTAATTGAAAACTAAAATGTAAAATAATACTTAGAATAATTAAGCTATTGTTAAAATAAATAGATATATATAATTATATATGTTACTATGAATCTATATACGATTTTTATTAAATATATATATAATATATAAATAATAACTATTCTGTAAATGTCATCATATAATATAATATTACATAAATAATAAATGGTTTTATATTAGATTTAATTGCAAGTTGAAATATAATTGTTATATCAATATTATCGTCATTAATTGATATTAATATTTGTATTAATAATATTACTATTTCGAATATAATATATATATATATATATATATATATATATACATATAAAATTTGAAATGAAAAATTTATTATATTATTATTATTAATATTATTATTATTATCATTTTTATAATTTTTTAGTATTATTATCATTTATTATTATTAATATGATTATTATAGTATTATTAATTATTACTACCATTAAAAAAATAATAATAATATTTAGTATTAGTATAAATATAATTGTAATATAATTTATTATTTATCAATATTATAATTATTAATTATAGTTATTAATATTAATATTAAATATATATTATAAAAAAAGATATATACGTGAAAGGAGTTGTTTCATATCATTATTATCTTTTTTTTTTTTTCCTTTTCTTGTCTCTGCTCTCTTTCTTGCCCGTGACTTATCGATCCATCATCACTATAAACAACATTCAATCAATTATTGCTGTAATATAAATCAATTACTTATATGTTATACAGATTCTGCTGTTTGTGTAATCAAAAAGAAAACAACAGCAATAGCTCAATTTTTTCTTTATTTTTATTCGTAAACCCATTTTAATCCATAATCCATTTTCGGATCAACTTCAAAATCTGGAAACGCAGTTGTGTTAGAAATCCCTTATTCAATTTATCTGTAAGTTTTCAAGTCTTAATTCTATCAATTGAATTCGAATTGTGAAGTCAAACATTCATTTTAAAAAGTCAATCGTATGAACAAGAATCAAATTCGTGTTCGTGTTAATGTTTCAAGTTCAATTGGTGTTTGAGAAAGTTTTTAGGATGGATTTGCAATATATTTCGTGTTCTAACAATTATCCAAATCTTGATAAAACTTGAAATTCATTTTTTTTTCCTATACAAGCGACGAGCAAAACAGCAGGTGTTTTTTTTTTTATTTTTTTTTTATTTTTCAAATAATACAATTTCTTAATATTGATGTTTCTGGTTATTTTGAAGAAAATAATTCTTTGTATTATGATTAATTTGATGATTGGTCGTTTAATTTTTTGGAGGAAGAAGAATAAATCGAAACAGTGGGTATGTGTTATATAGTTTTAAGTTTGATACAATTCCAGATAAACGGGTACAGAGTAATGGTCTAGGGTGTTTGGGGTTTTCCGTGAGGTCAGGGGTTCGAACCCAGACTACTGCAAGTATAAATTGTTTTTTTAAATAAAGCTGTCTGGTGAGTGTGGGCTTTGGGCCGAAATATTCCAGTTGGGCCGTATTATCATGTTGGGCTGCAGATGGGAACAAAACAAAAATACGGGTTATATACTTGTGGAAATAGGTTTATATCAGAAAAACACAAGCAGGCGAGTGGTCAGTGGCTGTGTCGAGTGAGCAAGAGGTCGCGAGTTCGATCCTTGCTTGGTGCATAATTTTTTTTACGGGCATTAGAAGGTAGTTTACTACATCAAAATTTATTATTATTATTATTATTATTATTATTATTATTATTATTATTATTATTATTATTATTATTATTGTTATTATTAATTGTTGTTATTGTTACTAGTATTAATATTATTGTTATTGTTATTGTTATAAGTACTAGTTATTATTTATTATTACTATCATGATTATAATTACAATTATTATTATCATTATTGTTATTACTAATATTATTATCACCATCAAATATTATTACTAGTATTATTATTATTGATTGGTATTATTAATTAGTATCAACATTATTAACAATAACATGATTAATAAGATTATTAACCTTAATATAGTTATATTATCATCATCTGTAGTATTATTATTAAGTAATATTATTCATAATACTATCAAGTAGCATTAGTATAAATAATGTTAATACTATTATCATTAAGTTTATCATTTTAAGAATTATTATTATTATTATGATTATCATTTATCATTTTATAAATATTAGAACCCTTATTATTAACATAAGTATATTACTAGTATTAATATTATTTTAGAGTTATTATTATTAGTATCATTAACATTTATCATTTTCATTTTTTCTATTAGTATTATCATTATTAATAAAATTATTATTATTATTATTAGTAAATCATTATTATCTATTATTTTAACAAATAAATCTTTTGTACACTATATATATACTTATGGTATATACTAGGATTGTATTAATAAATCACATAACGAACTAATAAAATTTCATAAATACAATACTAATAACAAATATATGTATATAGATATATTAATATCACTAATTGTATAAACGTTAATCATTTTAAATATATATACATAAAATCGATATATATAAAATATAATTTAAGATATAATATAAGTATACGTTTTAAAATGGAATTTAGAATAAATTCTACAAAACTATAAATATATAAATAATACATATTAATAAATGAAATTTTGTGATTTACATTATACGTATTAATAAATACACAATTGATATAGGTTCGTGAATCCGAGGCCAACCCTACACTTGATAAATGGCGTCATATGTATTTTTAATACAAAATACAGTATGGTGAGTTTCATTTGCTCCCTTTTTAAATGCGTTTGCAATATATATTTTTGGGACTGAGAATACATGCGCTGCTTTTATAACTGTTTTACGAAATAGACACAAGTAATCAAAACTACATTATATGGTTGAATGATCGAAGCCGAATATGCCCCTTTTTGCTTGGTAACCTAAGAATTAGTAAACCGATCTACTAATTGACGCGAATCCTAAAGATAGATCTATTGGGCCTAACGAACCCCATCCAAAGTACCGGATGCTTTAGTACTTCGATGTTGTTTTATCATGTCCTAAGGATTTCCCGGAATGATAGGGGATATTCTTATATGCATCTTGTTAATGTCGGTTACCAGGTGTTCAATCCATATGAATGATATTTTTATCTCTATGCATGGGACGTATATTTATGAGAACTGGAAATGAAAATCTTGTGGTCTATTAAAATGATGGAAATGATTATTTATGTTAAACTAATGAACTCACCAACATTTTGATTGACACTTTAAAGCATGTTTATTCTCAGGTACGAAAGAAATCTTCCGCTGTGCATTTACTCATTTTAGAGATATTACATGGAGTCATTCATGAAATATTTCAAAAGACGTTGCATTTGAGTTGTCAAGTTCATCAAGATTATTACTAAGTCATTTATAGTTTGGATTTATTATAAAATGGTATGCATGCCATCAACTTTCGATGTAAAGAAAGTTTGTCTTTTGAAAAACGAATGCAATGTTTATAAAATGTATCATATAGAGGTCAAGTACCTCGCGATGTAATCAACTGTTGTGAATCGTTTATAATCGATATCGACTTCGTCCGGATGGATTAAGACGGGTCTCTACAGTTGGTATCAGAGCGGTGGTCTTAGCGAACCAGGTCTGCATTAGTGTGTATAAATGATAAGTCGTTAGGATGCATTAGTGAGTATGGACTTCGACCGTGTCTGCATGCCAAAAGTTTTGCTTATCATTAGTGTCGAAAATTATTTGCTTATCATCCTTAAAGTCTAGACATGTCTTACTGCCTCTATTGCATAGACAGTGTATAGATAAATTCATATCTTAGTGTATCTGTTATTGTTATCTTTGCCCGATAGCTTCCGTAGATTCCTCCGTAACTTATGGGATTTTAGTATTATATATGCATATGTAAATTATGTATTGCAGGGTACTAATCTACATCCTATAATCTATTTCTTATCAAAAATCCTTCATCTGATCGTACGAGATGAATCCCTCAACCAGTTCGAATTCCTCGGATTCCGACAGCTATTCCGACATGGATATTCACCTAAGCTCCGAAAGCGGTGTCACCAAAATGAATCAATCAATCAGCCATCCCCAATTCATCCGATGGGTTAGTAGTCGACTAAACCAACAGAGACAAGAAGAAAGCGATCCTTTCCTTTCCACCAACCGAATTTACCTCTTGGCGATGAACCTGAAACACTAACCGGCGAACCTGTTTATAATACTATTTTCTCTCTCACTTCCCGAATATCTCGCCAAGATTATATTCTATCTAAAATTCTAAACCTTATTCATTCGCTTGTTCCAACCGACAATCACCCCGGAATAATAGAAGAAGTCAACAAACTTCGCGCTCGAAAAAAAAAAAATTGGAAAATATGGTGTAAAATGTACCAGCTTCAGCAACATCACCGGCACCAACAGTACCATCAGTAACAGCACCAGTACCATCAATAATCCATGCCTCAACATCTCATTCTGTACCTCGAGTATAATCATCGTTCTACGTATCGTTCTACATCAATTATCTTCGTTCTTCATGGCGATTAAGTAATCTCTCAATGTTTTAGAGATTATGTATTCTAGTTCTAACGGTAAACCAAATGAGTTTAATTTCATATTAACTCAATGAATCCATGATTACATCTGAAGAAAATATATATGTATATATGTTTTCATAAAGATTGTAATTAAAAATTCTTTCGTACAGAGTATTAATTGTGAAAATATTTTAACGGGTAGGTAATACCCGAGGAATATTCAGATTTCACATTAATAGGTTACACTGTACATTCTTCGAAGCTGAATCAACAGTCGTTTACTATCCTACTTACATCCACCGATTAACAAATCTGTTTACCACAGAATAACCATATTCATCCAATTTCATATTTGAATTTTGATTTATCAGAATCCAACAAGTGGCATAATGAAGAAACCATTTGATAAAATAAAATTTGTTAGAAACAAACAAATTAACTATGAGGAATTTTGTTAAGAATCCACGCTAACTGTTCCTAGCTAATTGTTCCTAGCTAACTGATTACATTTTATTTATCGCAATTTAATTATCGCAATTTACATTCTCGCAATTTTATTTATCGTCATTTAATTTCTGTTATTTACTTTACGCACTTTATTTATCGTCATTTAATTTCTGTTATTTATTTTTACGCACTTTAAAAATCGGGACACGTATACAAGGTTTTGACATATCATATCGACGCATATATATATTATTTGAAATAATCATAGACACTCTATATGCAGTAATGATCGAGTTCTCTATACAGGGTTGAGGTTGATTCTATAATAATATATATACTTTGAGTTGTGATCGAGTCTGAGACATGTACACGGGTCACGATACGTATTAATTAATTCGAATATTATATATTAAACTATATATGAATTATTAGACTATTACTGTGGACTATCGACTGTGGACTAATAACATTGGACAATTAAAATGAATTAAAATATTGATTATAACATATGAAACTAAACATTTCTTCAAGTTTGCCACTTGATTTCATCTTAAACCTCATTTGTATCTTGACGATTACAATCTGCGTTCAAACCTTTCATGATTCTTGAAAACACCTCAATCGAGAGAATGAACCAACTTTATCTCATCTACAGAAGGAAAGATTTATTCATATAGTTATGCACCTGAAAAACTCTCTGAAACTGAGTAAACGTTTAACATGTAGCTGTGCTAATTCCTTTAGCGTTATTATTACCCAAAATAACTTTGCAATTCCTTTTCGAACTTGCCAATTTTGTCACAGCTCCAGCAAGTCAATTTCGACTTTTCACTCGGATTAGCTTATTATAACCCTAATATATAAGTTTACCTTTCGTCATCGATACCGGAAAACCGTTTATATCTCACTACATTAGCAGTAAACTTACCAGCAACTTCATTGATCTTTGACTTTATGAAAAGTTATTATATTCATTGAAATCCTATCATATACTCATCGGCATCTTATAACAAAAATTGCTATACCAATTACTGGGAATCAGCAATCAGTATTTTGAATCTCGCAATGTTTCTACGTCAACAGTTATATGTATACATATAACATTTATCTCTTAGAATTATGATCTTTCATTCTGAAATTCTGAAAAGCACCCAGTCTACAAATCAATACTTCAAATTCTAAAGAAGCTGAATACAACAGCAAAAACTGTACACGACTTTAACAATCGGAAGTTTGATGATAAAGAATAGTAGGTTGGCAGAGCTCAGAAAATTTAAAACTGGAAAATGGATTGAGCAAACCAAGAAGGAGATTGTAGACAAATCACAAAGAATAAATCTGCCTTCAAAGAATCTAAATGATTCAGTATCTACTGAAGTCATTAACGAATACCTTACTCCTGACTCTAAATTCTTGCGGACAAATTTTCTTCATCAACCTTCGCACTTAGAAATTCCAAAATATCATCATAAATATCTTCGATATTTCTGAGGATATTTTCATAAATATTCATACCCAAAATTATTTATCTTTTCCTACTATCTATGTTACATCATAAAGGAAACTACTTTAGTTTCTAAATTTTTTTAAAATTCGAGTATAAATTATGAATGAATTTCTTCATCACAACTTGATTCAAAAATTCTAAGATATCATCGTACCTTTATTTTAAATATCATCTATATATCTGAAGATATTCTTATTTGAAATCATTTATCTCTTCGTGCTATCAGTGTTACATCATATAGAAACTGTTAGTTTCTATATTCTGTAAACTTTCGAGCTTGAAATATGAATGTTATTGAAATAATGTTGGGAACTGAAGCATGAGTTAGTATAATATAATGACACTTGATCAACGTGATTATATATTACAGTAAGTCATGCTGAGTTTTTAATGGAACGTGATGATTCACATACCATAACGTCATTATGTGCCATGTTACACGACTCTTACATTCTACTTAACTTCTGAACATATCAAGAAAGTATATTCTTGATAGTTCTATCTTTTCTCTTAAATTCTGGTAATTTAATCAATCAAGATCATGCTATTATAATTTATCTCTTAAGAACGTTAGTCATGTTCATTCTAAACTTCATACTTACAAATTCTGGACCGTTACTCGCTTTGCTAGAGATCGATGAGATAATAAAAAGACAAAGAGCTTCAAAATATAAGAGAAAATATAAAGCCCAATAACAACACAGAGGTTACAAACCATGGATATTAATATGAATAGCAATATAAAGACACGGTATAATTAAGAATAGTATCACCCAAGGTAATAGTAGAAGTAAACAGATTTTTCTGGTGGAAGATTGAAAAGAAGGATGACAGAAATGATAATTGGAAAAATATCAAGGATTAGAATTGGATTAAGCATTTTCATAATCTTTTGGATGTATGAACTAAGAAAGAAAGTATAGGGATGGTGAGAATAATGAAACGGAGGAGTTTAATTTATGATGGAAATAACAGACAGAGTAATCGAGGGAGATCATCGTATTTAATTATAGTGATCTTAATTTCTTTATTCGCCTAAGAATCAAATCTTTTAGATTTCGAAGATTTTGTTTAAATCCCTTGAATTCCGGAATTCAACCATGACTAGTCAAAAGTTATGATGAAACTTGTCTTTCTCATTTCACTCTTTTGCGATAGCTTCATTCGTACTCTTCGATTAATCGAATTATTTTTATCCATATTACTCAATGATGATAAAACTCAATTTATCAACTCATATTCGTCATGAAAATATTTTTATTGTTAGCCATGACCACCTCACTCAAATTTCGGGATGAAATTTCTTTAACGGGTAGATAATGTGATGACCCGGGAATTTCCGATCAAAATTAAACTTAATCTTATATGATCTCGACACGATAAGCAAAGTCTATTAAACTGAGTCTCATAATGTTTGAACTATTTTCGTGAATGCATTTGACTTTAACTATTCCAGACCATTCACGAACATTTGTTGTAAATAAAGATGTTTATATATTATATAAATAAAAATAAGTACATATGTATAATATTTTGAATTAGTGAATTATATTCTATTTAATTGAAAACTAAAATGTAAAATAATACTTAGAATAATTAAGCTATTATTAAAATAAATAGATATATATAATTATATATGTTACTATGAATCTATATGTGATTTTTATTAAATATATATAAAATATATAAATAATAACTATTCTGTAAATGTCATCATATAATATAATATTACATAAATAATAAATGGTATTATATTAGATTTAATTGCAAGTTGAAATATAATTGTTATATCAATATTATCGTCATTAATTGATATTAATATTTGTATTAATAATATTACTATTTCGAATATAAAATATATATATACATATAAAATTTGAAATGAAAAAGTTATTATATTATTATTATTAATATTATTATTATTATTATCATTTTTATAATTTTTTAGTATTATTATCATTTATTATTATTAATATGATTATTATAGTATTATTAATTATTACTACCATTAAAAAATAATAATAATATTTAGTATTAGTATAAATATAATTGTAATATAATTTGTTATTTATCAATATTATAATTATTAATTATAGTTATTAATATTAATATTAAATATATATTATAAAAAAAGATATATAGGTGAAAAGAGTTGTTTCATATCATTATTATCTTAATTTTTTTTTCCTTTTCTTGTCTCTGCTCTCTTTCTTGCCCGTGACTTATCGATCCATCATCACTATAAACAACATTCAATCAATTATTGCTGTAATATAAATCAATTACTTGTATGTTATACAAATTCTGCTGTTTATGTAATCAAAAAGAAAACAACAGCAATAGCTCAATTTTTTCTTTATTTTTATTCGTAAACCCATTTTAATCCATAATCCATTTTCGGATCAACTTCAAAATCTGGAAACGCAGTTGTGTTAGAAATCCCTTATTCAATTTATCTGTAAGTTTTCAAGTCTTAATTCAATCAATTGAATTTGAATTGTGAAGTCAAACATTCGTTTTAAAAAGTCAACCGTATGAACAAGAATCAAATTCGTGTTCGTGTTAATGTTTCAAGTTCAATTGGTGTTTGAGAAAGTTTTTAGGATGGATTTGCAATATATTTCGTGTTGTAACAATTATCCAAATCTTGATAAAACTTGAAATTCATTTTTTTTTTCTATACAAGCGACGAGCAAAACAGCAGGTGTTTTTTTTTTTTTTTTTTCAAATAATACAATTTCTTAATATTGATGTTTCTGGTTATTTTGAAAAAAATAAATCTTTGTATTATGATTAATTTGATGATTGGTCGTTTAAGTTTTTGGAGGAAGAAGAAGAAATCGAAACAGTGGGTATGTGTTATATAGTTTTAAGTTTGATACAATTCCAGAGAAATGGGTACAGAGTAATGGTCTAGGGTGTTTGTGGTTTGCCGTGAGGTCAGGGGTTCGAACCCAGGCTGCTGCAAGTATAAATTGTTTTTTTTTTAAATAAAGTTGTCTGGTGAGTGTGGGCTTTGGGCCGAAATATTCCAGTTGGGCCGTATTATCATGTTGGGCTGTAGATGGGAACAAAACAAAAATACGGGTTATATACTTGTGGAAATAAGTTTATATCAGAAAAACACAAGCAGGCGAGTGGTCAGTGGCTGTGTCAAGTGAGCAAGAGGTCGCGAGTTCGATCTTTGCTTGGTGCATAATTTTTTTTACGGGCATTAGAAGGTAGTTTACTACATCAAAATTTATTATTATTATTATTATTATTATTATTATTATTATTATTATTATTGTTATTATTAATTGTTGTTATTGTTACTAGTATTAATATTATTGTTATTGTTATTGTTATAAGTACTAGTTATTATTTATTATTACTATCATGATTATAATTACAATTATTATTATCATTATTGTTATTACTAATATTATTATCACCATCAAATATTATTACTAGTATTATTATTATTGATTGGTATTATGGTATTATTAATTAGTATCAACATTATTAACAATAACATGATTAATAAGATTATTAACCTTAATATAGTTATATTATCATCATCTGTAGTATTATTATTAAGTAATATTATTCATAATACTATAAAGTAGCATTAGTATAAATAATGTTAATACTATTATCATTAAGTTTATCATTTTAAGAATTATTATCATTATTATGATTATCATTTATCATTTTATAAATATTAGAACCCTTATTATTAACATAAGTATATTACTAGTATTAATATTATTTTAGAGTTATTATTATTAGTATCATTAACATTTATCATTTTCATTTTTGCTATTAGTATTATCATTATTAATAAAATTATTATTATTATTAGTAAATCATTATTATCTAAATTATTATTTTAACAAATAAATCTTTTTTACACTATATATATACTTATGGTATATACTAGGATTGTATTAATAAATCACATAACGAACTAATAAAATTTCATAAATACAATACTAATCACAAATATATGTATATAGATATATTAATATCACTAATTGTATAAACGTTAATCATTATAAATATATATATACATAAAATCGATATATATAAAATATAATTTAAGATATAATATAAGTATACGTTTTAAAATGGAATTTAGAATAAATTCTACAAAACTATAAATATATAAATAATACATATTAATAAATGAAATTTTGTGATTTACATTATACGTATTAATAAATACACAATTGATATAGGTTCGTGAATCCGAGGCCAACCCTACACTTGATAAATGACGTCATATGTATTTTTACTACAAAATACAGTATGGTGAGTTTCATTTGCTCCCTTTTTAAATGCTTTTGCAATATATATTTTTGGGACTGAGAATACATGCGCTGCTTTTATAACTGTTTTACAAAATAGACACAAGTAATCGAAACTACATTATATGGTTGAATGATCGAAGCCGAATATGCCCCTTTTTGCTTGGTAACCTAAGAATTAGTAAACCGATCTACTAATTGACGCGAATCCTAAAGATAGATCTATTGGGCCTAACGAACCCCATCCAAAGTACCGGATGCTTTAGTACTTCGATGTTGTTTTATCATGTCCGAAGGATTTCCCGGAATGATAGGGGATATTCTTATATGCATCTTGTTAATGTCGGTTACCAGGTGTTCAATCCATATGAATGATATTTTTGTCTCTATGCATGGGACGTATATTTATGAGAACTGAAAATGAAAATCTTGTGGTCTATTAAAATGATGGAAATGATTATTTATGTTAAACTAATGAACTCACCAACATTTTGGTTGACACTTTAAAGCATGTTTATTCTCAGGTACGAAAGAAATCTTCCGCTGTGCATTTACTCATTTTAGAGATATTACTTGAAGTCATTCATGAAATATTTCAAAAGACGTTGCATTTGAGTTGTCAAGTTCATCAAGATTATTACTAAGTCATTTATAGTTTGGATTTATTATAAAATGGTATGCATTATGTCAACTTTCGATGTAAAGAAAGTTTGTCTTTTGAAAAACGAATGCAATGTTTGTAAAATGTATCATATAGAGTTCAAGTACCTCGCGATGTAATCAACTGTTGTGAATCGTTTATAATCGATATCGACTTCGTCCGGATGGATTAGGATGGGTCTCTACAATTGTTTCCTTTGGGTATCCCATAAAGTGACATTTGATACCTCTGGGTTCTAACTTGTTTGATGTGTCACGTTTCACATACGCTTCACAATCCCAGACTTTCAAATAAGACAACTTAGGACTCTTTCCATGCCATAACTCATATGGTGTCTTTTCTACCTTCTTGGTTGGAACCATATTGAGTATGCGTGCATCAGACTCTAATGCATAACCCCAAAAAGACATTGGTAGAGTAGTTAGACTCATCATAGACCGAACCATATCAAGCAAAGTTCGATTCCTTCGTTCTGACACACCATTGTGCTGTGGTGTGTAAGGTGGAGTGAATTGTGAGACAATCCCACGATTCTTTAGGTGGTCCAAAAACTCTTGAATCATATATTCCCCTCCCCGATCAGAGCGAAGGGCTTTAATGGTCTTTCCAAGTTGATTCTCTACTTCATTTTGGAAGATTTTGAATGTTTCAAAAACTTCATGTTTATGTTTCAGCAAGTAAACATAACCATATCTGCTATAATCATCAGTAAATGTAACGAAGTATGATTCACCATTTCTAGACATAGTTCTAAAAGGGCCACATACAACAGTATGTATTAGTCCTAAAAGATCTTTAGCTCTTTCACCTAAATCGGAGAAAGGAGTCTTTGTCATCTTTCCACATAAACATGACTCGCATACATCAAATGACTCAGAGCCAGTTGATTCCAAAAGCCCATCAGATTGGAGTTTTGAAATGCATTTTTATTTATATGACCAAGACGACAACGCCATAGATAGGTATTATTCAAGTATTGCTTAACTCGTTTGACAGTACAGGCATATACAGAATTATTATTTGAAATCACACCATGCATATCAATTTCAAAAATACCATCACGTGGAATAGCATTAAAATAAAATACATTATTCTTAAAAACTGAAATACCAAGGTGCGTAAATGTAAGTTCAAAACCAACATCTTTCAAAAGAGAAACTGAAATTACATTGCTCGTAATACTAGGTGCATAATGACATTGTTCCAACAAAACAATAAGACCACTAGGTAGAGTAAACTCATAGGTGCCAATAGCTTCGACAGCAGCTCGAGCCCCATTGCCCACTCTTAAGTCTAGTGTGTTGTTCTTCAGTCTCCTTCTTCTTCTCATTCCCTGCATATTGTTACAGATGTGAGTACCACAACCAGTATAAAAAATCCAGGAATCACTAGAAAAATTATATAACTGCATATGAAATATACCTGATTTGCTGGTCTGGCCAGCTTTGCCTTTTCTCAACTCAGATAGGTAGGAAGGACAGTTCCTCCTCCAGTGGCCAAGTTTTCCACAGTGGAAACATTCGGCGTCTTTCGCTGGGTTTTCTTTCTTGGGAGGTGGTGGAATCTTTTTCTTAGCAATTGACTTGCCTTTTCCTTTTCCCCAAGTTTTCGGCTTATTCTTTCTCACCTTACCATCCCCGATCATCAGGACACCTGGATTGAAAACCTTATATGGAATATCATGTTCAACAGTTTTGAGCATCGAGTGCACCTCTGCCAGAGATTTCTCCCAACCTTGCATATTGTAATTCATCACAAATTGGTGATACGATTTTGGTAGTGAAGCCAAAACCGTGTTCACAGCCAAGTTAGGCAGCAAGGTAGTTCCAAGTTTTTTCAATCGGTCAATGTAGCTTTTCATTTTCAAGACATGAGAGCTCACTGATTGACCCTCCTCCATTTTGCATGTTTGAAGAAGCTTATAAGTTTCATATAACTCTTGACTAGCCTGTTTCTGAAACATATTTTTCAGCTCAGTCATCATATCATATGCTGTACGATCTTCCATTTCCTTTTGGAGGTCAGAAGTCATACAAGCAAGCATGATTAAAGCTATCTTCTCTTGCTCATCAAACAACTTCTGATAAGCATTCTTTTGAGCAGCAGTAGCTGTCTCAGGAGGAGCTTCGGGTAAGGGTTCTTCAATTTTGTTCAACTTTCCTTCAAATTTGAGAACAATTCTCAGGTTGCGGTACCAATCGAGGAAGTTTGAACCATTGAGTTTCTCCTTCTCCAACAAAGAATGGAGGTTGGTTTGGTTTACGTTTTGATTGTTTGACATCTACAAAAGAACAAGATTCAATTTTAGTATTTTCGATATTGTACTTTAATAAATTAACTACCCAGGTTTTAATATATTTAAAAACAATTAATTTACGAAAGCCTAAGATCCACATAGAGGTTCCATAACTACATATGTTGATCAGCTAGCAGTTATAGAGTTTATTGGTAGGTAGCAGTTACCAATTGCATCACAAGTGCAACTCTTAGATCTTTATGGGACTTAGAAATATGTGTAGTTTAACAAACCACTATTATCTATTAGCATGTTTGTCCCATCCTTTCCTCGAACTCAGGTCTCACAGTGAATACGATTAAGTCGTCCAATTTAAAAACAGTGAAAATTCAGCCTAGTCTCACTCGTAACTAAAAATCCACCTCGTGGCTATAATTCGATTAGGTCTCACCGTAACCAAAAAATAACGAGGAGTGTTTGCAAGCTCATTGGATGGCATGACTTAAATTTGACGGGTATTTTAAAAATGTTTGTGTTAACGAATAATGCATGCACACAAGATTCGCTACACTATTTGTTAAAAATCATTTTAACCAATTTTATATATGTCGACCGTGTTTATGCGTCTAGTTTGTTATTTTATTTTATATATAAAAGTAACAAATACACAAACGTGTATCATTTTAAAACAATTTTAAAAGATTTCGATCATATATAATTTGTGTTTCAAAAATCATTTAACTTTAAACTCGTTAGAGTTTAACTTTTTAAAATCATCAATCTTAATCATTGAAACTGTTACCGGCTTTATTTGATGTTTTCATCAAAAACATTTAGCATATATTCTAATCAACAATTATGTATAATGCAAAAATAAAACACAACCATATCATGCATCACACACACATAGTCTAGCCCAAAAATCCTATGCTCGATCCCATGAGCCGACATGGGATCAAGAGGTCAAACTAAGGGTAATATCGTAGCTCCTACTTGATTCAAGAATCAAGTGAAAACTTGACAAACGCTATCGTTGTCAACTTGACATGTTCGCCATCTTTTAAACCAAAAACATGTTGTATTTTATTTTCAATCTTCATCTTGTTACATTTATTTAAATTTGAAAATACAACTAAACTAGTACTTTTATAAATTGAAATAAATTTAAATACAATACTATGAAAATGAGAAATAAATATAATACAACTTTGGCTTCAAAATGGCCTTAATAATACAAATAATCAACATGACATAATATTGCCGTAATCAACAATCACAATAATCATACATAGGACGGGGCATTATGGGCTATGTGTGCAATCACAATTCTAATAACTACATTATTAAAAACTACGTATGGCTTGTCAATGGTTACAATGTATGTGTACAACCATGGAATGAAATAAACAATAATTATTCAAGCTATAATAAATAAATTCAAAATTTATAACAGTGATATTTTTCAGATCTTAATTGTGTCTCATGAGGTTTAATTTAAAACAAACATGTTGAAATTATGAAAAAAATTTATTTTTACTTTTTACCAATTCATCACAAAACTAGATATGAGAAAATCACGTGACAATTAAAATGGTGTAAAAGCGGCTCTGATACCACTGATGGAAAACCGTGTGTACTTTTCATTCAGATTAACGCAACAGATAGTTAAAATAAACTTATTATTACAAAACATGCACACGATTAACGGTTCCATTAGATCCAGTTACACCACTAATAATTGTCAAAATATATAAATTTATGAAATGAGTAAACGATATACCTTTCCTGAAGAAACGGATTGTAGGAGAGAAACTTATGATCAATAGTATGACCGTCTCTTTTGATAGTTCACACTATACTTCAAACGACCGTCAATGGATGCTAGTCCAAACCCAAGTAACGTAATATAATAATCAAATTATTATACCGAGACAATGAATAATTAATACTTCGTATATGGTTCGAAAAGAATAACAAAACCATGATGTTAATATGTTTTTGTTTAACTCGTACACAGTGATCAAAGTAAAAAAATTTGGTTTCTTATTTTAGAATCTTATCATGTGAAAACTAGTGTAGTACTCTCAACACCATAATCAATATATATAATACTTGATGTGTTGGAACCGATTCTCGTTTTCTTCCTTTTTAATTTTTTAAAACCAAAAATAACATATTAGTCAAATATGTACTATTGCACAAATTGTATTCAGTGATGTAGTTGGTCACTGAACCCAAGACCAACATATATAATTGGAGTAGGTAATGAAATAAATATATTTTCCATATCTAATTTTAACTCGTTCAACAAACAAGTTTCTTGCTTTTTGAAAAATGAATTTTCATTTAATTAATTCATCAATCTCAATCAAACACTTAATTCAAAATTAAGTATTTTAATTTATTTCGTTACTTAAGTAATATATATACATAATATATATATTACGTTTGACGTCTAGGTGTATATATGTGTGACCCCAAAGGCTCAAATGAATTTAGCAATATAATCATATGTTGTACCTTGCACATTAATCCTACATATATAAGAGAAAGAGTTATGTACACTGATAGACATGGTAGGCAATCACCTACATCCCATCATCAATTAGACACACGAAGGAATTATATACAGAATACACGATCATATACAAGACTAACACGTTCGCGACTAAGATGTAATTATTTTCGTCTGGTACACAGGTATAATCCAAATTATTACCATATTAACTATTAGACAAAAATGATGAATAGTATCAGGAGCATTTTTGTCTTTTTATCTATTTTACTGTAGCAATGGAATCACTGTAGCCCGTTAGCACTGTAGCAACAGAATTACTGTAGCAACGGAATCACTGTAGCAATGGTATTGTAACAATTTTTTTCCGGTTCGTTTACTGTAGCTTTTTTTTTCCTTTATATTTTTCTCTACCCTTTATAACAATTTTTATTTTTTTATTTTTCGATTTCTTTTATATTTTTCTCTACAAAATAACGACTTAATTGCGTTAAATATTTAAAAGTCAACAATTCTATAGCGAAACACGGAGATGCAAGTTTATTATTAATTTAAAATAACATTTAAATCTTTGATGTGTTATAGCTTTTAGTTCGACTCGAGTTGCGCTTCAACGACATCATCGTTAGCTACGAAATAATTTTACAAACTAAACGCAATAAAATATATTGAAAACCGAAACCCCGGCGCGAAGCGAGTGTTCCACAACTAGTTGATATCAAAATTATTATGAATCCTGAATAGTATTCTATGTATTACTTTCTTTTATTTTCTGTAATTTCCTTTAGCTACAATACTTTCAATCATTTTTAACACCACTCTAATTACCCATCTTAAAAATCTTGCTCGGTGTTAAAATTCAAATTGAACTTTATAACAAATTTAACACTCCGATTTTTATAGTTTTGTTAAGTCTAACAAGTGACAAAATAAAATAAATAATAATTAAAATAAATAAAAGTAAAAGCATGTTTTATATATATCAAATATAATTAAATTCCTCGTATGACGTCATAAATCACCCAAACGCTTACGTCACTCGCTGGCCGCTCTCCCCTTTTGTATTCAAAACCCTAAAAATTGATTCGCAATTGCATCATCCCCAATTTATTTCGATTCCATTGATCGAATCAATAACTACAAAGAAATTAGATACAAAAGATGAGTGGAGGAGCAGAAAGCATAGCATCAAGGGAAAAAGGTTCATCAACAACAACCAAAACCCCTTCTGATTTCCTCAAATCAATTCGTGGTAGACCTGTTGTTGTCAAATTGAATTCCGGTGTCGATTATCGAGGTTTGATTTTTTACTTTTTATTTTAATTTTCACTCAATGAATTAGCTGTATTTAATATGTATATGCTACATCTGATAATGTTATGTAACGTATTACGTTAACTGTTCGAATTTAGATTGGTATTATGTAATCACATATATAGTCTAGTTAGTAGTATATGTAGGCTAGTGTTTATACTGCTTTTAGTTAGCTACAACACCATAAGCAGTTTTCTAGGTTTGATTCCCAACTATATATGATTTTAAGCTTGAAACTGATTGATGAGTTAATTAACAAGTGTTTTCGAAAAGTAAATGTTTATTTTTTTAAAGGCAAATTCACACACTCTACACGATTTTTTCATGAGTATATTCAAGTCCCCCTGGACTCGAACCCTCAACCTCTTGGTTGGAGTGGTTACCTTGATACCAGTAGGACAATGGCCCTTTTGTAAAATTAAGTACATGTTTATTATGCGAAGTTTTTTCAACAAGGTGATAGTGTTCCCAATTTTTACAAATATTTTGATGTTGATGTGAGAAACGATTATAATGATATTCTAAAATTAAAATTGAATAGATTGAAAGTGTTTGTTAAGTGGAAAAGTTGGATTTCTTCGATAATTGACGTGTTGGTGGTTCTGACTACTAGGGGTGAGCATTAGTACCCGAAATCCTGATATCGTATTTGTACCGAACCGGTACCGTACCACTACACTCGGTACGGTATTCGGTATTTGAATAATTTTTTTTTTAATGCGGTACTTCCCGGTACGGTAACGGTATTTGTTTGTTTTAGAACCGGTACCGGTATAGAAATATTTGGCACTTCAATAATTAGTACCACTATAATCATCCACAAAATTTGTGTTTCAGCTGATTTCTTTTGCGCGCGATTTTGAGTTAAATTTTATATGTGTACATATACATAATACATATACATATATTTTTGATGGACTGATGTGTTAGATTTTATTGATAATATAATGAAGGATGTACAGAGGTATTACATACCTATATAATGTATGATATATAATATATACAAGTACACAATTTGACTTAGTATCCAATTTGACTGAGTAGCTCACTTAAAAAAGAATGAAACTTGCAGAAGCAGTTTTTAACCAAACACAAGCACAGCAGTCTATCGATTATTGCAAATTTGTTGAATTTGCAGCTTAGGATTTGTCAGCCACATCAGTTTATCAATTGCTCCCTTTTCCCATCTAGCAGAGATCCATCGAACCCTTTTTTTTTTAGTTCTTCCACTATATACTTCATATATAAAGTACTTGATTGTAGGTGAATCCTTTTTAGAATGTGATCTTATATCTTAATCTTTTGTTAAAGTATGTTGTTGGAGATGGTCTAAAGAGATTATATGAAATCAAATTATATAGACACTATATGTATATATGTGTGTGTGTGTATATATATATATATATATATATATATATATATATATATATATATATATATATATATACACCTGATCATGAGCCAAACCCAAGGCTAGTCTATTAATTAATCCAAACGGTGGTTTAGTTTACAATTTAAAAACCATTTACAGGTCACTTATTTGGTACCTTTAATTCATTATTCTATTAGATGTATCCATTGCGGTACCAAATAGGTAGGGTACCTTTTTTTTACCGTACCGATACCGGAACCATACCAGTACCATGTTTTCTTGTCATTGGTCAAGTCATTTACCCCCTGAAAGTTAGGCTCTTCTATCACGGATACATGGTTGGTTTAACTTAATTTAATAAGAAAATTGTAAAAGTGGATTAGTTTACAACAAGTTAAAAAAGCTCAAACATGGAGGTGTTTCACCTCATGATCAGTGTTGTAAATCTCGTTATTCCTCCCGAGATCTCGTTTTTGAAAGGCAGCCGAGACGAGCTATCTATCTCGCGAGCTTTCTCGGTCAACGGGGTCAAACTTGGTAAAAACCACGATTTCATGGAATTTCTCACTCATTTCTCGAATTTTCTCATTAAGTGAATCATCTTTAACTATAGACTATGGAAGAATATTAACATTCCGTTCCAATAAATTGCATCGAGATATGTGAACCAACGAATTACATTAGATTCTTAGTGCCTCTTTTGTGTTATAAAATGGCAAAACGAGGTCAGATAAAAACTTAGAAATATAAGAGTAATTAGTTAGTATTTTAATGAAGCATCGGGTGTGCAGGTATCTTGGCTTGCTTGGATGGGTACATGAACATAGCAATGGAGCAAACTGAAGAATATGTCAATGGACAACTGAAAAACAAGTATGGTGATGCTTTCATTCGAGGAAACAATGGTGAGTTTTTTAATCTGACTAAACATTTGAGTTTTGCAATTAGACTTAAGATTTTTCCATAATATGATATATATGATATAAACATAATTATTTATTATCTTCATTATTTTTTTTTGCAGTTCTTTACATCAGTACATCCAAGAGTACCCTTGCAGAAGGTGCGTAATTCACATGTTTACCGCACATCCAACCCCACCCCATTTCACATAATCAGTGTTTTTAGTTTTGTTTTCGAGATATTAGGCGCAAATGCTCAGTTGTTTTCAACTTTTGCAATGTGATTAAATTTGGGGGATTATTGAATGTGTAATATTATCAAACAGTTGATTCTTTCTTAGGAAAAACTAAAACCTTATTTCTTTTCTACTATGGTACTGTATTGTTTGACATCATTTTTCTTCTGTTTCAGTCCTTGGAGATAACTAACGCTAATCTGTCCTTTTGAAAGTTGCACCCTTTATGTAATATATCCGAAATGGTTCGACTATATAATAAGTGCAAATACCATCCTGAATCGTCAGTTAAAGTGTGAATTGCGACTATGATGGAAGTTGAATAAACTAGACCAGTGCGTCCAACTCCAAGACCAAAGCTCCTAATTATGAGTATCTATGAACAAATAATCAACTCATGATACTATATGATTATCATGCGTCAAAATATATGTTCGCTTCCAAATATAGGATGATATGAGACAATTTATAAAGGAATAACTAGCAAATAAAATTAAGTTATTTTGTAGACATAAAAACAAATAGTCTTTTCTTCAGTTTACACTTTACAGACCTTTAGACGTCTTCTTTACGACATGGTCCGTATATATTTAGAAAAAAAAATATTTTAAAAAACAAACATCACCCAAGTCTAATATGATGCTTTTTGCTTAATTTGATTTGAAAATATTAATGCGTTTACTTGGCTATCTATTCAAATAATGCTCTTTTGGATTAAATGAAAATAGAACAATATTGTTAGCAAAATAACATAACTAGGTTGATATATTCTCTTCATATTTGAATGACACCCCCCATATACTGAGTATAAAAATTAACATTGAATACAAACATAATCATCACATCAACATTAACATCAGTTGAATTAAAGAAAGGAAATTGTACACATTAAATGATATGATCCTCTAACAAGCTCAGGATATACGATATATTAAGATGAAAACACACAGCACTTTGAACATGTAAGTGGGTATTTGGTCGTGATTAACTTATACGACGACATAAAGTGATTCCATCACCAACTGGTAGCTGACAAATCTCGACTCTTGGGTCGACAGCCAAAGCTTTGTTAAGCTCCAACACGAAATCTCTATAATATCTTACGTACTTCCTCAATGGTGCGTCTGCTGGCGCCACCAATGACCCGTTCCAAAGAGTGTTATCGTAGCCAATTACTCCCCCAATTTTGACTAGATCAATTAATCTCTTGTGGTAGTTAAGATAATTGTCTTTATCAGCATCCACAAATATAAAATCAAACGATCCATGAAATTTAACCTATAAATTATAAACCAAATATATACTCAATTAACTTTTACTATATTAAAAAGGAAAAAAAAGAAACTAATGTCTCATAAAATTCAAAAGTACTCACATCGTCAACCATTTGATCAAGAAGGGGAAGAGCAGGGCCTTCTCTGAAGTCAATCTTGTGAGCAACACCCGCTTTCTCAATAATTGGAAGGCCAATTTCGTAATTTTCACGGTTTATGTCCAACGCCAATATCTTTCCATCTTCAGGGAGAGCAAGAGCGGTCGACAGAAGGGAATAACCGGTGTAAACGCCTATTTCCATTGTGTTCTTAGCGTTTATGAGCTTCAGAAGAAGGTTCAAAAACTGTCCTTCATCGGCCGATGTCGTCATAAGGTTCCTAAATTATATATCAAAATTAAGTGAGTATTTTAAAGAAATTTTTGCACCCAGAGATAAAAGCTAAGGTCGAAATCAAATTGGTATATGTACGTATGTATCATGTACACATTAACTTATGTCCATTTCATGCATTGACAATTGAAATCCTGTTACTATGCATCTATGCCAATGTATCATATAATTCATATCCTACATGAATATTTAAATATGCATACACGCACACATACACATACACATACACACACACACGCAAACTAGGTGTCGAAATTAAGAATGGAAAAAGTAAGCACTAACCATGGGTGTTTGGCAGTGACCTCACGTAGCTCTTTCATGGATTCCGGCTCTCGTGGATAGACGCTAGTTTCGAGTATGTATTGATAAAGTGCATCACTTTGAAGGAGACTTTTGTGACCAACTTCTTGATGTTTTGCTGCTTGTGTTTCTCCGTTGGAGGCCATTATAATCAAAATATGTATATGTATGAATGTGAAGAGTGGGAAATTATTGGTACTTAATTGGTAGCTATATATGTATTAGGTTTGTAGAAATGAATTAAACTGAATTGCAATGAGAAAAAGATTGAAAATATATAGAGATCAAGGAGTTGGTGAATTAGGATAATGTAGGGAGTAGGAAGGTGTGTTGTTGTGGGCAATTGGACTTGGCCAACCATAATGGACGACTACACTTGGGATTTGGTAAGCTCCTTTCATTTTTTTTTTTTTTTATTTTAAATCTTAATTATTATTTATATTTTCTTTTATCTGATATATTTAACTAGGTCGGAGGCACTGGGCTGAAAAAACAAACCAAAAAAAAAAAAAAAAAAAAAGGGAAAAAGACAAAATTGCTGATGCCATGCTGAAGTCAGCATTAGGACAGCGAAAGTTACTGTAGCGACCGACCAAAATGGGTTTGGCTAATATAAGTATCGTAATATTTGATGCTTTCGTCAATTTTTCTTCTGCATATAAATATTCATATAATCATATGCTTCAATCAAATACATGTACCAACTCATGAAATGTAGTATTATCAATATGATAATTTCATATGGTTCAATTATATGATCACATCCTTGGAGACAATTTATAACTAGCAAAAAATAAAAAATAAAACAAAAAAAACTAGCAGAAACTAACATTCATTAGTGTCTTCAAGTTGTAGGATGATTCAACCGTGTTTGACTCATTAACCAATCACCACACTCATCTACATTACCACAAGGGTAAGCAAGCTGCCATTGTATTACCTTTTGCTGCCATTTACCAACAACCAGACCTCCATTTTCAACCTCCAAAAGCTTCATTATTTCCCCCCCATTAATCAATGGTTTAACTTCCCACAAGTTCTCTAAACCTAATTTCAATATCCGTCCCTCAATTTCCCTAAAAACTCCTATTTTACTCTCAACAGAAGAATCTTCTTTATCCAACAGAATCGACAACATCAACGCAGCCCTCCATAAATCCTTAACTTCCTTCAAAATCAACCCCAACAAAATTCTTAATTCTAACGAAACAGGAACATCAATCATATCTGGATTCCAATTAACCTCAATACGCTTCACACATTCTTCATTCGAAACCATAAACGGAATCAAAGACTTAAACTTTTCAACTGCATTGTGCAACCTGATGACATTATCAGCATTAAGCTTAAGTGATCTTTTAAAAATATGGTTCAAAGGTGAAACAATTCTCTTTTTATTATCTCCACAATTCGTCTTTCTAAATGGAAGAAACAACGCTGCGTACAAGTACAATCTCCGTTGTTCATTACTCATGGTACAAGCTCCTAATGCACGCAGAAATCTCCATGCTTCATCTACGTAATTAACACAAATCCTATCCGAAATTTCAACCTCAAAATTCGAAGGCAACGTAAAAACAACCCAAAATAACCCTAATTCAGATACAAGTTCCATTGCTTTAACTGGTTGGTTACCACTAATCATAAGATCAATCTCGTGACCGATACGTTCTCTAGTAATTTTATCCGAAATTGCAGTTTTTACATCATTATCAACAGCTGCTATTTTTATCTCTTCAACCATATCAAATTCAAATCTAGCACTAAATCGAATTGCTCTAAGAACTACGCAAGGATCATCCAAAAACATCACTTTCGGGGGTAAAGGAGTCACGATTCTACCACATTTTAAATCGTCGATTCCTCTACCTGTAAAGTCTTCAATTACAGACGTATTAAGGTTATAAAACAAACTATTAATAGTCAAATCTCTTCTATACGCATCTTGTTCTGGAGTACCATACTCGGTTATACCAATTCTGCTGCTTAAGTTAACAAAATCAATCGAAACATCAAAAAGATGAATCTTTGCTATTTCCAAATGTTTTGATTTGTCCGGATTACTTTTAATAACGCCAAATCCTTGCGTTTTTTGCCCCATAGATACGAAATAATCGTTCACCTTTTCACAAAACTCTCTACCCAACATGTTATCAAGAGCTATATCGATATCGTAACATTCTTTTCCTAGAAGCTTGTCTCGGACCCACCCACCAGCAACCCGAAGTTGAGTTTCGAGATTAAAATGTTTTACAACTTGAAGCAACAGATCAAATATCTGCCTTTCTTTATCTGTTATATTCACGCTTTCCATCACCCTAACCTGTTTAGGAGAAGATAATGAAACGTTAGT
Source organism: Rutidosis leptorrhynchoides (assembly GCF_046630445.1). NCBI lineage: Eukaryota > Viridiplantae > Streptophyta > Magnoliopsida > Asterales > Asteraceae > Rutidosis > Rutidosis leptorrhynchoides. The sequence goes on along the minus strand of NC_092340.1, from coordinate 105,820,330 downwards.
CCTCGACATTGACTCACAGAGTTGACACAAGGCTTTAATAAAGCCAAACGGCAACAGCCTTTTTATTTTTATTTTTAATTATATTGATCAGAAACAGGAAAACTGAATGGAAGAATAAACTACCGGTCCTTTATATAATAGTTTAAACTTAGATAAGGAAACAAAAATAACTTATTTATATTCAATTAGAAACTAAATCAAACTTCTTGCTTGGTCACCAAGATTTCGGATCCTGCTTGTTCACCAAGTTTTCGGCTAGTTGAACCCAATCCCATTCGGCCAGCCTTCAACCCAAATAAATATGCCATATAATCATGCAGTCCCACTTGATAAACTTGACCCCACTTGATATCCATATTAGCCTGCGATGATCCTGCATCACAACCCTAGTTGTGCTATTTTTTCACTAATTAGATTTTTTTTTTTTTTTGAAAGGCATTTTTTCCCACTAAAGATAGCCAATCATACGTACTTACAAAAATAGCAACCAACACATTACAGATGTAGTTCTCTCTAATTGCAAAATATATATATATATATTGGGGTGAAACAATTAATATACAACAAACATTATAATTATTGAGCAAGTTTCATAAACAATGTAACAAAAGTTCTAAGAAAAAGCTCCAACGTTTGATAACGCAGAGATGAAATTGGTACTCCATTATTTACCTGGAAATGCAATCGATGATGGTGCAACTTTCAGGCTCTAGTCATATGGAATAACACAGGGAAAAAAACGGAAAAAACTTTTATAAATAAAACGGATAAACTTTTATAAAAAAAAAAAAAGAAGGATCATTCTAAGAATGAGACATCCTTTAAACTTACAAACCAAGAGACCCGAGCATAACTAAACTAAAGCTCGCTAAACCAACTATAAAGCCAAAAGGCATACAAAGCATTAATAACACGAATAAACAATGAAAAAGATGATAATCAATCTAACCGAAGATCGAAAAATTAAGAATCATCTCAATACCAAAAGGACAACCGCCATAATACGAAACAAAACGCTCAAGCGTCTTTGATAAATGCGCCAAACACTTTCATCTCCTCGTCGTGAGACACTTTCAGTTTTCAATGTATTTTAGTATCTTTCGTTGTGTTTTTATGAATGGACGCTGACTACTGACACTGGAGAAAAACTGACATTGGGAAGAAAATGGAGAAATCGTTCAATGTTAGTTTTCAGTGTTTTGAATGGAAGAAATATTTATTATTTAGTATTTATATTATTGTTTTTAATTAATTAAGGATTATAAAATAAAATCAGACAAAATAAATAAAATAAAACTTGGATTACTAGAAAAGAAAATTAAAATTAAAATTCATATTAAAAACCAAACTACAATTCATAAAACTCTAAACGAAATTAAAACCTTCAACTAAAATTAAAATAACTACTCATCTTCGCGTATAGTTCAAAGATGTTCTACCAAAGCGGATCGTAAACCTTTGTGTACCTCCCTATCGTGTAATATCTTCGTCCTTCTCTTATACGTGTCACACCTATCGATCCAACTAGTTTGCATGTTCACAACCGGTTCATAAACCTCAACAATGTTATATCTTTTATCTTCAACAAGCATGTTGTACATAATGATACACGCATACACGATCCTTTGAATAGCTTTCACCTTGTAAGCTCGTGCTTGTTGTTGCAGTATACGCCAACGTCACTGTAAAAAATATCAAAGGTTCTCTCAACATCTTTGCTTGCAGAAGCTTATTTCTTTGAAAAGTAACAACAGTTTTGACCAGCTGCACTAGAATACGCCTTAACAAATGATGAACACGTTGGGTAAATCTCGTCAGCTAAGTAATACTCCATCCGTCCCTAATTAATTGTCTAGTATTCCATTTTGAGATGTCCAAATTAATTGTCTACTTCTATAAATAGATATAAGAAATATAAGGTAAAGTTTTTTTTATACTCTTATTTTAAACATGCAAGATAAAAAAAATAGGTAAAAAGTAAGTGATCAGTGTCTTAATCCTTAACTAATTAACTCTAAGATGGATTCAACACAAAATGTTAAGCAACAATAATGGTCTTGCAATAATCAACAATTAATCAACTTGCATTCAATAAAACTCGACCAATTCATAATTTTCATAATACAAAAGACTTAAGTATCATAATATTGCAAATCACACAAAACTTGAATGACATATACATATACTAATTTTTCATGAAAGCAATAAAGTAAGAAAACTAGCCACTCATGTTGAAGATGATGAACATGATGATTTCTTGAAATTGCATGAAGAATACATCCTTGATCTTGACTTGAATCCTTGATTGATGATGTTTAGTGATGTTTTTCTGTGTGTTTAGGGCTCTAAAAACTGGGATAAAAGATCTGTATATCGTAGCTCTTAGGGTTTATATTTATAGAAGAGTAGTCTTAACCCCCAAGCCAAAACCCCTCAAATTCGGAACCAAAAAACTGCATCCTACTCGACACCACCGCAATTTGCGGTCTCTATTGATCCTGCCGCAATTTTGCACTGAAATTTTGCGGCCAAACATGTTCTGTTCAAAAAATGAGACCCACTGCAATTTGTGGTGACCAGGCCGCAAATTGTGGTCTTCACTGTTTCGGACAACATTTTCCTTTTTAATCATCTTTTTGCTCCAACTTCCAAAAACCTGAAATACATAAAATTATGTCAAAGTACCTTGTTTTCTTTCTAAACACCGACACTTTTGTTGCTTGTAAATACAAACGATCGTGTCAAATCATGACCGATCAAATCCCCCACACTTGGCTTTTGATTTCAAGCAAATCTGTTTTTAACTATAAGACAACAATACCTAGGTGATCTTCTTTCTACAACTCAAAATAACTTTTTGTAGAAACTGCTTTAACTATCAATTGAGATCTAAGGTCAATCCCTCAATACCTCAAACAAGCTTACAACTTCCAATGCATAAATCACAAAGCTTTTCCTCATAGAACGTTTCCATAACTTAAAATTCCAAACGATATTTATAACGTTATAATCCTCAATCATTTTCCAATCATCAAATGAATCAACGATTAGAACTAGATTAAAAACAATATTCTCCACAAACTTTCTCATGATCAACACTTAACCACTAAACAATAAATACAAATGTACCTAGGTAACATGTCAAAAGAAACACAAAATGGGTTAAGTTACATCCGTTTTGGGTTTATCGGGTTAGTGATGACTCGGATAAAAATTGGTGTAAAACGGTTACGAAATGTCGAACCAATCAAAGTTTATAAGGTTTTGAAATTTTAACGTGACCCTCATACGTACGAAGATAAATTAATTAATAATATTATCAAAGATAATACGATTAGAAATGCAAATCGAAATGTCACTTATAACTAGAATCATACATATTTTTGTGTTTTTATCCCCCTTAACTTCTCAACTAGCAAAACTCATGCCCTTGTCTACATTAGTATTAAGTGCATAGGTTTTAAGTCATGACACCAATGAACCCACTAAGTCTAATTAGAAATACCCTATACCACAAGCTGGGTGAAACGGGTGTTGGTTACATTGCCCATTTATACATGGCATCACATGGAAGGTATGTATATATTTCGTGAGGTAATTAGAATTCTTCACTTTGATTTTAACTTTATACTCAATGAGAACGAATTCTATGCCTCAGTGGTCCATGCTTTATAAGGCACTCGTTTCACAATTTTTGAAATAATCTTCTTCTACTTTTTTTTTTTTTAATTCGTCCTCCTTCAACTGCCTCCTCTTTTTTTATATGATAGCGCAAAAGATGTGATATATTTGGAACTTTTATGATGTAACAGTGAATATGTGGTGATGGTGACAATGATTTATATATAGGATGTAGATGATGGGTGTTGGGTGTGGTAAATATCATTGTCATACCTTGTGATATAAAGAACTCCGTTCGACCTTTGCCTAGGAAAGAGTAAACTCTACAAGTGTCGCAGTGGACGTGATCATTATTATTATGCACTTTCATACTAATGAGTAAATCATGGAATCCAATGTGAAAGCTAGGAAACCACTCTGAGTCAAACTAATCGAAAAGCCACAAACACTATGGTATGATAGTCAGTTATAATTGAAATTCTAATTAAACTAATTATGTCTAAGCAAAAATGAGTTGCGTTGTCACCTAATGTTACTAGATCTAAAGAGGATAAAATAAAATTAAATTCGACATTAATAACCAAAAACAAGGGCATGAATGGGAAATTGGTTTTTCTTTGGTTTTCATTCTAAAGGCCCAGACTGTTAACGGTAACTAATTAATTCTAGCACACAACTGTGTACTAACACCTGTGTGGACTGGCTTAAAAATGGTGTAAAATAAAAATGGTTTAAAAATCCTAAAGTGTTTCTTTATTATTCATATTACCTAAAGTACAACAATGAGATCTCATTTTCATCATTTGTCTTCCATGAGCATTCATATACTTAAAATTTATAGGCCAAGGTCAATAAGGTCAAATGCATCTAATAAATCACCTAACACTATCATATTTCACCAGCCAAATCCAAAAACTCCAAGTTAATTCTTAATCACTATGGTGTTCTCATGGGCCAACATCTCAATTATAGTCTTAAAAACTTAAAAATTTGACCACCTAGGCGATTAAAATTCATTACTCATAAACAAAATTTAAATAACTACGAATTTTAGTTACGATCAAGCTAAGCCAAATGTGCAAAAAATTTCCTTCCTCCCATCACACTTAAGTCATGCTACGTCCTCGTATGCATGTTAAAATAATTTTTAAACAAAAGTGAGAAAATTAAACAAAGAGAAGAAGAAAAAGAACAATATTACCCGGGGATAAAATTAACTTCCATGGTAACCGAATGAAGCACACAAACCTGCCAAAATTCATCACATAAATATGTTTCCTTCCATATAACTTTATTCTTACAAAATAGAAACAACAAGAAAACGTAAAATCTAACTAGCCCACTTTTGTAGGGAACACGATTGCACTTAGCTCATGCAACAAGCCTTTAAACCACCTGATTACTTCAGATGGACGCATTTTGTCCCTTGAGGGCTTGCAGTGAACATACCCACAAAGTTCATTTACCTACCAAAAAGAAAAATAAAAGAAAAAGAAAAAGTGTACATACTGTTATTACAAACGGAGCACTAGACCTGATTTAAAAATCAGAGAGGCTCATCCCATCCTATGATCGTGACCAAAAATACTATCAAACAAACTTCTTGATAGTGGAGACATATCATACACTGATTTTCTTCCTTCCTCTCTCGCTCTTTCCATCTCATTTGCTAATTCATGAACCAGTTCCAAGTACCGCTGCATAGAAGTTTCATGCGCCTCAAACGATCCATTGACCTGGTTAGCGACCAACCGCGAGTCAACATACGCATCTAAGTGCTTTATTCCTAGTTATTGCGCTATGCGCATCCCATAAAATAATGCTTCATACCCAGATTCATTGTTGGTCGCAACAGACATGAACCGGAGTGCATAAGTATGCTCCTCTCCATCGGGGCTTGTGAGGACCAGTTAGGCACCTGCGCCTTTGGGCCCACAAGCTCCATTCGTATGCAATTCCCAAACCTGATTCTCGTTATAGCCGATTATAGTACTTTCCACGTGTGCCTCTACTTCTCTCGTTGTTTCAGCCAAATAATCTGCAAGTATCTAGCCTTTTATTGCTGTGCGTGGGGAGTAATTGATTTCATGCTCTCCCAATTCGTTGGCCCACTTGGCCAATCTACCCGAAACCTCAGGCTTGTACAATACCTGTCATCACATATTATCAGCGTATCACAATTAGTTCAAGCGCGTATTTGGTGTCTTACAAGATTGTGTAAAAAGAGATTGGGAGGCGCGCGCCGCGACTTATACCTGTCTTATCGGTTGATCAGTTAACACCACTATTGGATGCGCCTGGAAGTACCTGCGAAGCCTGCGAGCTGTATGTACTAGTGCGTATACGAGCTTTTCAATAGGTGAGTAGTTAACTTCACTTTCGCTAAGTGCCTTTGATATCGGCTAAAAAGTCATGTTTTTACCCCCGATATTGAGTCCCAAAAGTATAAAGTTCAAAACTTTGTCGGCAGAATAATCGATTTTTCGATTAAATTTGTAGATAAAGTAATTACGAAGATGATGAAAAAAGAATCGAGAGAAACGGAGCTAAAACGAAGATTCTAGAGCGAAAACGGTGAAAGATAAGAAATCAAGTCACGATCCAGGGAATCAGCAAGCCAAACGGCTTTCCAAACGGGCTGCCAAACGGCCTGCTAGTATGGCAAACGACCTGCCAAATTCCCAGATCAAACGGCCTCGTTAAACGGCTTACCTTAGCAAACGGGCCCTGCAAACGGCTTGCCAAACGGCCTGCCAGCCATTTACATGCAAATTTTGTGCTTATTTAAAGGCTTTTTGTCATCCAATTTCAACACACCTCTCTTCACTCTCTCATTATAATACACTTTCTCTCACTAGAGCTTTCAAGGCCTTCTCACCTCCGAGCGGAAAATTAAGTACCCGGAGGCGAACGCCGAAGATTGTAATAGGAGCGGTCTAGAGGATGTCAGCACTTGTAATGGTCCAGATCTCGTCTGTAAACGGTGAACGCTTTTCTTAATTTAATGAAGTTATCTTGTTATCTTAAGTTGCTTTCATCTTGCATGATTATCTATCTGTTACAAATGTTTATTATATGTTGAATACTTTATCTGAGACTTATCATACTATTATGCTGAAACCCTGACGGTTTAGAAGTTTAATTTACGAATCACCCTATCCGCTTATTCACGTGGCTATAACCTAGTATTAGGACCTGATCAACCCTAGGATACAAGGTAAGTAGTTATGTGTGCTTAACGTCACAATTGGGATATAGTACCTACGTACGAATAACCAATTATTCATCAAAGAAGAGTTGCCCATTTAGGTTATGGTTAGAGTTAGCAACATAGAGTTCAGTGAACACTAGCTTACTCAAAAGCATGATTCGCATCAGAAGCAACGTTCTTAAGATGTTGTAAGATGATCCGGGGTTGAATAAGTGATCGCAAAGGAGAGACCTCTAATCCAATTAGCAGTACCTTAGAATATCTAAGATTGCACATCTGTTAATGTTAAGGCATACCATAGTGTTAAGTGGTGAAATATTGCTTTAGTTAGACCAACTAGGATTAAGAAAAGCTGAGCTTTTCCTTTATGGGTATACCACTTTGTTCATGTACCTAGGATTGTAGTGACCCGAACTTTTCCATGATTATCCCATGATTATATATTAAATGAAATTGATATTTACATGATTAAATGTTTCCAACATGTTAAGCAATCAAACTTGTTAAGACTTGATTATTTGAAATGAGCTTTATATAGACAATTGACCACCCAAGTTGACCGGCGATTCACGAACGTTAAAACTTGTAAAAAAACTATATGATGATATATATATATGGATATGTATATAGCTAACATGATATTATGAAAAGTATGTATCTAACTAGGTATATTAACAATGAGTTATATACATAAAATGAGACTATTAAATTATGAAATATGTAACGATTATCGTTGTAACGACATTTTAATGTATATATATACATCATATTAAGATATATTCATTATTGGTGCTTTATGTCACCAATATGATTTAAGTGTAATGGGATAAATTTGTTAACCAAAATAACCTTGATAAATATCGAACAAGTTTGGGAAAGTGTGGAGTGCACACTTGTTTGAAATTATCTTGATTATGACGGGGGTTCGGGGGCAGCGCCCCCGATAGCGGGGTCCAAGGGGCAGAGCCCCTGGCTGAGGTCGAGCTGCCAGGTCAGCTTGGAAATTTTTTTTTTGGGTTAATATCGCTTTATTAAAAATGTGTTAAAATTTGATTTAAAGCTTTCAACAACATTAAATGAGATCGTTAACTTAATGCTTTCAAAAACAACACTTAATTGTAACGACTAACGATGACTTAACGACTCAGTTAAAATAAATATACATGTAGTGTATTAAGATGTATTAGTACACTTTTGAAAGACTTCAAGACACATATCAAATTACTTCTACTTAACAAAAATGCTTACAATTACGTTTTCATTCATTTTCATCAACAATTCTACTCGTATGTGTGACGACCCGGAAATTTCCGACCAAATTTAAACTTAAATCTTATATGGTTTCGACACGATAAGCAAAGTTCGATAGGTCGAGTCTCAAATTTTTTTTTGGAAATGTTTCATATATTCAATTGACCTTCGACCATTCCCGACGATTCACGAACAACTATTTGTAAATAGATATATATATATATATATATATATATATATATATATATATATATATATATATATATATATATATATATATATATATATATATATACATACTTGAAAAAATAATATACAATTTAAATGTTATAATTAAAATAAGTTAAATAAATTACAAAATAAATTATTATAAAATACACGTAGAAATTAGCACTAACTAACCTAATTATTATATGGATTACATTAAATTGAAATGTTTGGATGTATGCGTAAATAATCCACTTTATGCATATGCATAAATATATATTGATGGGAACATGAGTCATGAATAATTAATTCACAACCCACACGCATCATTCACGATTGTGTAAAGATTTAATTATAATATTGATTTTGGTGCTGTCATATCTATCCGAAAAATTAAAATAAATAAATAAATAAATAAATTGTTGGCACTACCTAACAAAAAGTAAGGCTGCTACCTTTTCATTATTGATTTATAATTGCACGTTTCCTTTGCTTAATGATAAACTATTATATTTTACTCCGTGAATTATGAATTCAATTAGTGTGTACTATAAGTGTTTTATTATAACACTAACTCATATATTATATTTACGTGCATGTATCCACCAACCCTACTTTATGTCAATAGCATTATGTTTTCCATTCCATTACCACAAACACAAATTATGGACTTTGCTTTTGTCATAGACCCAATGTATGAAACGCACCTTCTATTTATCGCTATATATTTAACTGTGTATCATGTGATTATTATTATTATTATTTAATATTATAATTATTATGATATTATATATATAATTATATATATATGTGTATATATATATATATATATATATATATATATATATCTTTATATATATATCTTTATATATATACATTTTGAGGAATGCAAGACCAATATATCGACAACCCACCCTCAACTTCTTCTCCTTCCTTGCACCGGCCACCTCTACCACCTCGCCGGACCACCAACCGCCACTACCGTAAATCACTAGTTCAACTGTTCTTGTCTATCCTTCGTGAAACCCAATTGCATATACAACCACCGATTACCAATCACTTTCTCCTTGAAACAACATCAATCACCACTTTCGGCTCACTGTTTCCACAACCGTCGATCAAGACTCATCACCTAACCACCTTGACCACCTTTGATCGCCAACCAAAACCGCCTTCCCCTTCATCATGAAAACCATACAAACAACAACAACTACAAACGCTGAAAAAATAACAGAAATTCTAAATGCTTTTATTTTTGTTTTGACAATCGCGAACCACCAAAGTACTTCCACTAAACCACTATTATCGAACACCCATCATTGTTCATTATCACCTTAGTAAAACCGCCATCATCCTCCACTACATCAACCCATGACCACCACAACAAATCACCACCGTTCCAATCATCACAACAATCACCATCACTGCACCATCGTGTTATATTCCATGAATCAAACTGCCACCACCACCACAACCTTCTCTCTCTCTCTCTTCACTTTCTCTCATCTCTATGTGACCGAAATCACAGCAACCATCACCACCATTAGTTATAGCTGCTGTATGTGCTGCTACTATTTCGTTTCTTTTTGTTTAACAAACAAACACCTACACAAAAGCTTGTTAATAGCTACTGCTATTGAAAACCTTGTAAATAAAGTATGCTTGTGCTGCTACCATACGTTTTATTTTTTTATTATTGTTGGCCGACAGAGGTATTCCCACTCATACTTAAATATTAAGATGGTTGCAATTTGTCTCGTATTAATTATAAATTGCTTACCGAACCCCACTAGCCTCCAACTGTTTATTTCATATAGCAAATAAACAAGTCTAACACAACTGGATGTTAAGTTAGTTTATGGACCGAGATTTGGTTCATGTTTGGGCCGAGATTTAATTGGGTTACGTTTGGGCTGCTGCTATATTGTTGTATGGTTTTCAAAATTGATGATGATATAAATGATTTGATAGTGTTACGAGTTGGATGATGAATATTAAGGATGATGCTATAACGCATAAAATGATGATGATGATAAACATAGGATGGTGATGTTTATATGATTAGGATTATGATTATGACCGAGATATATGATGGTATAAATAACGATATAGATAAGGATATGATAATGATTGATGTGATGATGTTAAATGAAGTATTATGTTGGTGATTCGATGAAAGTTAAGAAGAAGGAGACTGAATTGTGGGATAAAAGAGTTTAAATTCTTTATTATAAAAGATTGAAAATAGAGGACTAGTGGTTAGAGGCTTTTGTGTTTATTCGAGAGGTCTTGGGTTCGAACCCAGGTCCTGACATTTTTTTTTTTTAGAAAAAGAAGAAAAGGGGGAAAGAATAAGATACTGGTTAAATGGATTTGATTAGTAGATTAAACCATAAAAACATGTTAGCTTGGATGGTTAGGGGCGTTGTGGGTGGGCGAGAGGTCACGAGTTCGAACCCTGTCTAGAGCATTTCTTTTTGGAAAGCCTTTTGAAATTTTTAAGGTAGTATTTTATTTATTATTATTATTATTATTATTATTATTATTATTATTATTATTATTATTATTATTATTATTATTATTATTATTATCGTTATTAGTATCAATTATAACTTTTATTATTATTATTATTATTTTTAATACAAATATTAAGTATCATTTATTGTTAATATGATTATAGTTACAACTAGTATTTTTATTATATTTAGTATTAACATCATTATTATTATTATCATTATTGTTATAAGTATTATTATTAGTATTATCATTTAGGTTATTATTAGTAGTATCATTATGAGTAAAACCATTATCGACATTATATCTATCGTTATTATTATTATTGTTAAGTAAGTTAGTGTTAATATTAATATGATGATCTTAGAATTTAAAAGTATTAGCTAGAGGCTATTTATAAACATAATATAAATCCTGATGTTAAAATAAAACTGATGTAAGATATTAATTCCTACTATAAAGTTTATAAGTCATAAGGATCAGTATAAAGATATATACAATTATTATTGTTAACATTAAGATTGTAAATTTTAATCTTATTATTATTATTATTATTATTATTATTATTATTATTATTATTATTATTATTATTATTATTATTATTATTATTATTATTATTATTATTATTATTATTATTATTATTATTATTATTATTATTATTATTATTATTATTATTATAACAACTATATTATTATTATTATCATTATTTTAGTACGATTATAATTATTATTTTTACAAACAAAGGATATTTATATAACAATAGAATTATTACATATATCATAAGTATATCTAATTTACTATTTTCATATAAAAAAATAACATATATACATATATATAACATTTAGAATAATAAATACATTACTATTTAAATAATAAAATATTATATAATTAATATATAAAACGGGTTGAATACTATTATACGCTCATTATATGTTTTAATATATAAAATTGATATAGGTTCATGAATCCGAGGCCAACCTGCATTGTTCAGTTTCGTCATATGTATTTTTACTACAAAATACAGTATTGTGAGTTTCATTTGCTCCCTTTTTAAATTCTTTTGCAATATATATTTTTGGGAATGGGAATACATGCGCTACTTTTATAATTGTTTTACGAAATAGACACAAGTAAATGAAACTACATTCTATGGCTGGATTATTAAACCGAATATGCCCCTTTTTAGTCTGGTAATCTAAGAATTAGGGAACAGACACCCTAATTGACGCGAATCCTAAAGATAGATCTATCGAGCCCAACGAGCCCCATCCAAAGTACCGGATGCTTTAGTACTTCAAATTTATCATGTCCGAAGGGAGTCCCGGAATGATAGGGGATATTATATATGCATCTTGTTAAGGTCTGTTACCAGGTGTTCACCATATGAATGATTTTTTTATCTCTATGTATGGGATGTATATTGAAATATGAAATCTTGTGGTCTATTAAAATGATGAAAATGATCGATTATGATAAACTAATGAACTCACCAACCCTTTGATTGACACTTAAAAGCATGTTTATTCTCTGGTATGAAAGAAATCTTCCGCTGTGCATTTGCTCTTATTAGAGATATTACTTGGAGTCATTCAAGACATATTTCGAAAGACGTTGCATTCGAGTCGTCGAGTTCATCAAGATTATTACTAAGTAAATTATAGTTGAATATATTATGAAATGGTATGCATGCCGTCAACTTTCGATGTAAATGAAAGTTTGTCTTTTAAAAATGAATGCAATGTTTGTAAAATGTATCATATAGAGGTCAAGTACCTCGCGATGTAACCAAATGTAATGTATTCGTCCAGATGGATTAGGACGGGTAACAACATGTGGTATCAGAGCGGTGGTCTTAGCGAACCAGGTCTTGCATTAGTGTGTCTAACTGATAGTTGTTTAGGGTTTAGATGCATTAGTGAGTCTGGACTTCGACCGTGTCTGCATGTCAAAAGTTTTGCTTATCATTTCGTGTCAAAAATTACCTACTTATCATTCTTAGGAAATTACCTGCTTATCATTCCTAGTCTAGACACATCTTACTGCATTGATTGCATGAATAGTGTATAGACAAATCCATATCTTAGCGTATCTGTTACTGTAAACTTTATCTGACACATTTCCTTAATTTCCTCCATAATCTACGGGATCTTCTGTACTATATTAGATATTCTATATAATTAGAATATTATCCGATAACCGAAAATCATTTCATATCGAAAATCCTCTAACTAATCATAAGAGATGGATCCTACACCTAGCTTGGATTCCATTAGTTCCGGAAGCAATTTCGAGATGCGTATTAAAGTAGACTCCGAAGTCAATGAACCTGAAGTGTCTCCACCGTTTAGCTATTTTTCTTTCTGGAGGAGATGGGGGTGGGTTCGAGACTTACTCACTCAATGGAGAAGTGAAGAAGGCGAGCCCTACCGCGAACCAAAATTACCTCCTAACATCAGAGAAAACGATGTACTCACCGGTGAACCTATGCGCAACACTATATTCACCCTTCTTGCTAAAGTTTTCCACCTCGAAGGTCGCATTACTGCAATCTCAGAAAATATTCAACCTCTACTTCCGAATACCAATCGAAGGGGAATATTAGAAGAAGTTAAGGAACTTCGAATTGATAATCAAGATCTATCGAATCAGATGAGTGGATGGATAGAAATGATAGAGGGTAGGATAGAAACTCTGACAAGAATGGTGCGTGATCTACAAACTATACTTACTACACCAACATCATCACCAACCTCAGCACCAACAACACTTGTAGCACCGACAGCAACAGTACCACCATCAGCAGCACCAATAGCATAACTAGTACCAACAACAACAACATCATCACACATCTCAACCTCGCAATCTATACCTCAAGCATAATCATCGCTCTACGAATTATTCTACATAAACTATCTTCGTCCTTCATGGCGATTATGTAATCTCTAATGTTTTAGAGATTATATACTCTAGTTTTAGCCGTAAATCTGATGAGTTTAATATCACATTAACTCATTAAATCCATGATTACGTCTGAAGAAAATATATATGTATATATGTTTTCATAACGATTATAATTAAAAGTTTTATTGTACAAACTGTTAATGGTGAAAATATTTTAACGGGTAGGTAATACCCGAGGAATATTTAGATTCCACATTAATAAGTTACACTGTACATTCTTCGAATCTGATTCAACGATCATTTACTATCCTACTTACATCTACATACATACGTATTCGTTCACCACAGAATAACCATTTTCATTCAAATTTCATATTTAGATTTTGACCTATCAGAATCCAACAAGTGGCATAATGAAGAAAACATTGGACAAAATAAAATTTGTTAGAAACAAACAAATTAATTATGAGAAATTTTGCTAAGAATCCACGCTAACTATTCCTAGCTAACTGTTCCTAGCTAACTGTTAATTCTGTATTATATTTTATTTATCGCAATTTATTTATCGCAATTTAATTATCGCAATTTATTTTATCGCAATTTAATTCTCGCAATTTTATTTATGGTCATTTAGTTTCTGTTATTTATTTTACGCACTTTATTTATCGTCATTTAAATACTGTTATTTACGCATTTTAAATATCGGGACACGTATACAAGGTTTTGACATATCATATCGACGCATCTATATATATTATTTGGAATAACCATAGACACTCTATATGCAATATTGTTTGAGTTAGCTATACAGGGTTGAAGTTGATTCTATAATAATATATATACTTGGAGTTGTGATCGAGTCTGAGACATGTACACGGGTCACAATATGTATTAATTAATTCGAATATTATATATTAAACTATATATGAATTATTGGACTGTTAACTGTGGACTATCGACTGTGGACTAATAACATTGGACAATTAAAATGAATTAAAATATTGATTATAACATATGAAACTAAATATTTCTTCAAGTTTGCCACTTGATCTCATCTTAAACCTCATTTGTATCTTAACGATTACAATCTGCGTTCAAACCTTTCATGATTCTTGAAAACACCTCAATCGAAAGGATGAACCAACCGCACTTCATTTACGGAAAAAAAAATTGATGCATATAGTGTTGCACCTGAAAAATACTCGGAACCTGAGTAAACGTTTAACACATAGCTGTGCTAATTCCTTTAGTGTTATTATTACCGAAAATAACTTTGCAACTCCTGATCAAGATAACCATTTTTGTCACAGCTCCAGCAAGTCAACTTCGGCTTTTCGTTCGAAACAACCTTATTATTGTAGTGACCCGAACTTTTCCATGTTTATATATATATTAAATGAAATTGTTATTTACATGATTAAGTGTTTCCAACATGTTAAGCAATCAAACTTGTTAAGACTTGATTAATTGAAATAGGTTTCATATAGACAATTGACCACCCAAGTTGACCGGTGATTCACGAACGTTAAAACTTGTAAAAACTATATGATGACATATATATGGATATATATATAGTTAACATGATATTATGATAAGTAAACATATCATTAAGTATATTAACAATGAACTACATATGTAAAAGCAAGACTACTAACTTAATGATTTTTAAATGAGACATACATGTAACGATTATCGTTGTAACGACATTTAATGTATATATATCATATTAAGAGATATTCATACATCATATTATCATGATAATATAATAATTTAAAATCTCATTTGATATTATAAACATTAGGTTAACAACATTTAACAAGATCGTTAACCTAAAGGTTTCAAAACAACACTTACATGTAACGACTAACGATGACTTAACGACTCAGTTAAAATGTATATACATGTAGTGTTTTAATATGTATTCATACACTTTTGAAAGACTTCAAGACACTTATCAAAATACTTCTACTTAACAAAAATGCTTACAATTACATCCTCGTTCAGTTTCATCAACAATTCTACTCGTATGCACCCGTATTCGTACTCGTACAATACACAGCTTTTAGATGTATGTACTATTGGTATTTACACTCCAATGATAAGCTCTTAGCAGCCCATGTGAGTCACCTAACACATATGGGAACCATCATTTGGCAACTAGCATGAAATATCTCATAAAATTACAAAAATATGAGTAATCATTCATGACTTATTTACATGAAAACAAAATTACATATCCTTTATATCTAATCCATACACCAACGACCAAAAACACCTACAAACACTTTCATTCTTCAATTTTCTTCATCTAATTGATCTCTCTCAAGTTTTATCTTCAAGTTCTAAGTGTTCTTCATAAATTTTACAAGTTCTAGTTTCATAAAATCAAGAATACTTCCAAGTTTGCTAGCTTACTTCCAATCTTGTAGAGTGATCATCCAACCTCAAGAAATCTTTCTTATTTACAGTAAGATATATTTCTAATATAAGGTAATACTCATATTCAAACTTTGATTCAATTTCTATAACTATAACAATCTTATTTCGAGTGGAAATCTTACTTGAACTTGTTTTCGTGTCATGATTCTACTTCATGAACTTTCAAGCCATCCAAGATCCTTTGAAGCTAGATCCATTAGTCTCTTTTCCAGTAGATTTATCCACAAAACTTGAGGTAGTAATTATGTTCATAACATCATTTAATTCATACATATAAAGCTATCTTATTCGAAGGTTTAAACTTGAAATCACTAGAACATAGTTTAGTTAATTCTAAACTTGTTCGCAAACAAAAGTTCATCCTTCTAACTTGACTTTTAAAATCAACTAAACACATATTCTATATTTATATGATATGCTTATTTAATGATTTAAAACCCGGAAACACGAAAAACATCGTAAAACTGGACATACGCCGTCGTAGTAACACCACGGGCTGTTTTGGGTTTGATAATTAAAAACTATGATAAACTTTGATTTAAAAGTTGTTCTTCTGGAAAAATTATTTTTCTTATGAACATGAAACTATATCCAAAAATCATGGTTAAACTCAAAGTGGAAGTATGTTTTTCAAAATGGTCATCAAGACGTCGTTCTTTCGACTGAAATGACTACCTCTTACAAAAATGACTTGTAACTTATATTTCCGACTATAAACCTATACTTTTTCTGTTTAGATTCATAAAATATAGTTCAATATGAAACCATAGCAATTTGATTCACTCAAAACGGATTTAAAATGAAGAAGTTATGGGTAAAACAAGATTGGATATTTTTTATTTTTGTAGCTACGGGAAATATTAACAATTCTATACAAATCATATCCTAGCTAACTTATATTGTATTATACATGTATTCTAATATATTATGTAATCTTGGGATACCATAGACACGTATGCAAATGTTTTGACATATCATATCGACCCATGTATATATATTATTTGGAACAACCATAGACACTCTATATGCAGTAATGTTGGAGTTAGCTATACAGGGTTGAGGTTGATTCCAAAAATATATATACTTTGAGTTGTGATCTAGCCTGAGACGTGTATACACTGGGTCGTGGATTGATTCAAGATAATATATATCGATTTATTTCTGTACATCTAACTGTGGACAACTAGTTGTAGGTTACTAACGAGGACAGCTGACTTAATAAACTTAAAACATCAAAATGTATTAAAAGTGTTGTAAATATATTTTGAACATACTTTGATATATATGTACATATTTGTTATAGGTTCGTGAATCGACCAGTGGCCAAGTCTTACTTCCCGACGAAGTAAAAATCTGTGAAGGTGAGTTATAGTCCCACTTTTAAAATCTAATATTTTTGGGATGAGAATACATGCAGGTTTTATAAATGATTTACAAAATAGACACAAGTACGTGAAACTACATTCTATGGTTGAATTATCGAAATCGAATATGCCCCTTTTTATTAAGTCTGGTAATCTAAGAATTAGGGAACAGACACCCTAATTGACGCGAATCCTAAAGATAGATCTATTGGGCCTAACAAACCCCATCCAAAGTACCGGATGCTTTAGTACTTCGAAATTTATATCATATCCGAAGGGTGTCCCGGAATGATGGGGATATTCTTATATATGCATCTTGTTAATGTCGGTTACCAGGTGTTCACCATATGAATGATTTTTATCTCTATGTATGGGATGCGTATTGAAATATGAAATCTTGTGGTCTATTGTTACGATTTGATATATATAGGTTAAACCTATAACTCACCAACATTTTTGTTGACGTTTAAAGCATGTTTATTCTCAGGTGAATACTAAGAGCTTCCGCTGTTGTATACTAAAATAAGGATAAGATTTGGAGTCCATGTTTGTATAATATTGTGTAAAAACTGCATTCAAGAAACATATGTCGATGTAATATATTTCTATTGTAAACCATTATGTAATGGTCGTGTGTAAACAATATATTTTAGATTATCATTATTTGATAATCTACGTAATGCTTTTGAAACCTTTATTGATAAAATAAAGGTTATGGTTGTTTTAAAAATGAATGCTGTCTTTGAAAAACGTCTCATATAGAGGTCAAAACCTCGCAACGAAATCAATTAATATGGAACGTTTATAATCAATATGAACGGGACATTTCAGTTGGTATCCGAGCGTTGGTCTTAGAGAACCAGAATTTTGCATTAGTGTGTCTTATCGAGTTTGTTAGGATGCATTAGTGAGTCTGGACTTCGACCGTGTTTACTTGAAAAATGATTGCTTAACAAATTTTGTTGGAAACTATATATTTTTAACATGTGAATATTATGTGATATATTAATCTCTTAACATGTTTGATATTATGTGATAGATGTCTACCTCTAGAACAAGTCCCATTGACTCACCTAATAATAATGAAGAGTCAAATGTAAATTGGAATGATTCGTGGA
The DNA here is from genome assembly GCF_046630445.1 of Rutidosis leptorrhynchoides. Lineage (NCBI taxonomy): Eukaryota > Viridiplantae > Streptophyta > Magnoliopsida > Asterales > Asteraceae > Rutidosis > Rutidosis leptorrhynchoides. Next base: position 105,801,704 of record NC_092340.1, on the reverse strand, counting down.
CTGATTCACAAGTTCCCGAAGAGGAACCGGAAGAAGAGTCGGAACCGGAAGAAGAATCAGAACCGGAAGAAGAATCGGAACCGGAAGAAGAAATAGAACCAGTGGGGGAAATAATAAAACGGTTAAGTAGAAGAAAATCCTCAACCAACCAACTAAAGTTAATTATGGTCAATGGTATTTCCGCCAAGGAAGCAAAGTATTGGGAGGATTACCAATTCTTCGATGAATCGAATCCCGACAAGGATTCCGATGATGTTGTAGAAATTACCCCAACACAATTTAATAAGGCAAAAGAGAACAATAAGGGAAAGGGCATACAAATAGAGAAATTTGATTCCAAACCCGATGAACTTTATATGTATCGTCAACACCCGTATTTCTTAAGTTGTGACAATAACCCGGGAACCTCTAAACCACCAGGTTTTTCTAAACCAATGTGGAAAACGACGGCTCGTATTAGGGGAACATCATATATCCCTAGAAACTTGGCAAAATGAACCAAAACCGAAGAAGAAGAAACAAGCGAGTCGGAATAAGATAGTTGTATTCGTGTGGTGTAATATATGTAATATAGTGTGCTTATGCTTTATGATATATGTAAAAATTGCTTGTATTAATAAGTATTTTTTTTATGAATCTAACTCTTGTCTATTTTACAGTATAAAAATACAAAATGGATAGACAACCCAATATTTTAAGAGACCTACCCGGAGACATGATTGATGAAATCTTGTCTAGAGTCGGTCAGAATTCCTCGGCACAACTATTTAAGGCAAGATCAGTTTGTAAGACATTCGAAGAACGTTCCAAGAATGCCTTGGTTTATAAAAGGCTTTCGTTCGAAAGATGGGGGATATCACATTGGGAAATCCATAAGTTACGATGTGCTTACTTTGACGCATATATTGCGGGGAACCCAAATGCTATTTTACGCAACGGGTTAAGAAATTATTTTGACTCAATATATCCGAATATAGGACTTCGTGATTTAGAAAAAGCGGCTAACATGCAACAAAAAGAAGCATGTTATGCTTACGGGTTAGTAATGTTCGCTTCTCACCAAAGTGAGAACAAGAACATCGGGCTACAACTATTAAACAAAACGTTCCCACAAGTGACGGACTCAGTAGTTAGGGTGAGAAACAAGGTTTTTAGATTGTTACGGGACTGTTGGACATTACGTAACCCTCGTCCCTTTGACGACGTTACAACACGCTGTCTTATCAACGGCCATAACGGTTATGTTCCATAAGACCAAGGATGGGAAGTAGTCCTAGTAAAACCAGAATGCATGACTTGTTTCTGGACGTATGAATTACGTGTCTTTATTGCCTTTGCTGAACGACTTGTGTACTAGCTAGAATTATCTTCAAAACTATCTTGTATCAAAGTTATTGTGTGCTATATTTCATGTTATATGTAAAATAAGCGGTATTGTAAGTTTGTAAAATATTGTGAAAAAGTTTGAACGCGAAATATTATTATAATCAGTTTTTCATATAGAATTGTAGTAGTTGAATTATATATTAGCTACTAAGTATGAACTTAACGGGTAGGTACTACCCGAATTTAAACTTATAAAACACTAATATGAAGAAAAAGCTTTTATAAATGAGTTCATATTATGCTACTAGATACTATTGACTACTCTTAATATTCTGTATGATTAACTTGTTTCATTTGACTATTTGAAGGAAATAGCACCGACTACTCGACAAACCATGAATATGAGCGAAGAGGAATTTTGTACCTTTCTTGCTACAAACATAGCTGCAGTACAGGCTGCGCTACATATCAACAATAACTCCGAATCTAGCAATGCAGCTAACGGTGCAAGAAATCGTGTAGGATGCACCTACAAAGAATTCACTGCCTGCAAACCTTTGGAATTTGATGGAACCGAAGGACCGATCGGATTGAAACGGTGGACCGAGAAGGTCGAATCGGTGTTTGCCATAAGTAAGTGTACTGAAGAGGACAAAGTGAAGTACGCTACGCATACCTTCACAGGTACTGCGTTAACATGGTGGAATACCTATCTAGAGCAAGTGGGACAAGATGATGCTTACGCACTACCGTGGTCAGCATTCAAGCACTTGATGAACGAGAAGTACCGTCCCAGAACCGAGATCAATAAGCTCAAGACAGAACTTAGAGGGTTACGAACCCAAGGATTTGATATTACCACGTACGAAAGACGATTCACAGAATTGTGCCTATTGTGTCCGAGAGCGTTCGAAGATGAGGAAGAGAAGATCGACGCGTTTGTGAAAGGATTACCTGAAAGAATCCAAGAAGATATAAGTTCACACGAGCCCGCCTCCATACAACAGGCATGTAGAATGGCTCACAAACTAGAGAACCAGATTGAGGAAAGAATTAAGGAACAGGCGGCTGAAGAGGCCAATGTGAATCAAGTCAAAAGAAAGTGGTAGGAAAATGGTGATAAGAATCACCAATACAACAACAACAATAATTACAACAATAATCGCAACAACTATCCCAACAATCGCAACATCAATCGCAACTACAACAAACGGCCCAACAACAACAACAACAACAACAACAGCAACTACAACAATCATCCCAACAACAATAACAACCGCAACAACAACAACAACAACAATCAGAAGCAGCTATGCCAAAGGTGTGAAAAGTATCACTCGGGGTTCTGCACCAAATTTTGCAACAAGTGTAAAAGAAATGGTCATAGCACGGCGAAGTGTGAGGTCTACGGACCAGGGGTTAATAAAACGAAAGGAACAAATGGTGTCGGAACGAGTAATGGCGGAGCAAGTAGTGTCGGAGCAAGTAGTGTCGGAGCAAGTTATACCAATGTAGTTTGTTATAAATATGGAAAACCGGGCCACAATATTAGAAATTACCCGAACCAGGAGAACACGAATGGACAAGGCCGCGGAAAAGTTTTCAATATTAATGCGGCAGAGGTACAGGAAGACCCGGAGCTTGTTACGGGTACGTTTCTTATTGACAATAAATCTGCTTACGTTTTATTTGATTCGGGTGCGGATAGAAGCTATATGAGTAGAGATTTTTGTGCTAAATTAAGTTGTCCATTGACGCTGTTGGGTAGTAAATTTTTACTCGAATTAGCAAACGGTAAATTAATTTCAGCAGATTATATATGCCGAAATCGAGAAATTAAACTGGGTAGCGAAATATTTAAGATTGATTTGATACCAGTAGAGTTAGGAAGTTTTGATGTAATAGTTGGCATAGACTGGCTGAAGAAGGTGAAAGCAAAGATCGTATGTTATAAAAATACAATTCGCATTGTACGAGAAGAAGGAGAACCCTTAATGGTGTACGGAGAAAAGGGCAACATGAAGCTACATCTTATTAGTAATTTGAAAGCACAAAAACTAATAAGAAAAGGTTGCTATGCTATTCTAGCACACGTCGAGAAAGTACAAACTGAAGAAAAGAGCATCAATGATGTTCCCGTCGCAAAAGAATTTCCCGATGTATTTCCGAAAGAATTACCGGGACTACCTCCAGTGAGATGAAAGAACTGCAAAGCCAACTGCAAGAACTATTAGAACGTGGTTTCATTCGACCAAGCACATCACCATGGGGAGCTCCTGTTTTGTTTGTCAAGAAGAAGGATGGTACATTTAGGCTGTGTATTGACTACAGAGAGTTGAACAAACTTACCATCAAAAACCGTTATCCACTGCCAAGAATTGACGACTTATTTGATCAACTTCAAGGCTCTTCGGTTTATTCGAAGATCGATTTACGTTCTGAATATCATCAAATGAGAGTAAAGGAGGATGATATTCCAAAAACTGCTTTTAGGACGCGTTATGGTCATTACGAGTTTATGGTTATGCCGTTTGGATTGACTAATGCACCAGCTGTGTTCATGGACCTTATGAACCGAGTGTGTGGGCCATATCTTGACAAGTTTGTCATTGTTTTCATCGATGACATACTTATTTACTCAAAGAATGATCAAGAGCACGAAGAACATTTGAGAAAAGTGCTAGAAGTATTGAGGAAAGAAAAACTATACGCTAAATTTTCAAAGTGTGCATTTTGGTTGGAAGAAGTTCAATTCCTCGGTCACATAGTAAACAAAGAAGGTATCCAGGTGGACCCGGCAAAGATCGAAACTGTTGAAAAGTGGGAAACCCCAAAAACTCCGAAGCATATACGTCAATTTTTAGGATTGACTGGTTACTACAGAAGATTCATCCAAGATTTCTCCAAAATAGCAAAACCCTTGACTGCATTAACGCATAAAGGGAAGAAATTTGAATGGAAGGATGAACAAGAGAAGGCGTTTCAATTATTGAAGAAAAAGCTAACTACGGCACCTATATTGTCATTGCCTGAAGGGAATGATGATTTTGTGATTTATTGTGACGCATCAAAGCAAGGTCTCGGTTGTGTATTAATGCAACGAACGAAGGTGATTGCTTATGCGTTTAGACAATTGAAGATTCACGAGTAAAATTATACGACGCATGATTTAGAATTAGGCGCGGTTGTTTTTGCATTAAAGACTTGGAGGCACTACTTATATGGGGTCAAAAGTATTATATATACCGACCACAAAAGTCTTCAACATATATTTAATCAGAAACAACTGAATATGAGGCAGCGTATGTAACATCCCGCATTTTTCCGTTAAATTATTTTAACGACCGTCTTTTTTTTTAGATAATATCTTCCGTTATCTAAATTCGTAGTTTCCGTTGACTAACGTTCATAATATTTCCGTTATTTAATTATAACAGCACTCGTTTACTCGAGCGTTTTCAAAATATTCGTTCGGTAAAATCCCGCACCCGCTTTTAAATTCGAGGGACTAAAATTGACACGGGGCAAACTAGTTGACTAGGTCAACTAGTCCACCCCAATCACCACCATTCAATCATCTCCATCTCTCTCTCTTTCTCTCTAGCAAGAACACACACACATTTACCCAATTCAATCATTCATCATCTAAATTCGATCTAGGAGGCCAACATCAAAACAAATTACGTATTTGGAATCCTCTCTTCATCCTCTACAATTTGATACCAACTTCATCTCGTTTGGGTAACATTTCTAAAACTCTAGATTTCTCTAAATTCGTGTTTTTGATTTGAAATGGTGTTAGTTAGTGTCTATGGCTCGTGTCTAGCATGAATATATGATTTACTTGCTCGATTTGTTGTTTTGAGTAACTAGTATGAACAATTGAAATGGGTGTGCTTAATCTTTGATTTTGGATGAGTTAATGTTGTTAAATTGTTAAAGTTCATGTTTTAATTGTGTTACTAGTATCACTAGCTTCAATTTGGTGTGTAGGTTGATTTGGAAAAACATCACTAACATGATTATTGATTTTGTGATTCTTGGCTAGGGTTTGATAGCTCTTAAAATGGACTTTTGATGATTTGAATGCCATGAAACATTGTTAGTAAGTGTTTAGTTGTATTGTATGTTTCGTTACCTTCAAAACGGCATATCATATGTATAAATTGGATTCCCGAATCATGAAATGCATTTTGCGAACTTGAGACTTTGATTATGAACATTTAACGATCTCTTAACGAGGTTTTTGTTGTTGTAAATGATAAACTCGATTGATGATATGTGGTTAGTTGTATCCTTTGTCAAAATACCTTCCCGATGATATAGGATACATGTTTTGATTGTTTGCGGGTCATAAATTGGGATTGTTTGAGTTTTGGTTCGTGCATTTCTTTGTTGCAGCAAAACAGGGCCTGGATACAGATCTGGACGCCGTCCAGATTCTTGGACGCCGTCCAGCCCTTCAGACTTGGATGCCGTCCAGCCTTTTGGACGCCGTCCAGGCCTTCAATACTGGACGCCGTCCAGCCATTTTGGACGCCGTCCAGATGAACTATCAGGGGCTGTCCAAAATTGTCGTTTTTCGTTTAATTCTAACTATGCTACGCACCTCCGATTAACATGAAACTTGACCAACATGCTTATATATGATTAAAAACCTCAGAAAAATAGTTCGAGACCCGACCCGAACGTGTTGACTTTTTCGTTGACTTTGACCCGACCAAGTTTGACTTTTAGCAAAACTTAACCGAATACTTATACAATCTTTCTAACTCGCTTCTATACTTGTATCTTGCATGAAACGTGATAATTTGATTCACATGCTACTTAATCGAGTCGTAACGAGCCATAGGACTAATTGAACACATTTCGCCCGACCTTGTGTCGTAACCGGTTAATTGATACAATTTACTTGTTTAGATCAAGACTAAGCAACTTTCATGCACACGTTTACTTTGTGAAGTACCTTTATACTCGTGCACTCGAGGTGAGATCATAGTCCCACCTTTTCAACAACTTTTATACTTTTAAATCGTGGGCTGAGAAACATATACTTTGTTACATCTTATACTACTTACTTTTATGTTTTGAACACAAGTCCGATGAAACAAACATTCTACAGCGAGTTTAGAACAAAAATCCTCAATTCGATTATCATTAGTTACACTTGCAGGGTGTAAGCGAGAACTTATATTGTGTGGCCATACGGGTTTGACAAACCCTCATTTCGGACGGTTCGCTACCGTCTACGGATGAAATATATTTTTGAGAAATAGTGTATGTTCTAACACTATTGTGATGGGGTTCTATGGAAGGAAACGTTAAGTCTTGATAATTGGGTGCTCGCGAACAAACTTTTGGAATGCAACTTTTGGATGATCAATTTTATGGAAATACTAAATCTTGTGATTCAAAAATAATGTTTATTACTACATCTATGATTTCACCAACGTTTTTCGTTGACAGTTTTCTATATGTTTCTCAGGTTCATACTTGGCTACTTGATTTATGCTTCCGCGCACTTTGATTACTTGCTTGGAGTCAAGTATACATGCATACGCTAGGGATAGCGCTTTTGGATTCAAACTTAAAGCTTACATACTTTTGCTATTTATAGCAAACCGTGATTTTAAACTAATTATGACGCAAGTTATTTCATTTACACTTTATAAATTTTGTAAACTTAAACTTGTTGTCGAACCGTTTTGTAAAATAAACTTTGCAAGTTTTGTACATTTCAAATGAATGCGACATGATTTTGGTCAAACGCGTCTCATATAGAGACTATGACCACGCAACGGGACCTAAGTAGACGGCACCGTCAATGACGATTTTGTCGGGTCGCTACAGATGGTATCAGAGCGTTGGTTGTAGGGAACTAGGATATGTATTAGTGTGTCTGACAGAGTCGTTAGGACGCATTAGTGAATCTAGACTACAACCGGATTGTTAGCCATTGCATTCTGACATACATTTGCTATAGATAGCACTTACTTGACTACTTGTGCATTATACTTAAATCATTCTTAGGCAAACTTCTTAATGATACCAAACTTTCATCATACGAATCGGTATTCTGCCACTTTCTGGTAAACCACGTTAATTTCAAGATTCATACACGAAAGGATGACAACGACTTCGTTAGTCACACTTGTTCGGGAACTCTGTCTCCCAGATTGTTATTCGCCACCGTCTCAACTTACTATCGGTGCCACACAAGTGTTCTTCACTATCTACCACTTCTTGTAACTACCATCACTACTCTAGGTGAGTATCGTCGTCACTACTTATCACTACGGTTGCGTACTACTCGTTATCATAATTCGTTACTCTTTTCGTGCCTAAGGACATTATTGTTTGACTTGAACCGCATTGACTTGAACAATCATTTATACACTTCCCTCGGGAAACGCTCCTTCCGAGTTGCACTAATTCTTTCGATTCAATACGAGTCACGTTAGAGACATCGTTACACTTTGTTCATTTTAAAACTTTATGATTATACGAACTTGAATCTATGGAGTGATGTGGGAATGGAGGTATGAGTTAGCGTAATATAACGACACTCGATCAACGTGGTTATATTACGGTAAGTTATACCAAAGTTCTAATGACACGTGATGGTGGTTGGACTCGATCAACCTAATCACCACCATGTGCCATGTACATGACTTCATCTTTCTTGATTGGATATCCGAAAACCCCGAGAATACTGATAACAACCATACCCGGGACACATCTTCGATTATTGTCGAACCATAGTTATGCTTCCGAATGAATGGCAAATTCTTTCAACTTCAAACATATGTTATACGCGTATACTATCTCGTCTTCGCACGGTTTCATCGAAGAACTACAATATGCTTGATATGCCCACATCGAGGCGGAAATTTCTCTCGTATTACACTCGTACTTCCGTTTAAGGAAAATATTTTATCTAAATTCTCAATGGAGGGAGAGACTCTTCACGTTATACTAGTATTCGCCACGAGGGTGAATAGTCCTAACGAACGTTTTCGGAAACCGATAAATCTTTCGCGGCGTGAAATTCTCGAGAAACAGAAACTTGTTCTAACAAACGTTTTTAAGTCCTAACAAACTTGTTCGAATATACCTTACAGAAATGTACCTCGTCTCGGATCGAGATTCTCGTTTCACTTCTAGATTTTGGAGTGCCTTACAAAAAAAAAAAAAAAAAAGCCTCGGGACCACGTTTAGACATGAGCACCACGTATCACCCACAAACCGACGAACAAAGCAAATCTTATGTGACCGGAAACGTCATTCTCCTTTTGTAGAACCAAGTAAATGATAATCGAATCACCAGAACCGCACTCATTCATGAAATAACCGTTAAAATCGTTCAAATCCAAGAAAGACTCAAGACGGCTCGTAGTCGCCAAAAGAGCTATGCAGATGTTAGACGCAAACCTCTCGAATTCCAAGTGGGTAACCGCGTAACGTTAAAAGTCGCACCTTAGGAAGGTGTAATCCGTTTCGATAAACGTAGGAAGCTAAATCCGCGATACACAAAACCTTTTAAAATCCTGGGGCGTTTCGGACCCGTTACTAGCCGTTTAGATTTTTCAACTCATTCGTGTCTCCGTACATCCCACATTCTACGTATCAAACTTAAAGACGTGCCTTGCGAAACCAGGACTTGTTACCCTCTTCGACGAACCTACTATCGATGACAAACTTTCCTTCCTAGGAGAACCGGTTGAAATTTTGAATCATGAAACCAAACTCTGAAACAACGTAAAACCCCGACTGTCAAAGTTCGTTGAAATGCCCGATGAAGTACTTTCACTTATCCGTAGAATGGGCAAAGCACGATCTCGATGAAGGAACAACGACTACTACTTTCAACTAAATTTCGGGACGAAATTTCTTTTAAGGTGTAGGTAATGTAACATCCCGCATTTTTCCGTTAAATTATTTTAACGACCGTCTTTTTTTTTTAGATAATATCTTCCGTTATCTAAATTCGTAGTTTCCGTTGACTAACGTTCATAATATTTCCGTTATTTAATTATAACATCACTCGTTTACTCGAGCGTTTTCAAAATATTCGTTCGGTAAAATCCCGCACCCGCTTCTAAATTCGAGGGACTAAAATTGACACGGGGCAAACTAGTTGACTAGGTCAACTAGTCCACCCCAATCACCACCATTCAATCATCTCCATCTCTCTCTCTTTTTCTCTAGCAAGAACACACACACACATTTACCCAATTCAATCATTCATCATCTAAATTCGATCTAGGAGGCCAACATCAAAACAAATTACGTATTTGGAATCCTCTCTTCATCCTCTACAATTTGATACCAACTTCATCTCGTTTGGGTAACATTTCTAAAACTCTAGATTTCTCTAAATTCGTGTTTTTGATTTGAAATGGTGTTAGTTAGTGTTTATGGCTCGTGTCTAGCATGAATATATGATTTACTTGCTCGATTTATTGTTTTGAGTAACTAGTATGAACAATTGAAATGGGTGTGCTTAATCTTTGATTTTGGATGAGTTAATGTTGTTAAATTGTTAAAGTTCATGTTTTAATTGTGTTACTAGTATCACTAGCTTCAATTTGGTGTGTAGGTTGATTTGGAAAAACATCACTAACATGATTATTGATTTTGTGATTCTTGGCTAGGGTTTGATAGCTCTTAAAATGGACTTTTGCTGATTTGAATGCCATGAAACATTGTTAGTAAGTGTTTAGTTGTATTGTATGTTTCGTTACCTTTAAAACGGCATATCATATGTATAAATTGGATTCCCGAATCATGAAATGCATTTTGCGAACTTGAGACTTTGATTATGAACATTTAACGATCTCTTGACGAGGTTTTTGTTGTTGTAAATGATAAACTCGATTTATGATATGTGGTTAGTTGTATTCTTTGTCAAAATACCTTCCCGATGATATAGGATACATGTTTTGATTGTTTGCGGGTCATAAATTTGGATTGTTTGAGTTTTGGTTCGTGCATTTCTTTGTTGCAGCAAAACAGGGCCTAGATACAGATCTGGACGCCGTCCAGATTCTTGGACGCCGTCCAGCCCTTCAGACTTGGACGCCGTCCAGCCTTTTGGACGCCGTCCAGGCCTTCAATACTGGACGCCGTCCAGCCATTTTGGACGCCGTCCAGATGAACTATCAGGGGCTGTCCAAAATTGTCGTTTTTCGTTTAATTCTAACTATGCTACGCACCTCCGATTAACATGAAACTTGACCAACATGCTTATATATGATTAAAAACCTCAGAAAAATAGTTCGGGACCCGACCCAAACGTGTTGACTTTTTCGTTGACTTTGACCCGACCAAGTTTGACTTTTAGCAAAACTTAACCGAATACTTATACAATCTTTCTAACTCGCTTCTATACTTGTATCTTGCATGAAACGTGATAATTTGATTCACATGCTACTTAATCGAGTCGTAACGAGCCATAGGACTAATTGAACACATTTCGCCCGACCTTGTGTCGTAACCGGTTAATTGATACAATTTACTTGTTTAGGTCAAGACTAAGCAACTTTCATGCACACGTTTACTTTGTGAAGTACCTTTATACTCGTGCACTCGAGGTGAGATCATAGTCCCACCTTTTCAACAACTTTTATACTTTTAAATCGTGGGCTGAGAAACATATACTTTGTTACATCTTATACTACTTACTTTTATGTTTTGAACACAAGTCCGATGAAACAAACATTATACAGCGAGTTTAGAACAAAAATCCTCAATTCGATTATCATTAGTTACACTTGCAGGGTGTAAGCGAGAACTTATATTGTGTGGCCATACGGGTTTGACAAACCCTCATTTCGGACGGTTCGCTACCGTCTACGGATGAAATATATTTTTGAGAAACAGTGTATGTTCTAACACTATTGTGATGGGGTTCTATGGAAGGAAACGTTAAGTCTTGATAATTGGGTGCTCGCGAACAAACTTTTGGAATGCAACTTTTGGATGATCAATTTTATGGAAATACTAAATCTCGTGATTCAAAAATAACGTTTATTACTACATCTATGATTTCACCAACGTTTTTCGTTGACAGTTTTCTATATGTTTCTCAGGTTCATACTTGTCTACTTGATTTATGCTTCCGCGCACTTTGATTACTTGCTTGGAGTCAAGTATACATGCATACGCTAGGGATAGCGCTTTTGGATTCAAACTTAAAGCTTACATACTTTTGCTATTTATAGCAAACCGTGATTTTAAACTAATTATGTCGCAAGTTATTTCATTTACACTTTATAACTTTTGTAAACTTAAACTTGTTGTCGAACCGTTTTGTAAACTAAACTTTGCAAGTTTTGTACATTTCAATTGAATGCGACATGATTTTGGTCAAACGCGTCTCATATAGAGACTATGACCACGCAACGGGACCTAAGTAGACGGCACCGTCAATGACGATTTTGTCGGGTCGCTACAGCGTAGGTGGATTGAATTGTTGAATGATTACGACTTTGAGATTCGTTACCACCCGGGGAAGGCAAATGTGGTAGCCGACGCCTTGAGCAGAAAGGACAGAGAACCCATTCGAGTAAAATCTATGAATATAATGATTCACAATAACCTTACTACTCAAATAAAGGAGGCGCAACAAGGAGTTTTAAAAGAGGGAAATTTAAAGGATGAAATACCCAAAGGATCGGAGAAGCATCTTAATATTCGGGAAGACAGAACCCGGTATAGGGCTAAAAGAATTTGGGTACCAAAATTTGGAGATATGAGAGAAATGGTACTTAGAGAAGCTCATAAAACCAGATACTCAATACATCCTGGAACGGGGAAGATGTACAAGGATCTTAAGAAACATTTTTGGTGGCCAGGTATGAAAGTCGATATTGCTAAATATGTAGGAGAATGTTTGATGTGTTCTAAGGTCAAAGCTGAACATTAGAAACCATCAGGTCTACTACAACAACCTGAAATCCCGAAAATTTAAATGGGAAAACATTACCATGGATTTCATTACTAAATTGCCAAGGACTGCAAGTGGTTATGATACTATTTGGGTAATAGTTGATCGTCTCACCAAGTCAGCACACTTCCTGCCAATAAGAGAAGATGACATGATGGAGAAGTTAGCACGACTGTATTTGAAGGAAGTCGTCTCCAGACATGGAATACCAATCTCTATTATCTCTGATAGGGATGGCAGATTTATTTCAAGATTCTGGCAGACATTACAGCAAGCATTAGGAACTCGTCTAGACATGAGTACTGCCTATCATCCACAAACTGATGTGCAGAGCGAAAGGACGATACAAACGCTTGAAGACATGCTACGAGCATGTGTTATTGATTTCGGAAACAGTTGGGATCGACATCTACTGTTAGCAGAATTTTCCTACAACAACAGCTATCATTCAAGCATTGAGATGGCGCCGTTTGAAGCACTTTATGGTAGAAAGTGTAGGTCTCCGATTTGTTGGAGTGAAGTGGGGGATAGACAGATTACGGGTCCGGAGATAATACAAGAAACTACCGAGAAGATCATCCAAATTCAACAACGGTTGAAAACCGCCCAAAGTTGACAAAAGAGCTACGCCGACATTAAAAGAAAAGACATAGAATTTGAAATTTGAGAGATGGTCATGCTTAAGGTTGCACCTTGGAAAGGTGTTGTTCGATTTGGTAAACGAGGGAAATTAAATCCAAGGTATATTGGACCATTCAAGATTATTGATCGTGTCGGACCAGTAGCTTACCGACTTGAGTTACCTCAACAACTTGCGAATGTACATAACACTTTTCACGTCTCGAATTTGAAGAAATGTTTTGCTAAAGAAGATCTCACTATTCCGTTGGACGAAATCCAAATCAATGAAAAACTTCAATTCATTGAAGAACCCGTCGAAATAATGGATCGTGAGGTTAAGAGACTTAAACAAAACAAGATACCGATTGTTAAGGTTCGATGGAATGCTCGTAGAGGACCCGAGTTCACCTGGGACGTGAAGATCAGATGAAGAAGAAATACCCGCATTTATTTCCAGAAGATACGTCAACGCCTCCAACTGCTTAAAATTTCGGGACGAAATTTATTTAGCGGGTAGGTACTGTAGTGACCCGAACTTTTCCATGTTTATATATATATTAAATGAAATTGTTATTTACATGATTAAGTGTTTCCAACATGTTAAGCAATCAAACTTGTTAAGACTTGATTAATTGAAAGAGGTTTCATATAGACAATTGACCACCCAAGTTGATCGGTGATTCACGAACGTTAAAACTTATAAAAACTATATGATGACATATATATGGATATATATATATATATATATATATATATATATATATATATATATATATATATATATATATATATATATATATATATATATATATATATATATATATATATATAGTTAACATGATATTATGATAAGTAAACATATCATTAAGTATATTAACAATGAACTACATATGTAAAAGCAAGACTACTAACTTAATGATTTTGAAACGAGACATATATGTAACGATTATCGTTGTAACGACATTTAATGTATATATATCATATTAAGAGATATTCATACATCATATTATAATGATAATATAATAATTTAAAATCTCATTTGATATTATAAACATTGGGTTAACAACATTTAACAAGATCGTTAACCTAAAGGTTTCAAAACAACACTTACATGTAACGACTAACGATGACTTAACGACTCAGTTAAAATGTATATACATGTATTGTTTTAATATGTATTCATACACTTTTGAAAGACTTCAAGACACTTATAAAAATACTTCTACTTAACAAAAATGCTTACAATTACATCCTCGTTCAGTTTCATCAACAATTCTACTCGTATGCACCCGTATTCGTACTCGTACAATACACAACTTTTAGATGCATGTACTATTGGTATTTACACTCCAATGATCAGCTCTTAGCAGCCCATGTGAGTTACCTAACACATGTGGGAACCATCATTTGGTAACTAGCATGAAATATCTCATAAAATTACAAAAATATGAGTAATCATTCATGACTTATTTACATGAACACAAAATTACATATCCTTTATATCTAATCCATATACCAACGACCAAAAACACCTACAAACACTTTCATTCTTCAATTTTCTTCATCTAATTGATCTCTCTCAAGTTCTATCTTCAAGTTCTAAGTGTTCTTCATAAATTCTACAAGTTCTAGTTTCATAAAATCAAGAATACTTCCAAGTTTGCTAACTTACTTCCAATCTTGTAGAGTGATCATCCAACCTCAAGAAATCTTTCTTATTTATAGTAAGATATCTTTCTAATATAAGGTAATACTCATATTCAAACTTTGATTCAATTTCTATAACTATAACAATCTTATTTCGAGTGGAAATCTTACTTGAACTTGTTTTCGTGTCATGATTCTACTTCATGAACTTTCAAGCCATCCAAGATCCTTTGAAGCTAGATCCAATAGTCTCTTTTCCAGTAGGTTTATCCACAAAACTTGAGGTAGTAATTATGTTCATAACATCCTTCGATTCATACATATAAAGCTATCTTATTCGAAGGTTTAAACTTGAAATCACTAGAACATAGTTTAGTTAATTCTAAACTTGTTCGCAAACAAAAGTTAATCCTTCTAACTTGACTTTTAAAATCAACTAAACACATGTTCTATATCTATATTATATGCTAACTTAATGATTTAAAACATGGAAACACGAAAAACACCGTAAAACTGGACATACGCCGTCGTAGTAACACCGCGGGCTGTTTTGGGTTTGATAATTAAAAACTATGATAAACTTTGATTTAAAAGTTGTTCTTCTTGGAAAATGATTTTTATTATGAACATGAAACTATATCCAAAAATCATGGTTAAACTCAAAGTGGAAGTATGTTTTTCAAAATGGTCATCAAGACGTCGTTCTTTCGACTGAAATGACAACCTCTTACAAAAACGACTTGTAACTTATATTTCTGACTATAAACCTATATTTTTTCTGTTTAGATTCATAAAATAGAGTTCAATATGAAACCATAGCAATTTGATTCACTCAAAACGGATTTAAAATGAAGAAGTTATGGGTAAAACAAGATTGGATATTTTTTATTTTTGTAGCTACGGGAAATATTAACAATTCTATACAAATCATATCCTAGTTAACTTATATTGTATTATACATGTATTCTAATATATTATGTAATCTTGGGATACCATAGACACGTATGCAAATGTTTTGACATATCATATCGACCCATGTATATATATTATTTGGAACAACCATAGACACTCTATATGCAGTAATGTTGGAGTTAGCTATACAGGGTTGAGGTTGATTCCAAAAATATATATACTTTGAGTTGTGATCTCGCCTGAGACGTGTATACACTGGGTCGTGGATTGATTCAAGATAATATATATCGATTTATTTCTGTACATCTAACTATGGACAACTAGTTGTAGGTTACTAACGAGGACAGCTGACTTAATAAACTTAAAACATCAAAATGTATTAAAAGTGTTGTAAATATATTTTGAACATACTTTGATATATATGTACATATTTGTTATAGGTTCGTGAATCGACCAGTGGCCAAGTCTTACTTCCCGACGAAGTAAAAATCTGTGAAGGTGAGTTATAGTCCCACTTTTAAAATCTAATATTTTTGGGATGAGAATACATGCAGGTTTTATAAATGATTTACAAAATAGATACAAGTACGTGAAACTACATTCTATGGTTGAATTATCGAAATCGAATATGCCCCTTTTTATTAAGTCTGGTAATCTAAGAATTAGGGAACAGACACCCTAATTGACGCGAATCCTAAAGATAGATCTATTGAGCCTAACAAATCCCATCCAAAGTACCGGATGCTTTAGTACTTTGAAATTTATATCATATCCGAAGGGTGTCCCGGAATGATGGAGATATTCTTATATATGCATCTTGTTAATGTCGGTTACCAGGTGTTCACCATATGAATGATTTTTATCTCTATTTATGGGATGCGTATTGAAATATGAAATCTTGTGGTCTATTGTTACGATTTGATATATATATATATATATATATATATATATATATATATATATATATAGGTTAAACCTATAACTCACCAACATTTTTGTTGACGTTTAAAGCATGTTTATTCTCAGGTGAATACTAAGAGCTTCCGCTGTTGCATACTAAAATAAGGACAAGATTTGGAGTCCATGTTTGTATGATATTGTGTAAGAACTGCATTCAAGAAACATATGTCGATGTAATATATTTCTATTGTAAACCATTATGTAATGGTCGTGTGTAAACAGTATATTTTAGATTATCATTATTTGATAATCTACGTAATGCTTTTGAAACCTTTATTGATAAATTAAAGGTTATGGTTGTTTTAAAAATGAATGCAGGCTTTGAAAAATGTCTCATATAGAGGTCAAAACCTCGCAACGAAATCAATTAATATGGAACGTTTATAATCAATATGAACGGGACATTTCAATTATAACCTTGATATATACGCATACTCTTTTATTGTTATCGGGGAATCTTTTATATTTCACTAAATTACCAGCAGACGTACCAGTAACCTCGTTGCTCCTTGGCTTAAATCTCTATGACAAATCAGTATATATATCTATTGAAGTCTTATCATGAACTCATTGGTATCTCGTAACGATAATTACCATATCAAGTATCGGAAGGCATCAATCGATAATCTCTAAATTCTCAGCGATTCTACGACAACAATTTTTATATATATAAATATATATATATATATATATATATATATATATATATATATATATATATATATATATATATATATATATAACTTCTATCTCCTAGATTTACGAATTTCAATTCTGAATTTCTGAAAAGCGCTTTAGCTTATGAATCAGTTTCCTGAGTTTTGAAAAAGCTGATGAAGCAGTGAAAACTGAAGACTGCCTTAACAGTTAAAAGTTTGATGATAAAGAATGGAGTGTTAGAAAAGCTCAAAAATTTTGATACTGAAAAATGAATTGAGCAAATCATGAAAGAGACTCTGAACAAGGACTAAACTTGTATATAAAAGAATCCTGATGATTCGGTTTCTGATAAAATCTTTAATGAATACCTTGCTCCTTAATCGCTCTAAATCATCGTGAATGAATTTCTTCATCACAATTTGATTCAAAAATTCTAAGATATTATCGTATCTTTCATTATTAATATCCTCAATATTTCTGAAGATATCTTCATAAATATTCTCGTCCGATATAAATTATCTCTCCGCGCTATCTGTGATATATCATAAAAGGAAACTGTCTTAGTTTCTATATTCTATAAACCTTCGAGTTTAAAATAAGAATGCTTTTGAAGTAGTGTTGGAAATTGATGCATGAGTTAGTATAATATAATGAAACTTGATCAACGTGATTATATTACAATAAGTCATGCTGAGTTTCTAATGGTACGTAATGATTCACAGATCATAACGTCATCATGTACCATGTTACACGATTCTTACATTCGATCTAATCCCTAAACATATCAAGAACATATTTTCTTGATAGTTATATCTTTCCTCTTAAATGCTGGTAATTCAACCAATCAAGGTCGTGCTATTAGAATTTCTTTCTTAGAACGTTAACTATGTTCATTCCGAATTTCATACCAACAAATTCTGGGTCATTATTCGCTTGACTTGAAGTCGGGAAGAGAAAACAAGAGCATGGAGCTCCGAAATAAAGCTCAACAATAATACAGAAATTACCAACCGTGTATATCAATGTTTATCGCAACATAAAGACACGGGAGAATAAAAAACACTATAACCCCAAGGGCGAAGTAGAAGTAAACAAATTCCTCCGGTGGAAATTGGAAAAGGAGAATGATTGTGGCGATAGTCAGGACAAGGACAAGGATTAGAACGGGATTAAGCATTTTCACAATCTTTTGGATGTATGAACTAAGAAAAAAAGAATAGGAATGATGAGAATAATGGAACGGAAGAGCTTAATTTATAATGGAAATATCATATAGAGTAATTAAGGCAGATCACCGTATTTAATTATATAGATCTTAATTTCCTTATTCGCCGAAGAATCAAATCTTTTAGATTTCGAAGATTTTCTTTAAATCCCTTAAATTTCAGAAATCCACCGTAACTACATCAAAAGTTAAATCTCTATCTCAAACTGTTGTGACAGCTTCATTCGTACGCTTCACCTAATCGAATCGTTTTACCTATATTAGTCAATAATGATAAAACTTCATTTATCAACTCATATTTGTCATGAAAACATTTTTATTATTAGCAATGACCACCACACTCAAATTTCGAGACGAAATTTCTTTAACGGGTAGGTACTGTGATGACCCGGAAATTTTCGACCAAATTTAAACTTAAATCTTATATGGTTTCGACACGATAAGCAAAGTTCGATAGGTCGAGTCTCAAAATTTTTTTTGAAATGTTTCATATATTCAATTGTGTAATGACCCGTACTAATCCACCTGGGTGAAGTCATCAACATTTGGTCCCATTGCGATGATCGACTCCAAATAATGTCCTAAAAATGAGCAAATGCACAGCGGAAGACTTAATTCATACCTGAGAATAAACATGCTTAAAAGTGTCAACCAAAAGGTTGGTGAGTTCATAGGTTTATCATAACAATCATTTCAATATGTTAATAGACCACAAGATTTCATATACACAAACGTTTTAATAAAAATATTCTAAGTGGTTGAGCACTTGGTAACCATACTTAACATTTAATCAACGTCGCATATTCCCTTTATTATGAAATCTCACTACACTGTACCAAGAGTAGTCACCGAAACGAAGTACTGTGCAACCGTTGAATACTGGTCGTCCAGTCCGGTTGGGGTTGTCAGGCCCGATAGATCTATCAACAGGATTCGCGTTTACAATACCCATGTAAATAGTAGTTACCAAGCTACAGGGAAGTATGCCAGTGGTACAACTCAACGTAGAATATATTTTTAAGTACTTGTGTCTATTTCGTAAACATTTATAAAAGCAGCGCATGTATTCTCAGCCCAAAAATATATATTACAAAAGCAATTTAAAAGGGAGCAAATGAAACTCACCTATAATGTATTTTGTAGTAAAAATACATATGACGACATTTAACAAGTGCAGGGTTGGCCTCGGATTCACGAACCTATATTAAGTATATATATATATATATATATATATATATATATATATATATATATATATATATATATATATATATATATATATATATATTAACACTTATACTTATAAACGAACAACTAAAGTTTTAAGTTATGTTAATTATTGATTTGAATATATCTATTTTTATATATTATATACTTCAATGTATAAATGTTTTCATACTTAATTATATTAATATCTTATAATATATATATTCCTAGAGATGTTTATTTGTTATGATAACATAAAAATAATAATAAAAATGATCATACTTACAATACTAAAAATAATGATACTACTAATAATGATAATAATAATAATAACAATTTTTAATAAAAAAGCTAATTTTAATAAGAATAATAATTTTTAATAATACAATACTTTTAATAAATATGACACTTTTAATGATGCTTTTAATGATAATAATAATAATGTAAAAATAATACTAATGTTAAAATAATAGTGATAATGATAATAAAAGTGATAATTATTATAATAATAATTAAAAATAATAATTTTAATAAAAATACTTTTGTTAACAATAATAATTTTAAAAATGATAATTTTAATGATAATACTAATAATAATAATTTGATTTATACACCTTAAGATAATGATATTAATAATACTAGTTAGATAATAGTAACTATAAAAATCATAATAATAATAAAAATAATAATAACAATAATAATAACAATAATAATAATAATAATAATAATAATAATAATAATAATAATAATATTAATAATAATAATAATAATAATTATAAATGATAAGTTATACCATGAGATTATCATCATCATTATCATTCATGTCTTGTCATCATCGTTATCTTATATCATCATCACTATCATATATATTCATCATCTTATTTAACATCATCACCATCATCATACCATTATCATTATTGATTAATAAGCATGATTTTCATGACGTGATCACAATCATCATCGTCATTTTTCATTGTTATGATCGACTTCATTATCGAGTATCACCATCAATCATATATCGTCATTATCATCATCACCAAATTACCATATCATATCGTCATCATCATCTATATTATTATTATCCCATCATGATCATTCCTATCATAATAATTCAGTCCAAACACACAAGCACACTTAGCCCAGCAACAAATTAAATAAAAAAAATGGCCCAACATAAAAGTCTGATTCCTTTACGGCCCATTAACATATGTTATTTTCAATTGATGAGATATTACTGAGGGTGGGGTCGTCTTCATCACAGCTCATCATTGATATATCATCATCATATACGATCCCTTATCATCATCATCGTTTAACAGTAGCAAAGACAAATATAAGTTGTGCAGTCCGATTGTAAACCGAAACAGTAACATTCACCGAAAACCACGATCATCATCATAACTTGCATCATCATTCTTAACTATCATCATCGAGCATCAGCATCTATATCGTGATCATTATCATCTTCATCATCACATCATAACCATCACGATCATCCATCATCCTCATCATGTCATCGATTATCATTATTAAACATTCTAATCTTCATCAAAATTTCATCATCATCAATTTGTAACTGCAGTAGCAGCAAACAATAGCTGCAAAAACGATAGAATATTGCAGGTTTTGGTAGTTATAACCAGGACTCGAGCAGCAGCAAAGGGTTGATGAAACTCAATGGTGGTTTACGTTTTTTTTTTAGAGAGAGAGTGGTGGTTAGGGATGGTTTACAGCAACCACACACATGATGGTGTAACAGTTTCCATGGAGGTAGTTGATGGTGTTTATGCGTTGGTTTGATTTTTAAATTGAAACAGAAATGGAGGATTGGTAGACGGGTTTGCAAAGATGAAGAAAAAGAAGAAAAAGAAGAAGAAGAAGAAGAAGAAGAAGAAGAAGAAGAAGAAGAAGAAGAAGAAGAAGAAGAAGAAGAGTGTTCAGTTTAGGGTGGTAGTGACTAGTGAGGGTGGCCGGATGATGTAGAGTGGTGGCGGTGAGCTGCGGTGTTGAGGTGATGGTTTAGTGGTGTTCGGTTGATCAAGTGATGGCTCGTAGGTGATGGATTGTTGTAGGTGAAGAAGAATAAGTGTAAAGATAGATTAATATGTATACATGTATATATATATATATATATATATATATATATATATATATATATATATATATATATATATATATATATATATATATATATGTCATATTCAGAAGAAAAAAATAGTAGATAGATAGATAATTGGTAGAATGAAAAGGCAAAAGTAAACCACCCTAATTTCATTAACTTCCGCATAAGTTAAATAAGTGGGTTTCATTATTTTCAATTACATAATCTAAAATGGTAATCAATCAATAAAGTGATATTCCACTAATAGATTTTAAAATGAAAAAAAAAAGTGTCCTAAGTTTAGCCGTCATCATTTATGGGCTGGATTTCGTATTTCATTGCTAATTAGTGGTGGATAAAAGTGTTCAGAAAAAATCTCATATTTTTAAATTAATTATATTTATTTATTTTGGTCATTATGACATCAAATACGAGCATTAACTATTAATTAAAAATTACAATAATTATTCACTCCCAACCCCTAAGTAAAATATAAGAATTTTTAAAATTTAACAAACATCTTCCAAATGTATTA
This sequence comes from Rutidosis leptorrhynchoides, assembly GCF_046630445.1. Taxonomy (NCBI): domain Eukaryota; kingdom Viridiplantae; phylum Streptophyta; class Magnoliopsida; order Asterales; family Asteraceae; genus Rutidosis; species Rutidosis leptorrhynchoides. Next base: position 105,779,563 of record NC_092340.1, on the reverse strand, counting down.
TTAACAAGCCTAAAATTTATAAAACTCATTTTCGGATCACCGTTTATTTTAAAATCATATAAGTTCGAACTTAACTTGCTTACAATCTATCGGAACATCAAACAAGTATTACATTCATTTGATATTTATTTTTAATATACTCTATTTATATAAAGATATGTTTTAAATAATAATTATTATAATATTCTATTTTTATTTTATTAATTTTTAATAACCACAACATATAACACTTCAATTTATATTTCGAATTATTATTTATATATACATACACACATATCTATTTATAATTAATTGTTCGTGAATCGTCGAGAGCAGTCAAAGGTCGAATGAATTCATGAAAATAGTTCAGAAGTTTTGAGACTCAACCTAACAGACTTTTCTTATCGCGTCGAAAATATTAAATAGTATCGAGAGTTTAGTTTAAAATTAGTCGAAATTTTCCGGGTCGTGACAGTACCTACCCGTTAAAGAAATTTCCTCCCGAAATTTGAGTGTGGTCATCATAGTTAACAATAAAAATGTTTTCATGACGAATATGAGTTGATAATTAGAGTTTTATCATTATTGATTAATATAGATAAAACGATTAGATCATGTGAAGCGTACGAGTGAAGCTATCACAAAAGAGTGAAAAGTTTCGTCTTAACTTTTGACGTAGTCATGGTGGATTTCTGGAATTCAAGGAATTTAAGGAAATCTTCTAATCAGAAAGAAAATGTAATATCATGATTAATTAGCAAACTGTTGGAATCACGGTAAGGATAGAATTATCAAGAAAATAATCTCTTAATATGTTTAGAGGTTAAGTAGAATGAAAGAGTTATGTAACATGGCACATGATGAGGGTAAGATCTGTGAACCATCATCACGTTCCATTAGAAACTCAGCATGACTTACTGTAATATAATCACGTTGGCCAAGCGTCATTATATTATACTAACTCATGCTTAAATTCCCAACACTTCTCCACAATTCATTCATAATTTATACTTAAATTTTATAGAAGTTTTCAATATAATGGAATACAGAAAACAAGAAGAGGTAGATAATTTCTGACAAGAATATTTATGAAAATATCCTCAGAAATATCGAAGATATTTTGGAATTTTCTAAGTTCGGAGATTGATGGAGAAGATTTTCCGCAAGATTTTAACGTGGGTACGGAGCAAGATATTCTCTAAGATTTCGTTGGATCCAGATTTATCTGGGTTCTTTGAATTTAGGGTTTGGTCCTTGTATTTGTTTTTGGTCTCCTTTATGGTTAGCTCAATCCGTTTTTCAGTACCAAATTTTCTATTGAGCGTTCCCAACACTCTATTCTTTATCATCAGACCCTTGGCCATTTAGGCCACCTACAACATGCTGCTTCGTCAGCATTTTCAAAGTTAACGGATCTGGATCATCGGTTATCAAACCGAGGTGGTTTTAAGAGAATTGTGTTTTTAGATGATTAAACGCTGATGGTAATATGGCGGAATATAAAAGGTTCCCCAGTAACAATAAAGAGCACGCATATATATCGAAGTTATAATAAGGTTGTTTTGAATGAAAAGTCGAAGTTGATTTGCTGGAGCTGTGACAGAATTGGCTAATTTGAAAAGGAATTGCAAAGTTATTTTGGGTAATAATAACACTAAAGAAATTAACACAGCTACGTGTTAAATGTTTACTCAGTTTCCGAGGGTTTTTCAGGTGCATAACTATATGCATCAATCTTTTCTTCCGTAGATGAAGTGTAGCTGATTCATTCTTTCGATTGAGGTGTTTTCAAGAATTATGAAAGGTTTGAACGCAGATCGTAATCGTTAAGATACTAAAGATTGTTTAAGATGAAATCAAGTGGCAAACTTGAAGAAATGTTTAGTTTCATATGTTATAATCAATATTTTAATTCATTTTAATTGTCCAATATTATTAGTCCACAGTCGATAGTCCACAGTTAACAGTCCAATAATTCATATATAGTTTAATATATAATATTCGAATTAATTAATACGTTTCGTGACCCGTATACGTCTCAGACTCAATCACAACTCAAACTATATATTATTGTAGAATCAACCTCAACCCTGTATAGCTAACTCCCGCATTACTGCATATATAGTGTCTATGGTTATTCCAAATAATATATATAGATGCGTCGATATGATATGTCAAAACCTTGTATACGTGTCCCGATATTTAAAGTGCGTAAAAATAAATAACAGAAACTAAATGACGATAAATAAAGTGCGTAAAGTAAATAACAGAAATTAAATGACGATAAGTAAAATTGCGAGAATGTAAATTACGATAAATAAATTACGATAAATAATATGTAATCAGTTAGCTAGGAACAATTAGCTAGGAACAGTTAGCGTGGATTCTTAACAAAATTTTTCTCGTAGTTAATTTGTTTGTTTCTAACAAGTTTTATTTTGTCCAGTGTTTTCTTCATTATGCCACTTGTTGGATTCTGATAGATCAAAATCCAAATATGAAATTGAATGAAAATGGTTATTCTGTGGTGAACAGATACGTATATCGGTGGTTGTAAATAGAATCGTAAATGACTATTGAATTAGATTTAGAAGAATGTACAGTATACTTATTAATGTGAAATCTGAATATTCCTCAGGTATTACCTACCCGTTAAAATATTTTCAATATTAACAGTTTGTACGAGAGATATTTTTAATTACAATCTTTATGAAAATATACATACATATATATTTTCTTCAGATGTAATCATGGATTTAATGAGTCAATGAGATATTAAACTCATTTGATTTATCGTTAATACTAGATTACATAATCTCTAAAACTTTAGAAATTACATAATCTCCATGTTAAGGGAAGATAATCAATGTAGAACGATATGTAGAACGAAGATAAAGTAGATAGAATGATACGTAGAACGATGGTTATGCTCGAGGTACAGAATGAGATGTTGAGGAATGTGATGTTGAAACTTAGGTTGTTGGTGGTACTGTTGTTGATGTTGGTGGTACTGTTGATGCCGGTGATGTTGCTGGAGCTGGTAGGTTTTGCACCATATTTTCCAAAGCTACAACTCGAGCACGAAGTTCATTGACTTCTTCTATTATTCCGGAATGAATGTCGGTCGGAACGAGCGGATGAATAAGGTTCAGAATTGTGGATAGAATATAATCGTGTCGAAATACTCTGGAACTAAGGCTGAAAATGGTGTTACGAGCAGGTTCGCCGGTAAGTGCTTCAGGTTCTTCATCAAAAGGTGAATTCGATTAGTGAAAGGGATCGCCTTCTGCGTGTCTCCATTGATTAAGTCGACAACGAACCCATCAGATGAATTGGGGATGGATGATTGGTTGATTCATTTTGGTGACACTACTTTCGGAGTTTAGGTGAAACTCCATATTAGAATAGCTGTCAGAATCCGAGGAATTCGAACTGGTTGAGGGATTCATCTCGTACGATCAGATGAAGGATTTTTGATAAGAAAAAGATTATAGGATGTAGATTAATACCCTGCAATACATAATTTACATATGCATATATAATACTAAAATCTCATAAGTTACGGAGGAATCTACGGAATATGTTAGGCAAAGTTTACAGTAACAGATATGCTAAGATATAAATTAGCAGATACGCTAAGATATGAATTTTGTCTATACACTATTCATGCAATCCAGGCAGTAAGATATGTCTAGATTAAGTATGATAAGCAAGCGATTCCCTAAGAATGATAAGCAGGAAATTTTCGACACGGAATGATAAGCAAAACTTTTGACATGCAGACACGGTCGAAGTTCAGACTCACTAATGCATCTAATCAACTATCAATTAGACACACTAATGCAAGACCTGGTTCTCTAAGACCACCGATCTGATACCACCTGTAATGACCCGTCCTAATCCACCTGGACGAAGTCATCAACATTTGGTCCCATTGCGATGATCGACTCCAAATAATGTCCTAAAAATGAGCAAATGCACAGCGGAAGACTTAATTCGTACCTGAGAATAAACATGCTTAAAAGTGTCAACCAAAAGGTTGGTGAGTTCATAGGTTTATCATAACAATCATTTCAATATGTTAATAGACCACAAGATTTCATATACACAAACGTTTTAATAAAAATATTCTAAGTGGTTGAGCACTTGGTAACCATACTTAACATTTAATCAACGTCGCATATTCCCTTTATTATGAAATCTCACTACACTGTACCAAGAGTAGTCACCGAAACGAAGTACTGTGCAACCGTTGAATACTGGTCGTCCAGTCCGGTTGGGGTTGTCAGGCCCGATAGATCTATCAACAGGATTCGCGTTTACAATACCCATGTAAATAGTAGTTACCAAGCTACAGGGAAGTATGCCAGTGGTACAACTCAACGTAGAATATATTTTTAAGTACTTGTGTCTATTTCGTAAACATTTATAAAAGCAGCGCATGTATTCTCAGCCCAAAAATATATATTGCCAAAGCAATTTAAAAGGGAGCAAATGAAACTCACCTATAATGTATTTTGTAGTAAAAATACATATGACGACATTTAACAAGTGCAGGGTTGGCCTCGGATTCACGAACCTATATTAAGTATATATATATATATTAACACTTATACTTATAAACGAACAACTAAAGTTTTAAGTTATGTTAATTATTGATTTGAATATATCTATTTTTATATATTATATACTTCAATGTATAAATGTTTTCATACTTAATTATATTAATATCTTATAATATATATATTCCTAGAGATGTTTATTTGTTATGATAACATAAAAATAATAATAAAAATGATCATACTTACAATACTAAAAATAATGATACTACTAATAATGATAATAATAATAATAACAATTTTTAATAAAAATGCTAAATTTAATAAGAATAATAATTTTTAATAATACAATACTTTTAATAAATATGACACTTTTATTGATGCTTTTAATGATAATAATAATAATGTAAAAATAATACTAATGCTAAAATAATAGTGATAATGATAATAAAAGTGATAATTCTTATAATAATAATTAAAAATAATAATTTTAATAAAAATACTTTTGTTAACAATAATAATTTTAAAAATGATAATTTTAATGATAATACTAATAATAATAATTTGATTTATACACCTTAAGATAATGATATTAATAATACTAGTTAGATAATAGTAACCATAAAAATCATAATAATAATAATAATAAAAATAATAATAACAATAATAATAATATTAATAATAATAATAATTATTATTATAAATGATAAGTTATACCATGAGATTATCATCATCATTATCATTCATGTCTTGGCATCATCGTTATCTTATATCATCATCACTATCATATATATTCATCATCTTATTTAACATCATCACCATCATCATACCATTATCATTATTGATTAATAATCATGATTTTCATGACGTGATCACAATCATCATCGTCATTTTTCATTGTTATGATCGACTTCATTATCGAGTATCACCATCAATCATATACCGACATTATCATCATCACCAAATTACCATATCATATCGTCATCATCATCTATATTATTATTATCCCATCATGATCATTCCTATCATAATAATTCAGTCCAAACACACAAGCACACTTAGCCCAGCAACAAATTAAATAAAAAAATGGCCCAACATAAAAGTCTGAATCCTTTACGGCCCATTAACATATGTTATTTTCAATTGACGAGATATTACTGAGGGTGGGGTTGTCTTCATCACAGCTCATCATTGATATATCATCATCATCATCATATACGATCCCTTATCATCATCATCGTTTAACAGTAGCAAAGACAAATATAAGTTGTGCAGTTCGATTGTAAACCGAAACAGTAACATTCACCGAAAACCACGATCATCATCATAACTTGCATCATCATTCTTAACTATCATCATCGAGCATCAGCATCTATATCGTGATCATTATCATCTTCATCATCACATCATAACCATCACGATCATCCATCATCCTCATCATGTCATCGATTATCATTATTAAACATTCTAATCTTCATCAAAATTCCATCATCATCAATTTGTAACTTCAGTAGCAGCAAACAATAGCTGCAACAACGATAGAATATTGCAGGTTTTGGTAGTTATAACCAGGACTCGAGCAGCAGCAAAGGGTTGATGAAACTCAATGGTGGTTTACGTTTTTTTTAGAGAGAGAGTGGTGGTTAGGGACGGTTTACAGCAACCACATATCATAATGGTATAACAGTTTCCATGGAGGTAGTTGATGGTGTTTATGCGTTGGTTTGATTCTTAAATTGAAACAGAAATGGAGGATTGGTAGACGGGTTTGCAAAGATGAAGAAAAAGAGGAAGAAGAAGAAGAAGAAGAAGAGTGTTTGGTTTAGGGTGGTAGTGACTAGTGAGGGTGGCCGGATGATGTAGAGTGGTGGCGGTGAGCTGCGGTGTTGAGGTGATGGTTTAATGGTGTTTGGTTGATCAAGTGATGGCTCGTAGGTGATGGATTGTTGTAGGTGAAGAAGAATAAGTGTAAAGATAGATTAATATGTATACATGTATATATATATGTCATATTCAGAAAAAAAAATAGTAGATAGATAGATAATTGGTAGAATGAAAAGGCAAAAGTAAACCACCCTAATTTCATTAACTTCCGCATAAGTTAAATAAGTGGGTTTCATTATTTTCAATTACATAATCTAAAATGGTAATCAATCAATAAAGTGATATTCCACTAATAGATTTTAAAATGAAAAAAAAAAAAACGTGTCCTAAGTTTAGCCGTCATCATTTACGGACTGGATTTTGTATTTCGCTGCTAATTAGTGGTGGATAAAAGTGTTTAGAAAATATCTCATATTTTTAAATTAATTATATTTATTTATTTTGGTCATTATGATATCAAATACGAGCATTAACTATTAATTAAAAATTACATTAATTATTCACTCTCAACCCCTAAGTAAAATATAAGAAGTTTTAAAATTTAACAAACATCTTCCTAATGTATTATTAACAAGCCTAAAATTTATAAAACTCATTTTTGGATCACCGTTTATTTTAAAATCATATAAGTTCGAACTTAACTTGCTTACAATCTATCGGAACATCAAACAAGTATTACATTCATTTGATATTTATTTTTAATATACTCTATTTATATAAAGATATGTTTTAAATAATAATTATTATAATATCCTATTTTTATTTTATTAATTTTTAATAACCACAACATATAACACTTTAATTTATATTTCGAATTATTATTTACATATACGTACACACATATCTATTTATAATTAATTGTTCGTGAATCGTCGAGAGCAGTCAAAGGTCGAATGAATTCATGAAAATAGTTCAGAAGTTTTGAGACTCAACCTAACAGACTTTTCTTATCGCGTCGAAAATATTAAATAGTATCGAGAGTTTAGTTTAAAATTAGTCGAAATTTTCCGGGTCGTGACAAATTGACCTTCGACCATTCCTGACGATTCACAAACAACTATTTGTAAATAGATATATATATATATATATATATATATATATATATATATATATATATATATATATATATATATATATATATACACTTGAAATAATAATATACAATTTAAATTTTATAATTAAAATAAGTTAAATAAATTACAAAATAAATTATTATAAAATACTCGTAGAAATTAGCACTAACTAACTAACCTAATTATTATATAGATTACATTAAATTGAAATGTTTGGATGTATGCGTAAATAATCCACTTTATGCATATGCATAAATATATATTGATGGGAACATGAGTCATGAATAATCAATTCACAACCCACACGCATCATTCACGATTGTGTAAAGATTTAATTATAATATTGATTTTGGTGCTATCATATCTATCCGAAAAATAAAAATAAATAAATAAATAAATAAATAAATTGTTGGCACTACCTAACAAAAAGTAAGGCTGCTACCTTTTCATTATTGATTTATAATTGCACGTTTCCTTTGCTTAATGATAAACTATTATATTTTACTCCGTGAATTATGAATTCAATTAGTGTGTACTATAAGTGTTTTATTATAACACTACCTCATATATTATATTTACGTGCATGTATCCACCAACCCTACTTTATGTCAATAGCATTATGTTTTCCATTCCATTACCATAAACACAAATTATGGACTTTGCTTTTGTCATAGACCCAAAGTATGAAACGCACCTTCTCTTTGTCGCTATATATTTAACTGTGTATCATGTGATTATTATTATTATTATTATTATTATTATTATTATTATTATTATTTAATATTATAATTATTATGATATTAAATATATAATTTTATATATATCTTTATATATATACATACATTTTGAGGAATGCAAGACCAATATATCGACAACCCACCCTCAACTTCTTCTCCTTCCTTGCACCGGCCACCTCTACCACCTCGCCGGACCACCAACCGCGACTACCGTAAATCACTAGTTCAACTGTTCTTGTCTATCCTTCATGAAACCCAATTGCATATACAACCACCGATTATCAATCACTTTCTCCATGAAACAACCGCAATCACCACTTTCGGCTCACTGTTTCCACAACCGTCGATCAAGACTCATCACCTAACCACCTTGACCACCTTTGATCGCCAACCAAAACCACCTTCCCCTTCATCATGAAAACCATACAAACAACAACAACTACAAACGTTGAAAAAAAATCAGAAATTCTAAATGCTTTTATTTTTGTTTTGACAATCACGAACCACCAAAGTACTTCCACTAAACCACTATTATCGAACACCCATCATTGTTCATTGTCACCTTAGTAAAACCGCCATCATCCTCCACTATATCAACCCATGACCACCACAACAAATCACCACCGTTCCAATCATCACAACAATCACCATCACTGCACCATCGTGTTATATTCCATGAATCAAACCGCCACCACCACCACAACCTTCTCTCTCTCTCTCTCTCTCTCTCTCTCTCTCTCTCTTCACTTTCTCTCATCTCTATGTGACCGAAATCACAGCAACCATCACCACCATTAGTTATAGCTGTTGTATGTGCTGCTACTGTTTTGTTTCTTTTTGTTTAACAAACAAACACCTACACAAAAGCTTGTTAATAGCAACTGCTATTGAAAACCTTGTAAATAAAGTATGCTTGTGCTGTTACCACACGTTTTATTTTTTTTTTATTGTTGTTGGCCGACAGAGGTATTCCCACTCATACTTAAATATTAAGATGGTTGCAATTTGTCTAGTGTTAATTATAAATTGCTTACAGAACCCCACTAGCCTCCAGCTGATTATTTCATGTAGCAAATAAACAAGTCTAACACAACTGGACGTTAAGTTAGTTTATGGACCGAGATTCGGTTCATGTTTGGGCCGGGATTTAATTGGGTTACGTTTGCGCTGCTGCTATATTGTTGTATGGTTTTCAAAATTGATGATGATATAAACAATTTGATAGTGTTACGAGTTGGATGATGAATATTAAGGATGATGTTATAACGCATAAAATGATGATGATGATAAACATAGGATGGTGATGTTTATATGATTAGGATTATGATTATGACTGAGATATATGATGGTATAAATAACGATATAGATAAGGATATGATAATGATCATTGTGATGATGTTAAATGAAGTATTATGTTGGTGATTCGATGAAAGTTAAAAAGAAGGAGACTGAATTGTGGGATAAAAGAGTTTAAATTCTTTATTATAAAAGATTGAAAACAACGAACTAGTGGTTAGAGGTGTTTGTACTTATTCAAGAGGTCTTGGGTTCGAACCCAGGTCCTGGCATTTTTTTTTAGAAAAAGAAGAAAAGGGGGAAAGAATAAGATACTGGTTAAATGGATTTAATTAGCAGATTAAAACATAAAAACATGTTAGCTTGGATGTTTAGGGGCGTTGTGGGTGGGCGAGAGGTCGCGAGTTCGAACCCTGTCTAGAGCATTTCCTTTTGGAAAGCCTTTTGAAAATTTTAAGGTAGTATTTTATTTATTATTATTATTATTATTATTATTATTATTATTATTGTTATTATTATTATTATTATTATTATTATTATTATTATTATTATTATTATTATTATTATTATTATCGTTATTAGTATCAATTATAACTTTTATTATTATTATTATTTTTAATACAAATATTAAGTATCATTTATTATTAATATGATTATAGTTACAACTAGGATTTTTATTATATTTAGTATTAACATAAGGATATGATAATGATCGCTGCTTTTATAACTGTTTTATGAAATAGACACAAGTAAATGAAACTACATTCTATGGCTGGATTATTAAACCGAATATGCCCCTTTTTAGTCTGGTAATCTAAGAATTAGGGAACAGACACCCTAATTGACACGAATCCTAAAGATAGATCTATCGGGCCCAACGAACCCATCCAAAGTACCGGATGCTTTAGTACTTCGAATTTATCATATCCGAAGGGAGTCCCGGAATGATAGGGGATATTCTATATGCATCTTGTTAAGGTCGGTTACCAGGTATTCACCATATGAATGATTTTTTTATCTCTATGTATGGGATGTATATTGAAATATGAAATCTTGTGGTCTATTAAAATGATGAAAATGATCGATTATGATAAACTAATGAACTCACCAACATTTTGGTTGACACTTGAAAGCATGTTTATTCTCAGGTATGAAAGAAATCTTCCGCTGTGCATTTGCTCATATTAGATATATTACTTGGAGTCATTCATGACATATTTCGAAAGACGTTGCATTCGAGTCATCGAGTTCATCAAGATTATTACTAAGTCAATTATAGTTGAATATATTATGAAATGGTATGCATGCCATCAACTTTCGATGTAAATGAAAGTTTGTCTTTTAAAAACGAATGCAATGTTTGTAAAATGTATCATATAGAGGTCAAGTACCTCGCGATGTAACCAAATGTAATGTATTCGTCCTGATGGATTAGGACGGTATTCGTACTCGTATAATACACAAATTTTAGGCGTACTTATTATTGATACATACACTCAATAATCTGATCTTACCAGCCCTAAATGACTCATCATCCATTATAGAAGCATGTAGGGATTAACTTTTGTCATTTACCATGAATGATTAAGCTAAATAACAAAACTAGAAAAGCCTTTGTTGACTAACTAAAAAAAACGTGGGATTAACATGGATATATACATCCATTTCATGCTAGATTACTACATCATATTACTCTCTAAACACACACACTTACACCTCTTCTAACTCTCATCATATTCAGCAAGTTTTGATCTCATAATCAAAGCTTAGATCACCATAAAAAGAATCATTCAAGAACACTTCAAGAAACCTTTCAAGATTGCAAGATTACTTTCAATCTTTCTAATCCATTCAAAGTAATCATCTAAGATCAAGAAACCTTTGTTATTTACAGTAGGTTATCTCTCTAATTCAAGGTAAAACTCATATTCAAACTTTGATTCAATTTATATAACTATAACAATCTTATATCAAGTAAAAATCTTACTTGAACTTGTTTTCATGTCATGATTCTACTTCAAGAACTTTCAAGCCATCCAAGAATCCTTTGAAGCTAGATCAATTTTTGTCACTTCCAGTAGGTTTACCTACTAAACTTAAGATAGTAATGATGTTGATAACATCATTCGATTCATATATATATATATATATATATATATATATATATATATATATATATATATATATATATATATATATATATATATATATATAACTATCTTATTCGAAGATTTGAACATGTAATCACTAGAACATAGTTTAGTTAATTCTAAACTTGTTCGCAAACAAAGTTAATACTTCGATCTTGACTTTTAAAATCAACTAAATACATTTTCTATATCTATATGATATGCTAACTTAATAATTTAAAACCTGAAAACACGAAGAACACCGTAAAACCGGACATACGCCGTCATAGTAAAACCGGGGGCTGTTTTGGGTTAGATAATTAAAAACTATGATAAACTTTGATTTAAAAGTTGTTCTTATGGAAAAATGATTTTTATTATGAACATGAAACTATATCCAAAAATCATGGTTAAACTCAAATTGGAAGTATGTTTTCCAAAACAGTCATCAAGACATCGTTCTTTCGACTGAAATGACTACCTCTTATAATATTGACTTGTAACCTGTATTTCCGACTATAAACTTATACTTTTTCTGTTTAGTTTCATAAATTTTAGTTCATTATGAAACCATAGCAACTTGAATCACTCAAAACGGATTTAAAACAAAGAAGTTATGGGTAAAACAAGATTGGATAATTTTGCTTGTTGTAGCTACATGAAATTTGTAACAAATCTATACAAATCATAACTTAACTAACTTATATTGTATTATACATGTATTCTAACATATATTATGTAATCTTGGGATACCATAGACACGTATACAATGTTTTGACATATCATATCGACCCATCTATATATATTATTTGGGAAGAACCATAGACACTCTATATGCAGTAATGCTTGAGTTAGCTATACAGGGTTGAGGTTGATTCCAAAATAATATATATACTTTGAGTTGTGATCTAGCCTGAGACTTGTATACACTGGGTCGTGGATTGATTCGAGATAATATATATTGATTTATTTCTGTACATCTAACTGTGGATAACTAGTTTTAGATTACTAACGTTGGACTACTAACTTAACAAACTTAAATCGTTAAAACATAATAAAACATATTGTAAATATATTTTGATCATACTTTAATATATATGTATATATTTGTTATAGGTTCGTGAATCGACCCGTGGCCAAGTCTTATTTTAGACGAAGGAAAAATCTGTGAAAGTGAGTTATAGTCCCACTTTTAAAATCTAATATTTTTAGGATGAGAATACATGAAGTTTTATAAATGTTTTACAAAATAGACACAAGTACTTGAAACTATATTAAATGATTGAATCATTATACCGGATATCACCCTTTCAGCTTGGTACCCTAAGAATTTGGGAACAGACCCCCAAATTGACGCGAATCCTGAAGATAGATCTATGGGCCTAACGAACCCCATCCATGTTATGGATGCTTTAGTACTTCGATTTTATATACAGATGAGTGTACCTGTATATTAAGGATATTCTAGATGCATTTGTTAATGTCGGTTACCAGGTGTTCATCTTATGAATATTTTTTATGCAGATTGCATTTTGTTTATGAGAAATGGAAATATGAAATCTTGTGGTCTATTATTACGAATTGATAAATATATAGGTTAAACCTATAACTCACCAACATTTTTGTTGACGTTTAAAGCATGTTTATTCTCAGGTGATTATTAAGAGCTTCCGTTGTTGCATGCTAATTTATGGACAAGAATTGGAGTCAGCATGCTTGTATAATATTGTTTAAAAACTGCATTTGAAGACATATATTATTGTGTAATATTATTGTAAACCATTATGTAATGGTCGCGTGAAAATGCTATATTTTAGATTATCATTATTTGATAATCGTCGTAATATTTTAAAGGTTATGGTTTGTTTTAAAATCGAATGCAGTCTTTGAAAAACGTCTCATATAGAGGTCAAAACCTCGCAACGAAATCAATTAATATGGAATGTTTATAATCTATATGAACGGAACATTTCACGGATTCTATACATAAGGTCGTTTAAACCTTTTAGGTTAACGTTGGTAGTAGGGATATCCGTCTTAGCCAGAATCTTCAAGGCCTAAACTCTTAGTGACAAATCAGTTAGGTTCATAACCTAGTTGATTGAGGTTTAGTGTTTATTCTAGGAAGTTAAACTCTTGTAATAATTCCCCTTCAGAATTCTATTCTCCATACCTATCTATCTCTATCTTTATAAGTTCAATTACTCTCTTATTTAGTTAATCTTAATCTATCACCTCTTGTCACTAGGGTTAACTCAATAGGCACTTTTGTCCCACGTTACTGAGCAAACATACAAAAATACGAACCCGAGTTATATTTACCACTTACTCGTTAAAAGGAAGATAAGTAGGTGAGTTATAGCTAGGAAACCCCAGCTAACTATAAATGATAAAACCATTACTCTCTTTTGGTAGCTAATTCTGACGTGTTGCGACCTAACGACACCGCACAAATAAAATCGTCCGTTTTGGCCATATCATAAGTGGATGCAAGTTTTTGGTGCCGCTGCCGGGGACTTATTTTCTGTCTGTTAAGGTAATCGTTGATTCTGTCAAAATATCCGAGATTCTTGAGTGGTGTCTAAGAAAGACAATTATACACGTACTTGGTTGTTGGATTTTCTGAACAGTCTCCAATTATATTGGAACCAAAAGGATCCTGCCTCTCCGTTGTCTGCCTGGCCACTTGTTTCAAAGATAAATTGACAAGAAACACACATGCTTAACAAACAGGGAGTTTGTCGGTATAGGATTTAAATTCGCCATTATAGTAAACCCTTTTCAAAACTATAAAAACAAAATATTAATTATGGTATTAATTTCTGTAGATTCCAGTTCAAACTTAACCGACTACGAAGAAAGTGCGAAAGGCAGTTGCTCTTCCACAACTTCGGAAACCGGCGAATTTTTTCTTTACAAACCTAAAAAAAATCTAAACCCTGATGAATCTCATCAAGAATTAGTTCTTGATCCTTGTAGTCCAAGAAGTCGGATAATTTCATCTGACCTAGAGATTTCATTGCTTTTGGATAAGTTTTACTCAAATGAACCAGGATTTAACCCTCTTCACGATCCAAAAGGGAGGCTCAGTCTTAACGAACTCCTGATTATGGAAGATGAAATAAGGGAAGAATATCCAACTATTTTCAACTATCCAGACTTGTTTGAATTTAATCCCAAAGAGAAACGACACACTGATAAAACAAAAGCCCCGTTTACTGGAAATCTGTTAAATCCTAGTAGAAGGTTAGACGTCTATAGAAAATTCATTAGGCACCTCTATTCCTCAGACTTTCTGTTCTCAACATTTCAAATCAATCTGTTAAAAGAGTTGCGTTCTCAAGTTCGTTCTCTTAACAAACTGTTAAAAGAATGTGGGGATGATATTTTTGTCAAGTATCGGGATGCAGAAATTGATCTCAAATTCGATTTAGAGCCGTTCGTCACTTTTCTCCCTCACTTCACCAATAAGGAAGTTTCTTCAATTCATATAAACCGTTATGTCGCCGCAATGATCTCTGAATTAGAATTTTGGGTTGAAAGTAAGAAACCTAATCCTATTTCAAAATATGGAAACCAAGATTTCTTTTACTTTTATCTAGCCTCATTTCTCATCAAAAGATTAATTGAAGCTTTTCCGGATTCTATCGAGGAAAGAATACATCAGAATTTCTTCGCAAAAAGAAAGGAAATATATACTGAACTCGTACAAATCCTCACTATGTCAAAATTTCCATTTACAACCCCGCAAAGGAAGATCATTCGGGAAATATCTACAAATTTTAAATTTACTATCGGTGATCCTGACTGCCGGAAGATCTTTTATTTCAAGACACAGTGTCAAAACTTCTTTTCAACTTAATTATCGAGATACTGGACCAAGGGATGGAATTTCAAACATTAAAAAAGTTAGAAGGGCTTTGGTTAAACTTATGGATGATATCAGAGATTTACAAAAGCGTGAGCGCAAGATGTTAAGTGATTTTGAAATATTTTCAGTGCACTCCGCTGATTTACTCTGGATGGTCAAAGAAGCTTTAAACTTGTCTTTCTTCCCACGTCATTTCTGGAATTTAGTTGTGAAACCTGTGTAATTTGTGTTTTTAATAAAATAAAATATTTTAATTTTACTCCGTCCATTTGTCTTTATTTAATAAAATAACCGGATTAAAATCCAAAGCAAAATTTTATTTATCTTTTATTAACCTCGTTTAATTTTAAAATTTTTTAAAAAAAAATAATAATTTTACTCCGTCAATTTGTCTTTATTTAATAAAATAACCGGATTAAAATCCAAAGCAAAATTTTATTTATCCTTTATTAACCTCGTTTAATTTTAAAATTTTTTAAAAAAAAAATATAAAAATTTCGCGAGTCGGGTCGTGGAAATAAACCCGCCAGCCACACGGGCCCAATTTTCTTTCTCTTTTCTTCTCCTCCTCTCCTCTCCTTTTCTCCTTCCCTTTTCTTTTTTCTCTTCTTCTTCTTCCTGGGAACCCACGACCGACGCACCACCACCACACCACCAAACTCAAATCTTAACCGTTTTTGACGATTCGAAGCTCAAATCCGACTCTCTCGTACCTCCTAAACACATTTACATCATCAATTTGGTGTAAAAGGTACTCTTTCTTGGTCAAAATCCGAATTCTCACTCAAGGTCAAATTTTTGACTTTTGAGAAAAATTGTGTTTTAGGCCCAATTTTGGATTCCTTTATGCTTAGTTAGATAATGTGATTGTTATGTGTTAGTTTTTAGGTTCGATTGAAAAATTTTGGATAGTTTTTAGCTCTCAATTTGTTAGTTGAGGTTTTAGGGTAGAAATTGGTGAAATTCTTGGAAAATTGATGTTTTGCTAGCTTATTTAGGCTTAGTGATTCATTTAGAATGCTTAGAAACTAATTTTGGAACAACGTATGCTTGTTTGCTTAAATTTGACATTTTGGTGAAACTACACTTAATTAGGATTAGGATTTTTCCTATAGTTAAAACGTTTTTAAAACTTAGGATTGCCTTAGGACTAGTCCAAATAAAGATATCATTGGTTTGCTCATGAAAATGTAGCTTAGTCTTTGATTTTCCTTATTTTGTACGTTTTTAACAAAATGATTATTTTTCAATAAAACGGCCTTAATCTTCGACTTAAGAATGTTATTGCTCAAGTTTGGTGATTAAAAATATTTAAGGTAATTAAAAATGGTTTTTAGAACCATTGTATGCTTAAAAATCATCACATTTTGATCAAAATTACTTATTACGACTAACTCGCTATAATTATTATTTTTAGCATTATTTATTGTAATCACGGGTACACTTTGAATTTTGCTTAAAAATAAGTTTGTAGTAGGATTAGATATTGTTTGTGGTAATTTTGGCTATATTTGACTATAACAGGAATTTGAAAAATGCCATTTTTAAAGCCCTCATTTCGAATTTTTTTCGAAAAATATATGCATTTTTAAATTCTAAGTCTTAATTTTTTGGAACATAACCTATGTTACTTGACTTTTGCAGATGGCTAATCGCATACCAGCATAATATGAGTTGCCCCATTACCTTCTCGGGCAAGATGATCCAGCAGACAATGAGCCATTTATGAGGACCTGGATTAATCGGCCAAAAGGGGCTAACAAATATATTAACTGGACGATTATAGAACAGTGTGGATGGGCCGAAGAGCTTAGGGCAATCTAGAACGTTAGAGTAAACGGGAGAACAAACAGAGCATAGCAAAACCTATTTGAGATAAATGAAAAAGTGTACGAAGAGCCATACGCAGAATTTATGGCAACTTGGAGGTTTGACTCGAACGTTGATCAAGAGGATTACAGTGATCAAGAGTGTATCCACTTTCGCCACCAAAATCAGACGTACCACCTATCTCTTGCATGATTCGCAAGGTATTTGGGACTATACAAACCGTCACAACTCAACAGTTCCATATTCAAGAGGGGGTACACCACCTTGAACAACATAGACTACCAAGCTTTCTGGCGTGAATACACCTCCGATAATGAGCCGTGGAGGTCAAGTAAAAAGGCTTCAAATTTTATCAATCCCGTATACCGCATCCTTCACCACCTCATCACTAAAACCCTTCACCCAAAATCCCAACATGGTGGTGCCGTTACCATTAACGATATGCGCCTGATGCACGCTATGATACACAACCAGAATATGCAAGTCGCACACCTCCTGGCCCAGGCATTTACTAATGAAAAGAATTCAGCAAGGATAGTTGTGCCAGTTTTGGGAACCGTTGTTACCAAACTCCTCCGTCGGATGCATGTTTTGGGGAGTATCGAGAGGTTTAGGTATAAGATTGGGGCTGAGTCGGAAGAAATAGGATATAAGATACTGAACACTTGGGAGTACATTCGTGTTGAGGGTGAACAATTGATTATTGTAGCTAATCCGGCAATACCTGATTCTGAAGACCGGACAGTGCCAGGGGTGAGAGTAACAGGGTTCAGGCCTGATTCTAGGACGAGAGATGGTAGGAGACGGTGAGGTTCTCAGGAACCAAGGGATGAGGATGATCCCACCGCACAGGGATGGCCCACTGACACCCGCCGACACTCATCAGTTAGGGAAGGGGATAGGCTACGATTTTTGCCATACCACTACCACATGGGGGATCTACCAGGATATGAGAGTTGGTTTGCCCAGCATGTGATCTTTCAGAATTTGGATCATTTTACACATTATGCGGGCAGACAACTCAATGTTCCACCATATCCTCATGAGTATCCGGTATTAGTATCCCACAGGGACCCCAGAGGCGCATGCCCGAGTCATCAGTATATGGGACCTCCATCTCCACCTTGGTATCACTACACGCAGCACACAGTCATCCCACCTCCACCTCCTCCTAGGGAACAGAGCACAGGGATTGCAGATTTTTTCGACAACCTGTTCGACACCTCCCATTTGCACACTAACAGAATCCGTATGGGATCAGGCTGCGAACCGGTACACGACTGAGGGGATTGCGTAGGGTATAGATGGTATGGATGTTAACCCCCAGTGGGGTAGGGATCTACAGGAAGGTATGGGTTAGTGTATAGGGCCTATGGTTTACACAAGCACCTCATCGTTTACAGGGTTGATTGCACGTTCGGACGAGATACAGTTCAGGATATCTTCAGGTGTGAACACGGCAAAATTGGCACAACAATTCACTACAGACGAGGAGATGACTAACGAGGGTCAGTCCACATTGAGAAACCCGACGAGGCCGAGCACCAGTGTATCTTACTCCCTTCCGTACCCACCACCTCAGCCATGACTGTATTTATTTATGGAATATTTGAATAATTACTTATGATACTCTATTACTTTATGTGTGTACGCCCAATTTCAGGCATAACTGTTTTATGTTTTTAGTATGTATTGTATTTAGAATAACAATTGCATGAATAAAACGTCACAAACAAACGACGATCGAGACCATACGAGATGGAAGCACGACTTGAAGCAAGGACGCATTGAACGAGGATGACGCCGGCATAAGAATTGAAGATCCCATAATTGGCACGCCATCCGACTGCACGCCTTGCGACCAT
Source organism: Rutidosis leptorrhynchoides (assembly GCF_046630445.1). Lineage (NCBI taxonomy): Eukaryota > Viridiplantae > Streptophyta > Magnoliopsida > Asterales > Asteraceae > Rutidosis > Rutidosis leptorrhynchoides. The sequence goes on along the minus strand of NC_092340.1, from coordinate 105,760,340 downwards.
AGGGGAGTACTACATCTTCACCACTTTTTCAAATAGAATATACGCAAACTACTATACCACTTTAAAAACTAAGTGTGGGATTGGCAACCCCACCAACATAAACTTTTAATAACATAACGCCTCTTTTAAAACCTAAGGTGTGGGATACGTCCTATCCTTAACATTGAGGACAATGTTATTTTAAAGTGTGGGATAGCAAATATTGTACATAACGATTCATGTAAAACCCTCAAGTGTTGGTAAATCTAAATTATTCACAAAAATTTATAACTTTTCGAACTATAAAACACTAAGGATCATACAATTCTATAAAAGATCAAAGAGTTTTTGATACAAAATAGATAAAAGGGTAAAACAAGGTTAAAAACATTCTGCGAAAATCAAACCAACTTTCCAAAAGAGCATTGCATAACGAAAGGTGCAAATCGACCCATTATAATTGTTGTGAGGCACCCCCAAATAAGGCTTTATAAGCACTCATTTTTAGTGCTTCACTATACTTCCATTGAGCGCGCCGATGTTAACATCTCGGAATCAGAACTTACTCTTGATCTACAATTTGGAATCACACATTTTGGAAAGGATGACTAAGTTAGAACCTCAGCTATTCGTGAAAACAAAAAAACCCCACTACACATCTTCGTTTCCATCTTCATTCTACAAATCCATTCACCTCTACTTATCTATTCTATCCGCTTCATAAATAAAGAAATAAATCCCAAAAAAATCATTCCTTTCAGGAAACCCTCTACAAAACTGCATTAGAAAAAATGCGAGCATCCGAGTCAATTATCGAAGAAGACTGCCAATGAAAGGAGACCTCGAAGAGAAAAGCAAAAGATGCTTAAAATTTTTTTTTTTTAATGAATAAAAGGTTCTGAAAAAAGGAGCAGAACCAGAAAAGATTTGAGGAAAGAAACTCCTGGCAGTTAGAAAAAAGGATGCTCACCATGAAATTCCTGACAAAAAGCTGAAAGGATCACAAAAATCGATCTTTCAAAAGAAACTCCTATCTATCAAAACCCTTCGCACCCTAGAAACCTCTAAATCACCATGTCTTCACAATCAAAGCTGAGTCGATAACTGAAAATTCTCTCAAATAAGTGATGGACATTTGAGTCTTGATCAAGCCTATGACGAAGAATGTAAGCATGACTGGCTAAGAGTGATTTCATTTCTTAGAACTATAGGACACCCAAAACACTTTAGTGAAATGAGTGACCCGAGTGAGATAGCCTCAGTTATGTAACCTCCTCTCATGCTTGCGAAAAAAGGTTTGAGAATAACAAAAAGAATAAAAACTAAGTTTTCACTCCTCCATCTTGCAGAACAAAGATCACTTGATCACTACGAATAAAAATCCTCAACGTCTAAAGTTCGGAAGTTTGCTTGAAGACAAGCAAAGTCTAAGTGTGGGATATTTGATATCGGCTAAAAAATCATGTTTTTACCCCCGATATTGAGTCCCAAAAGTAAAAAGTTCAAAAATTTGTCGGCAGAATAATTGCTTTTTTGGATAAATTTGTAGATAAAATAATTACGAAGACGATGCAAAAATAATCGAGAGAAACGGAGCTAAAACGAAGATTCTAGAGCGAAAATGGTGAAAGACAAGATCAAACAGCCTCGTTGAACGGCTTGCCTTAGCAAACGGGCCCTGCAAACGGCTTGCTAAATGGCCTGCCTGCCGTTTGCAGGCAAATTTTGTGCTTATTTAAAGGCTTTTTGTCATCTAATTTCAACACACCTCTCTTCACTCTCTCACTATAATACACTTTCTCTCACTAGAGCTTTCAAGGCCTTCTCATCTCCGAGCGAGAAATTAAGTACCCGGAGGAGAACGCAAAAGATTGTAATAGGAGCGGTCTAGAGGATGTCAGCACTTGTAATGGTCCAGATCTCGTCTGTAAACGGTGAACGCTTTCCTTAATTTAATGAAGTTATCTTGTTATCTTAAGTTGCTTTCATCTTGCATGATTATCTATCTGTTACAAATGTTTATTATATGTTGAATACTTTATCTGAGACTTATCATACTGTTATGCTGAAACCCTGACGGTTTAGAAGTTTAATTTACGGATCACCATATCCGCTTATTCACGTGGCTATAACCTAGTATTAGGACCTGATCAACCCTAGGATACAAGGTAAGTAGTTATGTGTTCTTAACGTCACAATGGGGATATAGTACTTGTGACGACCCGGAAATTTATGACCAAATTTAAATTTTAATCTTTACATTATTCCGACACGATAAGCAAAGTTTGTTAAGAATTTTGAACCGTGTTCATGTAATCAATCACCCTTTGACCAATCCCAACGATTCACGAACATTTTTATATATATATATATATATATATATATATATATATATATATATATATATATATATATATATATATATATATATATATATATATATAAGTATATAAATAATAAGTAGAGATATTAAATAAAGTATATTATATGATTTGGTTAGTTGAACTAATAATTGAATTGTTATTTAAAGCATATTTATATAAATATAATGTAGTTCGAAAATAAATGATTTCGTATTCATTCAGTAAAAGATTATAGCCCGAATTCAGTCCGTGGAAAACTGTCGGCACTTAATTACACGTGATGGCTACTAAAGCAAATGGAATTATTATTCGTTACTATGCCTAATTGAAACTTGATTGATACTGTGCTTGTTTGAATTCCATTTCCGTTTCTTGTCAATTTATGTTGATTGATTTTAAAGGTGCAATGATAGATTATTATTAATCACGGGTAATACATGCACTCAGGTTTCATGCATGTCTCTATCTTTTCTTATCTTTTTGTTGTCATAATACAAATTATATGTATCTATATTTTCTCGTGGTCAGACAATAAAAAAAGGGAGCACAAACAAATAACATATAAAATATTATTAATCCTCACCACCCCAACTTTCTTATTCTTATTCTTAGTTTGACTACTCAATGAGGCAATACAAAAACAATTTTTCTTCTTCCTTTTCTACAACCATCGCAGCTACAAGCTGCTGTGAATTGTCTCCTGCTATTCAAGCTTTCACCATCAGATCACCATCACTGAAACACTTCTTGTTTGTTTTACTACTCAATGAAGAACAACCAACCAAATCACCATCTCAAACCACCATATAGCCACCACTGGACCACCATCACTTCACCACTTTCTTTTAAAATTGTGCAAACGTTGAGTTAATAGAGCTATACGACCAACTGGTAAGTCTACATATATTGATTCCATAAAATTTGATATTGATGATTTGCTTAAACCTTCTCTATGTTTTGACTTATATTATACACCTATTTACATCTACCAAAAACCACTTTTGTTTACCTTTGGTGCTGGACAATACATACACACGTTTGCAAATGAATGATGAACCCAAATCGCCACCACTAGATCACCTTCATCTTCCATGACCAATATAGAACCACCTTTACTACTATAATCGACCACCACCTCAAACGGTAGCTGCTACTGCAGCTACTGCTACGAGTGTCTACTATGCAGCTACTTCTATGCAGTTGCTGCTTCATTTTTCTGTATCTAAAATAGTGAAACCGATGATATTGATATTTTGGCAATATTAGCTGTTAACATTGAGGAAATAATAAAGTTTAAAGGTGATAAGGACTTGGTAGTAATGGATGTTGATGTCATGGTGATACTAGTTACAACTATAGTACGTTTTCTTTATATAAATTAACATAATAAAAGCAAGTTGTGATCCACCGATAGTGGATTTATTTGCTGGCACGTTCCAATTTTAAAAAGGGAATGATGAGTGTGGTCATATGCAACTTGCCTTTTCCTGTTTTATTTTTTTAAAACCGAATCCTATAAACTCCTTGGTCTGTTGGGCTACTGCATGTTGGGCAGATTAAATTGTTGTTGGATCGATTTTGGGCTGTATAAATTGTGTTGGGCTTATTAACAAGCTGCTAGTTGAGCCGTATAACTGGACCATGAAATCACTTATGTTGCTATTGGTGAACGTGGTATTATTTGTTGTTGTTATTATGTGATAATGTTAGTAACGACGTGAGATGATGGTGGTAATGATAATAAGATTCGATGGGGTATTGGTGATGATAGAAAATACTGACGATATGATATTAGTAATGATATACGATGATACTCTTATAAAGATGATACATGATGATTATGATAACGTTGTAATGATGATGATGCGAGTAAATGATTACGATTATGGTAGAATTATGATCATGAAAATGGCGATGTTCATGTATGGGTACGATGATGATGATTGGAGATAGATAATAAGATTGATGATAATTTGGGCTTTCATTTGAAAAGAAGAACATACAGATAGAAGGGTTATATAGATTTAAATCATAGAATATTTCAGAAATGTATAAGTAGAGGAATAGTAAAGGGTGTTATGTGTTGAACAATAGGTCCTGGGTTCGAACCCAGGCCACCACAATATTTTTTTATTATCCGAAGAAGCAGGACTGTGTTAAAAGCTTTGGCATGTTGGGCCGAATATCATGTTTTCCTTTGGGCCGAATTCTGTGGTTTTAATGGGCTGAGACAGATAGAACGCGATATATATATATATATATATATATATATATATATATATATATATATATATATATATATATATATATATATATATATATATATATATATATATATATATATATATGGGTTATGATTTAATTCAGAAACACTAAAATGGCGTAATGGTGTAAGGGGTTAGCGGGTGAGCGGGAGGTTGTGAGTTCGAGCTTGGGCAGAGGCATATCTTTTTTAGGAAAGCTTGTAAGGTATTTTTAATTATTACCATTATTGTTAATATTAAGATAATTGTTATTATTTTCTAACATTTAGACGTATAATTATTATTAATCTGATTAATAGTATTATCATTATTGTTATTACTAGCAGTATCATTAAGTATTATTATTATTGTTATTATAGTTATTATTATTATTCCAACTATTTGTATTATTATTATTAACATGATTTTAAGACTATTATTATTATTATTATTATTATTATTATTATTATTATTATTATTATTATTATTATTATTATTATTATCATATATATATTTATTATTACAAAATATTAGTATTAGATATTATTAAGTCTGAAATTAGAATCAAAACTAATGTTTTTATTGTATAAATAATACAACTTTTATATTTAGGATCATTAATATGATTCTTGAGATTTTATTAACTATCATATAATCTTATTATTTAAGTTACCATCTTTATTAAAAATTATCATTTGTATTTACTTTTTTATCATTTATATTACTATTATTATTATCATTATTATTAATATCCTTAAATCTGGTATTATTATAATTATTAACTTTGCAAACGAAAAATAGATATATAAAAATATATTTAAATACAAAACCTAACTACAATAATATTGTTATATATACATTGATATATATATAAGATATTAAATATAATTTACATCACTAATAATAATATATATTTAATCGATTACGATTATACGTATTAATGAATATACAAATGATATAGGTTCGTGAATCCGAGGCCAACCCTACATTTGTTCAAAGCCGTCATATGTATATTTACAATAAAATACAGTATTGTGAGTTTCATTTGCCTTTTTACCCTTTATATTTTTGGGCTGAGAATACAAGCAAAATTTTTATAAATATTTTACGAAATAGACACAAGTAATCGAAACTACATTATATGGTTGAATGATCGAAGCCAAATATGCCCCTTTTTGCTTGGTAGCCTAAGAATTAGTAAGCCGAATATGCCCCTTTTTATCTCTATGCATGAGACGTATATTTATGAGAACTGTAAATGAAATTCTTGTGGTCTATTAAAATGATGGAAATGAATGATTATGATAAACTAATGAACTCACCAACCTTTTGGTTGACACTTTAAAGCATGTTTATTCTCAGGTATTAAAGAAATCTTCTGCTGTGCATTAGCTCATTTTAAAGATATTACTTGGAATCATTCATGACATATTTCAAAAGGCGTTGCATTCAAGTCGTTGAGTTCAGTAAAGATTATGATTAAGTAAATGGCAGATTAGATCATTTATAGGTGGATATTACGAAATAGTATGCATGCCTGTCAACATTCGATGTAGTGAAAGATTGTCTTTTAAAACGAATGCAATGTTTGTAAAATGTATCATATAGAGGTCAAATACCACGCGATGTAATCATATGTTATTGTATTCGTTCTTATAGATTAGGATGGGTCTTTACATGTGGTATCAGAGTGGTGGTCTTAGCGAACCAGGTATGCATTAGTGTGTCTAACTGATAAGTCGTTAGGATGCATTAGTGAGTCTGGACTTCGACCGTGTCTGCATGTCAAAAGTTTTGCTTATCATTTTGTGTCGGAAATCATCTACTTATCATCCGTAGAAAATTACCTGCTTATCATTCTTAAGTCTAGACACGTCTTGCTGCATTGATTGCATGAATAGTGTACAGACAAAATTCATATCTTAGTGCATCTGCTAAATCATATCTTATCGTATCTATTACTGTAAATTTTGCCTGACATATTCCGCAAATTCCTCCGTAATCTACGAAATCTTTTGTTCTATATATATGGATATTCTATGTAATTAGAATACCATCCGATAGTCGAAAAATCATTTCATATCGAAAAATCCTTTATTCAATCGTACAAAATGGAATTCGTCATTAGTTCAAGTCACTCGGATTCCGAAATGGCATCCCACTCAAGCTCCGAAAGCAGTGTGACCGGAATGGATCAACCAATCAGCCATTATCTATTCTGGATGAATTGGGGATGGGTTCGTAGCCTCCTTAATAGTTGGAAACAAGAAGAAGACGATCCTTTCCATCCACCACATTGCCCTCTTGACGAAGAACCTAAAGTACTTATCGGCGAACCTGTCCGAAACACCATTTTTTCTCTCATTTCCAGGGTATCTCGTCATGATTATATACTACATCAAATTCTAGATTTTATTTATCCGCTTGACCGAACCGACAATCACCCCGGTGTGATAGAAGAAGTCAACAAACTTCGTGCTCGGGTAGTGGATTTGGAGAAAATGGTGCAAAGATTACAAACACCAGCAGCAGCATAACCAGTGACACCATCATCAACGCCAACAGTACCATTACCACCTCCAACCACAACCGCGTCGTAAACCTCAACTACACAATCTGTCCCACGAGCATCAACGTCATACGTACCATGGATACCAAGGAATACCAACAACAATAACTGATGAAGTATTAATTCATAACTTCATTGGAGAAACATTCTGCGGCGATTATATATTCTCTAAAGTCTTAGAGATTATCTAATCTAGCCCTAACTATAAATCAGTTAAGCGAACCAAAATGATAGAAGGAAGAGTAGAAACGCTAACAAAAATGGTGTGTGGTTAACCAGCTAAACTTTTTTTACCAACAGCATCATCAGTACCGTCAGCATCACCAGCATCGTCAGTGCAGTCAGCATCAGAATCAACAACATCTATAACATCACAAACTCTGTCAGTTCAAGAATCACTGTGGACATCATTACGAATCAATAACGCGTATATTGTATCAACGAGTTATGAAGAATTAACTCATTCCCTCTGAAGAAATTATATGTATATTTTATATATATATATTTTGAAATAAAAATAAATCTTTCCGTGCTAAGCTATTGTGTGTGAATCTTAACTACTCGGTTAATTCATATTACAAATATGCAATAATGTATGTCCTTCGGCCGCAACTTAACCATCGTTAACTACAATCTCTATCTCAATTCAACAAATTCCAATTCATAATAAATCAAGTATATATTTGATTTTACACTTTCATCATCGATGTACCCGAAAATTTTCAGATAACATCATTCGTACTTTACGAAGTTCACAAGAATATAACGAAAACCAACATCACGCCTCAACAAATAACGAAGTATTAATTCATAATTTCAATATTATTGAAAAAATACTTATGTAATCTCTAAAGCCTTCAAGGGATTATTCAATTCTAGTTCCAACCGTAAATCGAATGAGTTTAATTTAGTATTAACTCATTAAAATCTATGTTACATCTGAAGAGAATATATACATATATATTTTCATAAAGACTGTAATAAAATTCTTTTGTACAAAATATTAATTGTGAAATTTTTTTAACGGGTAGGTAATACCCGAGATATATATATATATATATATATATATATATATATATATATATATATATATATATATATATATACACACACAATTAATTTGTTACATTCTTCGAATATGATTAAGCAAATCATCAACTATACTTCCTACTTTCACAATAATATACATTCTTTCATAGAAATCAAAACAACCATACTCATTCAAACTCAATTACATATTCTAATTTTGAAACGTCAGAATTCAATACGAAATATAACCGGTACCATCACTTTTAGATTCCTACATCTTTCAAAGCTATACTTTGACTTCAAACTGTGTTAGAACATCAAATGTATATTAACGATTACAATCTGTGTTCAAACCCTTAAAAAATTGCTGAAGACACTTCAAATAATGAGCAATCGAGATGATGATCCAACTACATATTACCTACAGTTATGTACTTAAAAAGCTCTCAAAACCAAAGTCATAATTCAACACATATCTGTGTCAGATCCTTTGGCATTTATTAGCAAAAATAACCTTGCAATTCCTTTTCAAAGTTGCAAATTCTATCACAGCTCCAGCAAGACAACTTCGATTTTTCATTTGGAGTAGCCTTATCATAATCTTGATATATATGATTACCCTTTTGTTACCGAAGAACCTTTCATGTTCCACCACATTAGCAATAAACTTATTCACAACTTCACTGATCTTTGACCTTCCGGAGAATCATTATATTTACCAAAACCCCATCATTTACTCATTCGCATCTTGTAACGAGAATTGCCATACGAATCATCAGGAATTAGCAATCAGTATTTTGAAATCTCGCAGCATGTCTACACCAACAGTTATATGTGTATATATAACGTCTATCTTCTGGACTTAATTTGAATGTGAAGTTTCTGAAAAACACTCCGAACTACGAATTGGTTCTCCGAAAATAGAAAAATGCTGATGAAGCAGCAAAAACTGTAAACGACTTTAACAGTAAAAGTTTGATGATAATGAATAAGTGTGCTGGCAAAGCGCAGAAAAAGAGAAGTCTTGGAACTGGAAACCAGATTGAGCAAAGTATGAAGGAGGCTGTGGACAAATCACAAAAACTGAACCTGACTTCAAAGGATCCAAATGATTCAGTACCTGCTGAAGTTATTAACGAATACCTTGCTCCTGACTCTAAACCCCTGCAAACAATACCCTTCATCATCCTCTGATATTAGAAATTATAAGATATCATCGTATCTTTCATTATAAATATCCTCCATATTTCTAAAGATATTTCCATAATTATTCTTATCTGAAATCATTTACCTCTTTGCGCTATCTGTATTACATCATAATAGAAACTATTTTAGTTTCTGAATTCTGAAACCCTCAACTTTAAAATAAGAATGTTTTTGAAGTAGTGTTGGGAACTAAAGCATGAGTTAGTATAATATAATGACACTTGATCAACGTGATTATATTACAGTAATTCATGCTGAGTTTCTAATGAAACATGATGATTCACAGACCATACCGTCATCATGTGCCATGTTACACGACTCTTGTATTCTACTTAATCTCTAAAAATATCAAGAAAATATTTTCTTGATGATTTGATCTTTTTCGAGGTATTCTGATAATTTGACAAATCAAGATCGTTCCATTACAATTTCCTTCTTAGAACATTAACAATGTTTACTCTGAAATTTTTATCTGCGAATTATGTACCATTATAAGCGATACTTACTCGCAAGAAGAAGAAATGAAAGGACAAAGCTCCGAAACAGAAATTGGGATATAAATCGGAGCAAATAAAAGAGAGCATTAATTGGAGATGACAATAATTATAGAAGACAGAAGCAGGGGCATTGAAATATAAGGGAAGATATAAAACCCAACAACCACCCAGAAATTATAAACCGTATATGTCGATACATATTGCAATATAAAGACACAGGAGAACTAGAAACACTATAAACCCAAGAGTATAGTAGAAGTAAATAGATTCTTCCGGCGGTAGATGAAAAAGAAGAATGACCGATATGAAAGTTAGAAGTATATCGAGAATCAGAACTGGATGGAGCATATTGATGAATACTTTAAAATATGAGTTGAGGGAGAAAGAATAGAAGGTGTGAGTTGTAAGGAAACGAATGAGGAGGATTTATAGGAAAATCTCTGACAGAGCAATCAAAATAGATGATCGCATTTAAAGCGGATCCTAATTTCCTTAATCAAATCTTGTTACTAAGATTTTCTCCAAATCTCTTGAACTTCGAAAATCAACCTGTCTATGTCAAAAGATATGACGAAACTTTACCTTTCTCATTTCACTCTTTTGCGATAGTTTCACTAATACTCTTCGCGTAATCAAATTGTTTTACCCACATTACTCAATAAAGATAAAACTCTATTTATCGACCTATATTCGTCATGAAAACATTTTTATGGTTAGTCATGACGACCACGATCAAATTTCGGGACGAAATTTCTTTAACGGGTAGGTACTGTGACTACCTGGAAATTTCCGACCAAATTTAAACTTTAATTTTTACATTATTCCGACACGATAAGCAAAGTTTGTTAAGAATTTTGAACTGTGTTCATGTAATCAATCACCCTTTAACCAATCCCAACGATTCATGAACAATTTTTTTGTAAATAAAAATGTATATATATATATATATATATATATATATATATATATATATATATATATAAGTATATAAATAATAAGTAGAGATATTAAATAAAGTATATTATATGATTTGATTAGTTGAACTAATAATTGAATTGTTATTTAAAGCATATTTATATAAATATAATGTAGTTCAAAAATAAATGATTTCGTATTCATTCAGTAAAAGATTGTAGCCCGAATTCAGTCCGTGCAAAACTGTCGGCACTTAATTACACGTGATGGCTACTAAATTAAATGGAATTATTATTTGTTACTATGCCTAATTGAAACTTGATTGATACTGTGCTTGTTTGAATTCCATTTCTGTTTCTTGTCAATTTATGTTCATTGATTTTAAAGGTGCAATGATAGATTATTATTAATCACGGGTAATACATGCACTCAGTTTTCATGCATGTCTCTATCTTTTCTTATCTTTTCATTGTCATAATACAAATTATATGTATCTATATTTCCTCGTGGGCAGACAACAAAAAAAGGGAGCACACACAAATAACATATAAAATATTATTAATCCTCACCACCCCAACTTTCTTATTCTTATTCTTGGTTTCACTACTCAATGAGGCAATACAAAAAAAAAAAATTCTTCTTCCTTTTCTACAACCATCGCAGCTACAAGCTGCTATGAATTGTCTCCTGCTAGTCAAGCTTTCACCATCGGATCACCATCATTGAAACACTTCTTGTTTGTTTTACTACTCAATGAAGAACAACCAACCAAATCACCATCTCAAACCACCATATAGCCACCACTGGACCACCATCACTTCACCACTTTCTTTTAAAATTGTGTAAACGTTGAGTTAATAGAGCTATACGACCAATTGGTAAGTCTACATATATTGATTCCATAAAATTTGATATTGATGATTTGCTTAAACCTTCTCTATGTTTTGACTTATATTATACACCTATGTACATCTACCAAAAACCACTTTTGTTTACCTTTGGTGCTGGACAATACATACACACGTTTGCAAATGAATGATGAACCCAAATCTCCACCACTAGATCACCTTCATCTTCCATGACCAATATAGAACCACCTTTACGACTATAATTGACCACCACCTCAAACGAAAATCAAACCACCTTTCACCACCACAGTTTTATCACCACCATCAACCATCACCATGGACACACCACCACCATGAACAACCTTACTATCTCTCTCTCTCTCTCTCTTTCTCTCTCTCTCTCTTTTTTTTCTAAACCATCTCAACTTGTCACCTTTGTTGCTATTTGCGACCACCAAACAATCACAAGCTATGTATTTCGTTTCTATTAAACCAAAGACCAAACGGACACCACTTACGGCTACTATTATTTCTGTTTATGGATCAGTCCAGTAACCATAACCACCCAAGAAACCTGCTCGACTCTACTGCTATAAATGTTTCTGTCTTCAGTTATTTCGAACGGTAGCTGCTACTGCAGCTACTGCTACGAGTGTCTACTGTGCAGCTGCTTTTATGCAGTTGCTGCTTCATTTTTCTGTTTCTAAAATAGTGAAACCAATGATATTGATATTTTGGCAATATTAGCTGTTAACATTGAGGAAATAATAAAGTTTGGTAGTAATGGATGTTAATGTCATGGTGATACTAGTTACAACTAAAACACGTTTTCTTTATATAAATTAACATAATAAAAGCAAGTTGTGATCCACCGATAGTGGATTTATTTGCTGGCACGTTCCAATTTTAAAAAGGGGATGATGAGAGTGGTCATATGCAACTTGCCTTTTCCTGTTTTATTTTTCTAAAACCGAATCCTATAAACTCCTTGGTCTATTGGGCTACTGCATGTTGGGCAGATTAAATTGTTGTTGGATCGATTTTGGGCTGTATAAATTGTGTTGGGCTTGTTAACAAGCTGCTAGTTTAGCCGTATAACTGGACCATGAAATCACTTATGTTGCTATTGGTGAACGTGGTATTTTTTGTTGTTGTTATTATGTGATAATGTTAGTAACGACGTGAGATGATGGTGGTAATGATAATAAGATTCGATGGGGATATTGGTGATGATAGAAAATACTGGCGATATGATATTAGTAATGATATACGATGATACTCTTATAAAGATGATAAATGATGATTATGATAATGTTGTAACGATGATGATGCGAGTAAATGATTACGATTATGGTAGAATTATGATCATGAAAATGGCGATGTTCATGTATGGGTACGATGATGATGATTGGAGATAGATAATAAGATTGATGATAATTTGGGTTTTCATTTGAAAAGAAGAACATACGGATAGAAGGGTTATATAGATTTAAATCATAGAATATTTCAGAAATGTATAAGTAGAGGAATAGTAAAGGGTGTTATGTGTTGAACAATAGGTCCTGGGTTCGAACCCAGGCCACCACAATATTTTTTTATTATCCGAAGAAGCAGGACTGTGTTAAAAGCTTTGGCATGTTGGGCCGAATATCCTGTTTTCCTTTGGGCCGAATTCTGTGGTTTTAATGGGCTGAGACAGATAGAACGCGATATATATATATATATATATATATATATATATATATATATATATATATATATATATATATATATATATATATATATATATATATATATATAAATGGGTTATGATTTAATTCAGAAACACTAAAATGGCGTAATCGTGTAAGGGGTTAGCGGGTGAGCGGGAGGTTGTGAGTTCGAGCTTGGGCAGAGGCATATATTTTTTAGGAATGCTTTTAAGGTATTTTTAATTATTACCATTATTGTTAATATTAAGATAATTGTTATTATTTTCTAACATTTAGACGTATAATTATTATTAATCTGATTAATAGTATTATCATTATTGTTATTACTAGCAGTATCATTAAGTATTATTATTATTGTTATTATAGTTATTATTATTATTCCAACTATTTGTATTATTATTATTAACATGATTTTAAGACTATTATTATTATTATTATTATTATTATTATTATTATTATTATTATTATTATTATTATTATTATTATTATTATTATTATTATTATCATATATATATTTATTATTATAAAATATTAGTATTAGGTATTATTAAGTCTGAAATTAGAATCAAAACTAATGTTTTCATTGTATAAATAATACAACTTTTATATTTAGGATCATTAATATGATTCTTGAGATTTTATTAAAACTATCATATAATCTTATTATTTAAGTTACCATCTTTATTAAAAATTATCATTTGTATTTACTTTTTTATCATTTATATTACTATTATTATTATCATTATTATTAATATCCTTAAATCTGGTATTATTATAATTATTAACTTTGCAAACGAAAAATAGATATATAAAAATATATTTAAATACAAAACCTAACTACAATAATATTGTTATATATACATTGATATATATAAGATATTAAATATAATTTACATCACTAATAATAATATATATTTAATCGATTACGATTATATGTATTAATGAATATACAAATGATATAGGTTCGTGAATCCGAGGCCAACCCTACATTTTTTCAAAGCCGTCATATGTATTTTTACTACAAAATACAGTATTTTGAGTTTCATTTGCCTTTTTACCCTTTATATTTTTTGGCTGAGAATACATGCGAAATTTTTATAAATGTTTTACGAAATAGACACAAGTAATCGAAACTACATTATATGGTTGAATGATCGAAGCCGAATATGCCCCTTTTTGCTTGGTAGCCTAAGAATTAGTAAACCGATCTACTAATTGACGCGAATCCTAAAGATAGATCTATTGGGCCTAACAAACCCCATCCAAAGTACCGGATGCATTAGTACTTTGAATTCGTTTTTATCATGTCCGATGGATTTCCCGGAATGATAGGGGATATTCTTATATGCATCTTGTTAATGTCGGTTACCAGGTGTTCAATCCATATGAATGATTTTTGTCTCTATGCATGGGACGTATATTTATGAGAACTGGAAATGAAATTCTTGTGGTCTATTAAAATGATGGAAATGAATGATTATGATAAACCAATAAACTCACCAACCTTTTGGTTGACACTTTAAAGCATGTTTATTCTCAGGTATTAAAGAAATCTTTCGCTATGCATTAGCTCATTTTAAAGATATTACTTGGAATCATTCATGACATATTTCAAAAGACGTTGCATTCAAGTCGTTGAGTTCAATAAAGATTATGATTAAGTAAATGGCAGATTAGATCATTTATATGTGGATATTACGAAATGGTATGCATGCCTGTCAACTTTCGATGTAATGAAAGATTGTCTTTTAAAACGAATGCAATGTTTGTAAAACGTATCATATAGAGGTCAAATACCTCGCGATGTAATCATATGTTATTGTATTCGTTCTTATGGATTAGGACTGGTCTTTACAGTACCTACGTACAAATAACCAATTATTCGTCAAAGAAGAGCTGCCCATTTAGGTTGTGGTTAGAGTTAGCAACATAGAGTTTAATGAACACTAGCTTACTCAAAAGCATGATTCACGTTAGAAGTAACGTTCTTGAGATGTTGTAAGATGATTCGGGGTTGAATAAGTGATCGCAAAGGAGAGACTTCTAATCCAATTAGCAGTACCTTAGAATATCTAAGATTGCACATCTGCTAATGTTAAGGCATACCATAGTGTTAAGTGGTGAAAACTACTTTAGTTAGACCAACTATTATTAAGAAAAGCTGAGACTTTCCTTTATTGGTATACCACTTTGTTCATGTACCTAGGATTCTATCCATAAGGTCGTTTAAACCCTTTAAGTTAACGTTGGGAGTAGGGATATCCGTCTTAGCCAGAATCTCAGTTAGGTTCATAACCTAGTTGATTGAGGTTTAATGTTTATCCTAGGAAGTTAAACTCTTATAATAATTCCCCTTCAGAATTCTATTCTCCATACCTATCTATCTCTATCTTTATAAGTTCAATTACTATTTTATTTAGTTAATCTTAATCTATCACCTCTTGTCACTAGGGTTAACTCTATAGGCACTTTTGTCCCACGTTACTGAGCAAACATACAAAAATACGAACTTGAGTTATATTTACCACTTACTCGTTAAACGGAAGACAAGTAGGTGAGTTATAGCTAGGAAACCCCAGCTAAATATAAATGATAAAACCATTACTCTCTTTTGGTAGCTAATTCTGACGTGTTGCGACTTAACGACACCGCACAAATAAAACCGTCTGTTTTGGCCATATCAGCCTTGCTGACTGATGTTTCGCGAGGTGTATATAAAATACTATTAAATTTTACAAGAAAATACTATTAAATACGATACAATTTTACACAAGATATTTATTTATTTATAGAATGGATATACTTAAACCTTGCTACAACACTTATAGGCAGTGTACCTAATCGTACAGTAGTGTAGTTTTTAGTAAGTCCGGTTCGTTCCACAAGGAAAATCTTTAAACAAAGCTTAACGCTATATTAGTTTACTTTTATAAAAATACAAATATATATATAAGTAATATTATTATTATAAAAGGGGGTTTTTACCGTTTAATGACCGGTTTGTCGATTTTAAAACTTTAGTCGCAGTTAAAACCAAATGTAAAACAATAAATAAATACAAGACTTAATTTAAAGCGTAAAGTAAATAACGATAATGAAATTGCGATTAATAAAAATGCGATAAAATAAACTT
This sequence comes from Rutidosis leptorrhynchoides, assembly GCF_046630445.1. Classification (NCBI taxonomy): domain Eukaryota; kingdom Viridiplantae; phylum Streptophyta; class Magnoliopsida; order Asterales; family Asteraceae; genus Rutidosis; species Rutidosis leptorrhynchoides. The sequence goes on along the minus strand of NC_092340.1, from coordinate 105,743,846 downwards.
GCGATAATTAAAAAATACGATAATTAAAAGTGCAATTAAATACAATAACAATAAAAATGCGAAAATTAGAAGTGCAATTAAATATAAAATAAAGGAAATTAAATATGAAATAAAAGAATTATGCTTATTTAAACTTCCGTAATCATGATGTTTGACGTGTTGATTTTTGTTTTATTGCCCATGGGTTAATTGTCCTTTGTCCTGGATTATTTAATATGTCCGTCTGGTTTTTGTCCATAACAGTCCATCAGTCATAAATATAAAGTGCGAGTGTCCTCGTCAAATTATCCTTATACCCGAAGTTAAATATTCCAACTAATTGGGGACTTAAACTGTAACAAGATTTTAATACTTTGTTTAATAATTACACCAGGATGTCGACTGAGTGTAACCCAAGGTTTTAATATTTTGTTATCAATTATACCAAGTGTCCTTGTACATAATTTCACCCCTGTTTTAATTATTCTAGTGACTATTAATCCATTCCCGTGTCCGGTTAAATGAACGATTATTCGTAGATATAAATACCCCGCCCATCGTGTCCGATTGAGTGTATATGGTAATTTATAGGGACACCCAATTGTAAATCTTTATATTAACATTAACAAACTATCATTTAGTTAAACAAATATAAAGCCCATTAATAGCTCATAGTCTAATTTCCACAAGTGTCGTTCTTTTGTCCAAACCCCAATTATGGTACAAAGCCCAATTACCCAATTTTAGTAATTAGCCCAACATCATGATTACTTCGGATTAAATAAGCATAATAATAACTTAGCTACGAGACATTAAATTAAAAAGGTTGAACATAACTTACAATGATTAAAAATAGCGTAGCGTTACACGGACAGAATTTCGACTTACACCCTTACAACATTCGCTAACATACCCTTATTATTAGAATTATAATTAAAATTAAAATTAAAATATAAATTATAAATATAAATATTACGTATGAATGGAGAAGAGAAAGATAGATGGATTTTGTGGTGCACCAAAGCTCGATTTTTATAGGCATGTGGGCTGGAACTGAGGCTCATGCGATCGCATGGATTTATGCCTTCCAGGCCATGCGATCGCATGGCCAGCTGGGGAGGCTCATATTTGGTTGTTTTCTTCTGCCGACGGTTTTATAAATAAATATAATATATTAAATAATTATAAGAATTATTTAAATATTATATTATATTTATGTGCATAGTTGACTTGTAATTTTTAGTCCGTTGCGTCGAGCGTTGAGAGTTGACTCTGGTCCCGTTCCGGATTTTCGAACGTCCTTGCGTACAATTTAATATCTTGTACTTTGCGTTTTGAATCTTGTACTCTTGTAATTTCGAGACGTTTCTTATCAATAATTGGAACCTCTTGGATTGTATTTTGAACTTTTGAGCTTTTTGGTCGTTTGCGTCTTCAATTCGTCGAATCTGTCTTTTGTCTTCACCTTTTATTATTTAAACGAATATCACTTGTAAATAGAACAATTGCAACTAAAAGCTTGTCTTTCTTGAGGAATAATGCTATGAAATATATGTTCGTTTTTAGCATTATCAAATATTCCCACACTTGAGCGTTGCTTGTCCTCAAGCAATATCGTCTTGAAATACTAGAATCACTTCTTTATTCTTCACACTTTGTACATCAGTGATTTCTATATGGCGGTATAAACAATGGTAGTAACGATATGGTTTACAGTCCCACATGACTATAAAAATTTAGATCCATTAAGGAAATTGGATCTTTATGAAAACATTTGATCTTTTGAAAATTAAATCTAGTTTTTACCCTAGATAAGTTTTCCGGAATAACCCTTTACCGGTGTTTGCAAAATATTTTTGTGGGTTTGGTGGGTTTCAGATTTGAAAATTTTAGCTCAAAACTTGCGGTTTTGTGTCACCCACTTGCTAACCTTGTATTTGGAAAGCAACACGTTCAGTTTACTTGTCCCGTATATTACCTTTCGGTAAACTACCATCCGGTTGTAAAGGAAAGCGTTAACAAGCAACTGTTAAGGCAATGTCCCCTGACATGCTTTTAATTATGGTCTATAACGTGTCGAACGCAATTACTATCCTTGGTAGGAGCAATAGTAAAGCTCACCCTTATAATTTTTCGGTCTGGCACAAGGTCCTGTCTTTGACCACTATGCAACCACCGTTCTTACGGTTGACACCCGATTTAGTTCAGGTGACCTAATGAATTCCAGGTGAATTCCTAGGATTTTACGTTCAATGGTAATGAACGCATTGAAAATAGGGTTTTCGGAAAACAAATCGGTTTGTAATTTTGATCAAAATATTTTCTCGTTCAAGCTCGAGTTTAGATATCATTGAATTCCATGAGTTTGTAATTCTCAATCTTTAAGGTCAATCTCAAGGATTGAGTAATATCAGTAATATCAGGCTTAAAATCTGATTTTTGATCTTTTAAGGAGATTATCCTTTCTGGGGATCTGATTCATTAGTCTTATCAAGCTAATTTGCATGGTACCCCCCATTGTACGAGATAAATCCTTCTCATGGTTAGGATAAATCTGACGACTTGGCGACCCTGTTTAATGCTGAGGTCCGTGGATTTCCTGCTAATTTTAGTGATGACTTTTCTAGATTTTTCGTCAACCTACAGCTGGTCTGGACGACAACTTCTTGACCTAAATCAAGAAGCGCATGTCTTTTTCGGAAGACTTTACTTCCTTTTAATGATGGAATTGATTCATCGTGTATATCCATCTCTTCTTTTCTTTCATCGGGTAAAATAGTTTAGTTTAGTCCAAAGCAAAAGTATTTTCAGTTTATTTGTTACAGAAATATGTGACATATGTTTAAGATAACTTGGTAATTTTTCCCACATTTGGCTTTTATTTTCCTTTTTATTGTTCTCTATTCCATTTTAAATGAATTTTAACATTTTGGTTTGTTTCTCAATTTATGTCCTTTCCGAGGTAACAATAATTTCGGTGTTAACACCTAGTTTTATCGTTCATAAGTATGTATAAACATGATTTTGAGTTCATTTAATTGAAAATTTTGAAAAATTTTACTAGAATTGGGTAGTCAGTATATAAGACTAGGGCTGTTCTTTATTATCAGAGAGCACTAGATTCTAATACAACTACTACGTTACTAGTATTTTTAATGGTAACCAAGTGTATAAAGATAAAAATTTTAAAAATCCGAAAGAATTTAACCCCTTCCCACACTTAAGATCTTGCAATGCCCTCATTTGCAAGAAATCAGTACAATTTAAATTATTGAGGGTGATTAGCGTAGAAATGATTAAATTTTACCAAAGTTTCCAAACATATTGGCGTTTGTTTGCTGAATGATAAATGGTGCATATCATTTGTTCATTTCGTCTGTTGTTACATCACATTTATTTGTCATCTTGTCGTCAAAATTAGTAGCTTTTGCTGAACTTAATGCCAGTCTTTGAAAATGCGCTGTTTTACCCTGTTTTGTACCATCGACAATATACATACATACAAATATAATCATGCATGGCAATTTGAAATGGGACTTAATATCCCACTTTCAAATTCTAAATATGAAATATTAGTACACAATAATAATAAAATAATAAAAATTACACAAATATATCCAATAACATAAGTTTAAACATGAAAAAGTCAAAAGATAAAAACATAAAAATCATAAAAATAACCAAATGGAACTAAATCAGTCTGGATAGGGGTTCCAGTTCATCTCATCGGGTGGGTTCCATTGTTGGTTATAGGTGTTCTGATAGGCTTGGTTATAGTCATACCGGTTAAAGGGTGGTCGAATATCGGGGCTATGTGGCGGAAAATGAGCAGGTCGAGTAGGTACATAGTTATTTGGTACCTGATATGATAGCTGGCTCATGATTTGGTGCTGATGAACTAACCAGCTATCGTGTTGGCGTCGCCTATAATCCTCGTATACTCGCTCGGAGTTCCACTGCTCATACATACTATGTCTGGCCGCGTTCGTCATTGCTTCCTCATCTATACGAACGTGGACGTCAAGAATAGCATCTCGAAAGACATCCCTAATGTCTTCCGCCTCCTCCATTTCCTCGTCTGAGCCTCTCTCTACCTGAGGATGAGATCCCTCATAGGGTACTGCCTGGTTACGTCTACTTTTCAATACCTTAGCACCCACATAAACTTTCAATCCTAAGGGCTCAACCTGTTCTCTACAAATCTGTAATGGACCCCCTTGGTTCCTATCAACACCTAAATACTCTCCAATGAGAGTAACAAAAATACCTCCTCCTATTATACTCCCGTCCTGCATTCCCTCTACCATTTTTGATAAATAAAAAGCAACACAGTAAGGGATATTGACAAAGCTTCTAGGATCCTGAATACACTTTAGGTAGAATAAATCATATAAGGTAATTTTTTCTTTATTATGACCTCTTTTTGTAATCGAGTTAGCCAAAAATCTATGAATAATACGAAGCTCGGCTCTGTCAATATGTGTATAGGAGTGTCCTCCTGCTCGTGTAAAAACATCAAAATGTGACATACGCCTCCAAATGGCGTCAGCGTCAAAGTTACTATCTACCCGTTCACCATAATGAATCAAGTTTGTACAATCGGGTAATAGCAACTCACCAGGAGTATATATCTGTAAGGCTCTGGCCATGTCCAGCATGGACATTCTGTACATCCTACCGCCAAGGATAAACCTAAGAAATCTTCTATCATCTATTCTAACAATATTTGTATCAAGTGATACAGTACTCATCAACTCAACACACCATTCCTTATATACAGGTCTACGAATGGTGAAAAGACGTTCCCAATCTGTAAAAGAAGAACTGCCATACCTTTGAACTAAAAGCTGTCTAACACGGTCAGCTAGATGGACCGTTTCCAAAGGGGCCCAATCAATTACCCTTGGCACCTCTACATTTTTTGTTACCAATTTGAATTTGTTCCTTTGATATGTCTCGTAATCTCTCCATCTTCTATCAAATCTCAGATTACGATGTAGAGTGTGCTCAAGAATCGTTGGGAATTCTACTGGTGGCCTCATTGGGAATACTATGAATTCATCAACAAACTGTACCGGATCATAATAAGGTATGTGCTGATCAGGCTGTTGTTGTTCCTGTTGTGGTTCTTGTTCGTGTTGCATTTCTGGTTCTGGTTCTGGTGCTGGTGCTGGTCGTCTAGATGATGATGCTCCTGAACCTCCAGTATCGGCTTTCTGCAAAACACATTAAACACAAAATTTGTGCATCCAAATATGCATTAGTGTTAGCAAAATAACAACTTAAAACAATCACTATAACATGTTAAATCAAAATTAAACTTATACACATTTTCACAATTTTTCACAATTCTACACTTTTCAAATAAGCACATATGAAAATGTATACAAAATTCATAAACATTTAACTCAAATAACATGTCAAAATATTCATTACTAATAATTAAACAAGTCTCAAATGGCAAATATATCAAATTAATCAAGTTCATGAATTTTGGACTTAAAAAGTCCACTTTAATCTCCAAAAATCATGTTTAGGATCATTGTTTGGATCATTTAACTATCTAAACATGTTACACTACTCAATTTAGCAATAATTCATGACAAAAATCGGCCATAACCTGTTTATATCAAAAAGCCCCAAATTGCTCAAGAACACAAACCCTAGATTTCTAAAAAATTTGAAGTTTTTGGCTTCAAATCATGTTAAATAGCATCAATCTAGGTTATACATGCATAAAATACTAACAATTTAACACTAATTACACTAGAAATTAACAAAATTGCATTAGGTAAAAAATTGGTAATTATCACAAAAACTAGGAATTTATAGAGTTTAGGGGTGTAATTTTTACCAATTTGCTGAAGAATGAGAATCTAGGCATGATTAGAGCAAGAAAAATGACGAATTACGGTGGAAAAATGGCAAAAATTGGTGAATTTTTTTTGGGTGAGTTTCGTGAATGTGTGTGTGTTGTGGTGAGGAAGACAGAACAAGCTGCTGTATGTATCAGGCCTGCATTTGGTCCCCATGCGATCGCATGGGTTCCAAGTGCAAACCCGATGCGATCGCATGGGGTGCCGGCTACAGTGATCTCTGATATTTTTTTTTTTTAAAGGTTATACTTTATAATACTTATAATTAATTAAATTTTAAAAATTTGGTTTCCTTTAGGAGCGAGGGCGTTTCGGATCGTTGTCCTAGTCTGTCCCTCGACAAAATTTTAAAATTTGTCAAATCAAAGCGCGGTTTTTAAAAGTAAAGATTTTTGGGTTTTTTTTTAATGTTTTTGGCATACTTTAATTCAATAAGATTAAAAATAATGATAATAAAAGTTCTCGTCCCTCCCTCGGGTAAAGCAATTTCGGTTCAAAGACCTAGTCTTCAACTTACGACGATTTTAAAAATCATATTTTTAACTTAATGAGATAAAGTAAATTTTTGTTTTTAAATTCACACAACTTAAATATAAAATTCAAAATTAATATTAAAAATTCACACCAAACTTAAAATTTGAAATGCATAAAATTAAAAATTCATATTTTAAAAATTAAAAATTAACACCAAACTTATATTAATTTTTCAAATATTTACAATTTTAAATATATTGATTTTACAAAGTTTACAATATTAATTTAAGATTTATATATTAATTTTAAAAACATGGTAAAAATAAAATTAAAAATCTTTTTGGCTTTTTATCCCACTTTAATCAATCAAATATTATCAAAAATATACGCCCCTCTTTTCGGTAAAGTAATTTCGGTTCCAAGACCTAATTTAACTCATGACGAATTTTTGAAATATTTTGGGTTGATTGATTAAAGATATTTATACCTTAAGAATAAACGTTAAATTTCGCAGTGATGTAATAAATTTTTGAATGATATCAATAATTTCGGTCGCCAAACCTAATTTTATTCAATACCAATTTAATACTTTATAGCGAACAAATTAGCGTTTATTATCAAAAGGTTAAAAATAAAAAAAATAAAAAAACTGTACAAACATACCTGTGAAATAGATTTCTTAGTTATATGATCTATCCCATTCATAAGATAGTCGGTTTAATTGGTTTTCCATAGCTACATAGGCGTAACCTCGAGCATTCAGTGTCTTTTCTTCTAAACATATGAACGGTCCGTCTCTGCATAAAGTAACAAATTCGGTGTTTGAATAGGTTTGATTATTTGAACATTTACCTCCATGTGACCATTTTCCGCATTTGTGACATCTTTCTAGGTGTCGTGCTCTTCTTTTTGCTACGGATTTTGATTTTCCTTTACCAAATTGTAACTTATTATCTTCGCATCTGGATTCTTTTCTAACTCCGTCCATTCTTTCTCTGATGATTGATACTATTTCACTCGGAAGTGTGTCATTATTACGTTTAGTGATCAAAGCGTGTAGCATTAGACCATGGTTTAGTTCACAGGCAGTCTTCATTTCCTAAAAAAAATAAAAATTCAGAATGGGGGGAGAAGACTAGTTCTTTAGGGTCTGCTAAGGAAAGACCATTCGGGTTCCATTTTTGAGAACTACACGAAAACAGACAATCTAACTCTAACAGAAATACATAAACCCCTTGATTCTCCCCACACTTAGTTAGCTGTGGTGTCGAAATTGTGATTAACTTCATTGTCGACTTCCATCGGACTATCTATGTAGTGTTTAACTCTGTGACCATTAACTTTAAATTCAATCCCATTTGAATTTATTAATTCTATCGTTCCGTATGGGAAAACTCTTTTGACTATGAATGGTCCAGACCATCTTGATTTCAATTTTCCAGGAAATAGCTTGAATCGTGAATTGAAAAGAAGAACTTTGTCTCCTTCTTTAAATTCTTTTGAACTTCTGATTCTTTTATCATGCCATTTCTTCGTTCTTTCCTTATAGATTAACGAATTATCGTATGCTTCATGTCTTAATTCTTCTAATTCGTTTAGTTGACTTAATCGTAGACGTCCGACTTCATGTTAATCAAGATTACATGTCTTCAAAGCCCAAAATGCTTTGTGTTCAATTTCTACTGGAAGATGACATGCTTTTCCATAAACAAGTCTAAAAGGTGTGGTTCCAATTGGAGTTTTGTAGGCTGTTCTAAAAGCCCAGAGTGCATCCTCCAATTTAATGGACCATTCCTTCAGATTTGATCCTACGGTTTTCTCTAGAATACGTTTTAAAGCTCGGTTGGTATTTTCAACTTGTCCACTTGTTTGTGGATGATATGCGGTGGAGATTTTATGAGTTACTCCATATCTTTTAAGAACTTTCTCAAGTTGATTATTACAGAAATGAGTACCCCGATCACTTATTAAAGCTTTCGGTGTTCCAAACCTTGCAAAAAGACGTTTTAAAAAGTTGACTACAACTCGTGCATCGTTAGTTGGGAGAGCTTGTGCTTCCGCCCATTTAGATACATAATCAATGGCTACGAGTATATATAGATTATTATGAGATTTTGGAAATGGACCCATAAAGTCAATACCCCAAATGTCAAATACTTCACATACTTGGATGACATTCTGTGGCATTTCATCACGTTGACTTATTTTTCCGGCCCTTTGACAAGCATCACAGGATTTGCAAAGAATGTGTGCGTCTTTGTAAATTGTAGGCCAATAGAATCCAGCATCATAAACTTTTCTTGCTGTTAGTTGAGGCCCATAATGCCCTCCTGTTGGTCCTGTGTGACAATGGTTTAATATTTTACTGGCTTCATCTCCAAATACACATCGGCGTATTATTCCATCTGGACAACTTTTAAACAAATGTGGATCTTCCCAGAAATAGTGTTTTATATCACTGAAGAATTTCTTTCGTTTTTGGTACGATAATCCTTTTTCAAGGAATCCACAAACTAAGTAGTTTGCATAGTCTGAAAACCATGGAATTTCTTTATAATCTATCTTCAATAGATATTCATCAGGAAAGTTGTCTTGTATGGCCGATTCATTTAGAACTTCTAACTCAGGATTTTCAAGACGAGAAAGGTGATCAGCGGTGAGATTTTCTGCTCCTCTTTTATCTCGGATTTCAATATCAAACTCTTGTAAGAGTAAGATCCAACGGATTAATCTTGGTTTAGCATCTTGTTTTGAAAATAGGTATCTAAGAGCAGAATGGTCGGTATAGACCACCGTTTTTGCTAGAACGAGATATGATCGAAATTTGTCAAAAGCAAAGACAATAGCAAGGAGTTCTTTTTCAGTAGTTGTATAGTTCGTTTGTGCTCCTTGTAACGTCTTACTAGCATAATATATAGGTTGAAATCGTTTTTCAATCCTTTGTCCTAAAACGGCTCCCATTGCAAAATCACTTGCATCGCACATTAGTTCAAATGGTAGATTCCAATTTGGTGTTATCATGATCGGCGCATTAGTGAGTTTCTCTTTAAGAATATTAAAAGATTTGATACATTCATCTGAAAAGATGAATGGGGCATCCTTTTCTAGGAGTTTATTCATAGGAGTGGCAATTTAAGAAAAATCTTTTATGAAACGTCGGTAAAAACCGGCATGCCCTAGAAAACTCCTAACTCCTCTAACATTGGTGGGATGTGGAAGTTTAGCAATTACATCTACTTTTGCTCTATCCACTTCAATTCCTTCTTTTGAAATTTTATGTCCAAGAACGATGCCTTCTTTAACCATAAAATGGCATTTCTCCCAATTAAGTACTAGATTTGATTGTTCGCATCTAATAAGCATTCGTTCCATATTAAATAGACATGATTCAAATGTATCACCGAAGACTGAAAAGTCATCCATGAAAACTTCCATGCATTCTTCTATCATGTCATGAAAAATCGCCATCATACACCTTTGAAAGGTTGCAGGGGCGTTACAAAGTCCAAATGGCATGCGTTTGTAAGCAAAAGTACCATAAGGGCACGTGAATGTGGTTTTCCCTTGGTCTTCGGGTGCTATTGGAATTTGAAAATATCCGGAAAATCCATCTAGAAAACAATAGTAACTATTTTCGGCTAATCTTTCCAACATTTGATCAATGAAAGGTAAGGGAAAGTGATCTTTTCTGGTGGCGTCATTTAATTTTCTATAATCAATACATACACGCCATCCTGTTACAGTCCTAGTAGGAATAAGCTCATTTTTCTCATTTGTAATGACAGTCATGCCACCCTTCTTAGGTACGCATTGAACTGGGCTTACCCATGGACTATCAGAAATTGGATAAATTAGACCTGCATCTAGCAGTTTAATAATCTCTTTCTTAACTACATCTTGCATATTAGGATTTAGTCTTCGTTGGCGTTGCACATACGTTTTATGACCTTCTTCCATAAGGATTTTATGTGTACAATACGAAGGACTTATTCCTTTAATATCATGAATCTTCCATGCAATGGCTGGTTTATGAGCTTTCAACACAAAAATGAGTTGTGATTTTTCATTTTCAGTAAGAGAAGACGATATTATTACAGGTAATTCAGATTCACCATGTAAATAAGCGTATTCCAAATGGTTTGGAAGTGGCTTTAACTCTAATTTCGGAGGTTCTTCTATCGATGATTTGTATCGATATCTGTCTTCTTCTTTTAGCATTTGAATTTCTTCTATTGTTGGTTCATATCCATTAGCTATAAGTGTAGCTAACATTTCAGCTTCATCAATTGGTTCATTACCTTCTCCTAAAGAACATTCTCCTGTTCCTTGTAATTCTGGAAATTCTTCTAACAATTCTGCATGTGCATCTATAGTTTGAATATAATAACATGTATCATCTGCAGATTGTGGTTGTTGCATTGCTCTATCAACTGAAAAGGTAACACTCTCATCCTCTATACTTAGGGTCAATTTCTTACCGAACACGTCTATCATTGCTTTAGCCGTGTTTAAGAATGGTCTTCCTAATATGAGAGGAACTTGAGAATCTTCTTCCATGTCTAGAACAACAAAATCTACTGGAAATACTAAAGTACCAACTTTAACTAGCATGTTCTCCATTATCCCTCTAGGATATTTTATTGATCTATCGGCTAGTTGTATGCTTATTCTGGTTGGTTTCAATTCTCCAAGGTCTAGTTTAGCGTATAGTGAATACGGCATTAGATTTATACTAGCACCTAAGTCTGCCAATACTTCTATTGAACTAAGACTACCCAGAAAACATGGAATTGTGAAACTTCCTGGATCAGATAATTTTTCTGGTATCTTATTCAACAGCACTGCTGAACAATTAGCATTCATGGTAACAGCCGAGAGTTCTTCCATTTTCTTTCTATTTGAGATTAGATCTTTCAAGAATTTAGCATATCTAGGCATTCCTGAAATCACATCAATGAAAGGAAGATTTACATTTATCTGTTTAAACATATCCAAGAATTTGGATTGCTCGGCTTCAAGTTTCTCTTTCTTCACTTTACTCGGGTAAGGAAGTGGTGGTTGGTATGGTTTAACATAAGGTTTAGCCTTAACTGTGCTATCTTCATTAACCTTTTCAACTACCGGTTCTTTTTCCTTATCTTGATCAGGTTGTGGTTCTTGTGGAGTAGGAATAGCTTCATCAGAAGTTACAGGTATTTCAGGTGGTTTAAGCGTTGTACCACTTCTTGTGGTAATGGCTTTAGCTGTTTCATTCCAGGGGTTAGCATTTGTATCACTAGGTAGACTTCCCGGTTTTCTTTCACCTATTAACCTTGCTAGGTTACTTACTTCTTGTTCCAGATTTTGAATAGAAGCTTGTTGATTTCTAAATGCTTGAGCATTTTGTTCATTAGTTTGTTTCTGAGATGTGAAAAACTGCGTTTGAGTTTCAACTAGCTTCGTCATCATATCTTCTAAATTCGGCTTTTTATCATCGGTGTGTTGTGGTGGTTTGTTTTGAAAATTAGGTCTTTGCTGATTGTAAGTATTATTGGATACTTGTTGATTGCTAGGACCTTGTTGGTTGTTGTATGGAATATTTCGGTTATAATTCTGGTTTTGATTGTAAATCGGTCTTGGTGGTTGATAATTATTTCCAGGCCTTTGGTTTATGTATGAAATATTCTCTCTTTGTTCCATTGTTAATTCAATACTGAGACAATCTTTTGTCAAATGTGGTCCTCCACACTGCTCACAACTAATTCGTATTGAGTGAATATCCTTAGTCATCTTTTCCATTCGTCTCTCGACAGCATCTATCTTTGCGGAAATGGAATCTAAGTCATGGCTAGAATCGGCTCTAGCTACTTTAGATGATCTAACGATATCTTTTTCTTGGTGCCACTCATGTGAGTGGGAAGCAGTGTTATCAATAATTTTGTAAGCATCAGTTTCGGTTTTCTTCATAATAGAACCACCAGCTGCTATATCTATGTCTTTCCTTGTAGAGATGTCGCATCCTTGGTAGAATATTTGTACTATTTGACAGGTGTCTAAACCATGTTGCGGACATCCTCTTAATAACTTTCCATATCTAGTCCATGCCTCATATAGAGTTTCATTCGGCTTCTGTGTAAACGTAACAATTTCTGCTTGAAGTCTTACGGCTTTAGATGCAGGAAAGAGTTGTTTAAGAAATTTTTCAACTAAAACATCCCATGTATCGATCGCCCCTTCAGGTAACGATTCCAACCAATCTTTGGCTTCTCCCTTTAAAGTCCAGGGAAATAACATGAGATATATCTGTTCATCCTCTACTTCTCGGATTTTAAATAGTGTGCAGATCCTATTAAAGGTACGTTGATGTTCATTTGGATCTTCCTTCGACGCACCACTAAATTGGCATTGATTAGTCACCATGTGTAGAATTTGTCCTTTGATTTTATAATCTGGTGCATTAATGTCTGGATGAGTAATTGCGTGACCTTGGCCAGTGCGTTTAGCTCTCATTCGGTCTTCCATACTTAAAGGTTCCAGATTCTCCATAATTGAATTTGTTGAATCGGAATCACTAGAGGATTCTGATTTAATGGTTCGTTCCTCAACAATCTCTGTTTGAATGATTGGTGGTTCCGGAGGAAAGTTTAGTGGTTCAGGATCTATGAATCGTTCCTGAATATTCTCCGAATTCTCAATTGTGAGGTCGGGTTCAAAAAAAGGATTATCGGAAATTTGAACTGGAGTACTTGGTCGACTGGATGACGATTCTAAAGAAAAATCAACGGTGGTAATATTTGCTAAATGTCTTGATCTAGTTACAGGTGGTGAACGTACAAAAGGTGGTGAACGTCTTGCTCGGTGCATTCACTGAATATCCTATTAGTTTTTAAAAGGAAAGAAAAATTATAATAAGTTATCCAATCAATAGACTTTTCTGATTTTGCCCACGTTTTGAATAGCCAAAAGATGCAGCAGAGGGGCAGGATTCGTTTGGTCTCAATATAATTGAGGACTGTTTGGCTCCAATAACCCGGTCCACGTACAAATCCAACTATTACTACGAACCAGAAAATTTTGATGTCTATCAATTTAACCACTTAAAATAAATTTTCGTAATTTTAAGAAATTTAGATATGAAGTAGAATAAAAATCTATGTCCTAAAACTAGAATAGCGAGAAATAAGAAAGAAAAAGAGCGTGTCGAAAAAGGTCGAAAAAGAAAAATGGTTGAAAAATAAAAGGTGACGGAAAAATAAAAGAAACTTATAAAACTTAAAACACTTGACTAACCTAACCTTATTACTACAACTAACTTAAAATTATAATCGCAAATTGAGATTATTAATTGGAATGATAATTGATACATAGGAAAAAGTCGTCTAAAAATATTAAAGCTTACAGGAAAAACTAAATCCCAAATGGAAATAACTTAAAAAGAAACTAAAACTTAAAAAGGCGTCGCAAAATTCTAAAGCACCTAAATCTTAGTCTAAAGAAAAAGCACTTAAGGAATTCTACGGCAAAGCCTAAAATTCTAGAAGTAAAAATAACTATGGCAAAGACTATGAATTAAAACTAAATATGAGCGAAAAATACAAAAGTTACGCTAAAACGATTAAAAAGGGAAAAAATATAAAAATATAAAAATATATAAAAAGTTGTAAAAAGTACAATTTTTATAAAAATATTATTTTTATATTATTTATTTATTAAAACTATTAATTTTACAATTTAAATAAACTAATTAAACTAAAAATACAAATTAATAATAGAAACTAAATTAATATATATTATATATAACCCTAATTAGGGTTTAAATATAATAATAATAATTATTATCCGTAATTAATGCAGGCTGCAGTCTGGCGTGTCAGATGGGCTCATGCGATCGCATGAGTCCTTAGTTGCCCAGCCATGCGATCGCATGGGCTAGGGTTTCGGGCCACAGAGTGGGCTGCTACAGTACAGGCCGAATTAATAATTTTTTTTTTTGCTGTAAATTATAAAATATATTTATTAATTAAATAAAACTTATATTTTTACAAAATAAAAAAATAGAAATAAAGAAACTTTATAAAACTTAAATATTTACCAAACTCTAAAAAAAAATATTTATATTTTTGTTTTTCTTTTTTATATTTTCGAATATTTAAAACGTATTTTTATAAAAACGAATTTTAATAAAAGTAAACTAAAAATCTTCTTTTTTTTTTATATATTAGCGTTGCGCTTCCGGCGTTTAAGAGATCCCCGGCAGCGGCGCCAAAAATAACTTGATGTTTCGCGAGGTGTATATAAAATACTATTAAATTTTACAAGAAAATACTATTAAATACGATACAATTTTACACAAGATATTTATTTATTTATAGAATGGATATACTTAAACCTTGCTACAATACTTATAGACAGTGTACCTAATCGTACAGTAGTGTAGTTTTTAGTAAGTCCGGTTCGTTCCACAGGGAAAATCTTTAAACAAAGCTTAACGCTATATTAGTTTACTTTTATAAAAATACAAATATATATATAAGTAATATTATTATTATAAAGGGGGGTTTTTACCGTTTAATGACCGGTTTGTCGATTTTAAAACTTTAGTCGCAGTTAAAACCAAATGTAAAACAATAAATAAATACAAGACTTAATTTAAAGCGTAAAGTAAATAACGATAATGAAATTGCGATTAATAAAAATGCGATAAAATAAACTTGCGATAATTAAAAAGTACGATAATTAAAAGTGCAATTAAATACAATAACAATAAAAATGCGATAATTAGAAGTGCAATTAAATATAAAATAAAGGAAATTAAATATGAAATAAAAGAATTATGCTTATTTAAACTTCCGTAATCATGATGTTTGACGTGTTGATTTTAGTTTTATTGCCCATGGGTTAATTGTCCTTTGTCCTGGATTATTTAATATGCCCGTCTGGTTTTTGTCCATAGCAGTCCATCAGTCATAAATATAAAGTGCGAGTGTCCTCGTCAAATTATCCTTATACCCGAAGTTAAATATTCCAACTAATTGGGGACTTAAACTGTAACAAGATTTTAATACTTTGTTTAATAATTACACCAGGATGTCGACTGAGTGTAACCCAAGGTTTTAATATTTTGTTATCAATTATACCAAGTGTCCTTGTACATAATTTCACCCCTGTTTTAATTATTCTAGTGACTATTAATCCATTCCCGTGTCCGGTTAAATGAACGATTATTCGTACATATAAATACCCCACCCATTGTGTCCGATTGAGTGTATATGGTAATTTATAGGGACGCCCAATTGTAAATCTTTATATTAACATTAACAAACTATCATTTAGTTAAACAAATATAAAGCCCATTAATAGCTCATAGTCTAATTTCCACAAGTGTCGTTCTTTTGTCCAAACCCCAATTATGGTACAAAGCCCAATTACCCAATTTTAGTAATTAGCCTAACTTCATGATTACTTTGGATTAAATAAGCATAATAATAACTTAGCTACGAGACATTAAATTAAAAAGGTTGAACATAACTTACAATGATTAAAAATAGCGTAGCGTTACACGGACAGAATTTCGTCTTACACCCTTACAACATTCGCTAACATACCCTTATTATTAGAATTATAATTAAAATTAAAATTAAAATATAAATTATAAATATAAATATTACGTATGAATGGAGAAGAGAAAGATAGATGGATTTTGTGGTGCACTAAAGCTCGATTTTTATAGGCATGTGGGCTGGAACTGGGGCTCATGCGATCGCATGGATTTATGCCTTCCAGGCCATGCGATCGCATGGCCAGCTGGGGAGGCTCATATTTGGTTGTTTTCTTCTGCCGACGGTTTTATAAATAAATATAATATATTAAATAATTATAAGAATTATTTAAATATTATATTATATTTATGTGCATAGTTGACTTGTAATTTTTAGTCCGTTGCGTCGAGCGTTGAGAGTTGACTCTGGTCCCGGTTCCGGATTTTCGAACGTCCTTGCGTACAATTTAATATCTTGTACTTTACGTTTTGAATCTTGTACTCTTGTAATTTCGAGACGTTTCTTATCAATAATTGGAACCTCTTGGATTGTATTTTGTACTTTTGAGCTTTTTGGTCGTTTGCGTCTTCAATTCGTTGAATCTGTCTTTTGTCTTCACCTTTTATTATTTAAACGAATATCACTTGTAAATAGAACAATTGCAACTAAAAGCTTGTCTTTCTTGAGGAATAATGCTATGAAATATATGTTCATTTTTAGCATTATCACTGACAAAATACACAGGCATTTGTACCTGCGCCAAAATAGTGAGAAACACATAGTAAGCATTACATTCAACACAAATTCCAAGTCTCAATATGAGACATACCTGCCCCCTATCTGCGACAAGAACGGAGCTTATCGCTTCTTTTGAAGTCGCAAGATACAACATCGATGTCTCGCCTGCTATTGGCGCAGTCAAAGTAGGTAACTCCCTTAGGAGCGACTTCATCTCAAAAAAAGCTTTCTCGACTTCTTCAGTCCATCTGAAGTCTGACTTTTTCAATGAATTCTTAAGGGTCTGGAAAAAAGGTAATGACCGCTCCGCGGCTTTTGACAGGAATCTGGTTAGCGCAGCCAACTTGCCTATCAAACTTTGCACTTCTTTCCTTACTTTTGGGGAACTCATGCGCTCCACGGCTTCTATCTTCTTAGGATTAGCCTTGATTCCTCGTGGCATTACTACATATCCCAAGAACTTGCCCTCTTCTTCCCCAAAACTGCATTTTGTAGGATTAAGTTTCATGTTGATTTTTCGCAGAGAGTCGAACGTTTCTTAGACATCAGCCAATAACTATACTTCTGTGTTGCTTTTGATGACTAAGTCATCTACGTAAGCCTCAATATTTCTGCCGAGTTGATCCTTGAACGCCAAATCTACTACTCTCTGATATGTTGCCCCTGCATTCTTCAACCCAAATGGCATTTTTGTGTAACAATAGATGCCCTGATCAGTGTGGAATACGGTCTTGTCTTCATCCCCTACTGCCATCTGAATCTGGTGATACCCCTTATATGCGTCCAAAAAGCATTTGAACCAGAAACTTGAAAGGGATTCAACTTTCCAGTCAATCTCAGGCAGAGGATAAGATGGAACTGGCATCTTGATGCCATCTGAAAGGTTGCCCCCAAATTGAATTCGCTTGTCAGGGTACTTCGAGTTGACTAAGATGGAACTGCTTTGTATCTGTTCTTCAACTGTAGGCAATGGTTTAGGCGGTGTTACCGAAGCGCATAACGCTCATCCGGACTCCATCCGAATAGTAGCAATGCCTTGATTAGTTGGGAACTTGATCATGCCATGAACAGTAGAGGGTACCGCGCCAAACTTCTGTAAAGTCACTCGCCCGAGGAGTGCATTGTAACATGAATAAGAACGCATCACATAGAATTCAACAGGAACGGCCCGTGTGCGGGTTGAATCGTTATCATCGACCATCTCTAGTTCAAGCTCCATGCACCCTAATGGCCATGCAGATTCGCCAGAGAATCCTGACAGAACATTTGTGGTGCCCGCATTTTAGACTTGATGGTCGCAGTTAGCTGCCTGAAGCAGTGTTCATACATTACGTCCACGTTGCTGCTCGTGTCGACATTTAACCGTCGCACATTGTATCCAGAATCAACGATGCGACCTTTAATGATTATGGGCACATGTGAGGGATTAATTGTTTGCATTGGAGGGAAGATAATAGCTTCTACCTCCCATTCCTCCAATTGCTCAGCCTTGCGCCTCTGACCAGAGCGCCACACATGCACCATGTTTATTGTCTTATCAGAATTTTATCACCGCCCTTCTTTTGGTTGGGCATAGTTTTTTCTGATTGATTACCCTGTGACATAGTCGCCTGCTTCTTTAAGGGCTTCAGGTGATTAAGCTCACCCCTTCTCAAACATTCAATTACTTTTTCAATAAAAGACTTACAACGATTAATCTCATGTCCATAGTCGTCATGAAACTCACAATACTTGGACTTGTCTCTTCTAGCGTATTCTGACATCTTCGTGAGAGCAGAGAACGTCAGACAGATTGGTTTGGTAGCTAGGATTTCCTTTGGAGTTTTAGTCAATTCGCGCATAATCGCAAAGTTTTGACTTGGGAAGTGACCCTTCCCTTGATCAGAATTGCTTGACTTCTGAAACTTGTTATACTTTGATGATGCAGTACCCTAGCTATAATTATCACCCTTACGCTTTGATCCTCCTGCTTGAATGCGATAAGAATCATCGTCCTTGTTACCTTTGCCATCGGGATTTTTTCCACTATTCCTAGTGGTATCTTCCTTCGCACGCATATGTTCATGCGCCTCTTTGATAGCATCGACCAAGGTATCAGGAACCTTCATGCGCAAGCGTTGCTACAGGGCAAGATGTCTTTCTCTACACAACCCGTGTATAAAACCGGGCACCTTTTGGCTTTCTGGGAGACCAGCCATTTTGGCAACCTCTTTGGTATATCGGTCTATGAACTGCCCAAGGTACTCCCTTGTACCTTACCTAATGTCATGGCATTCAACATGCGTCCTTTTACGAGCGCACATGTTGTGAAAATTTAACAGGAACCGCGCGCGAAGATCATTATAGCAGTCAATAAGCGGTAGTGGCAAATTACTAAACCACTCTCTTGCGACTCCTTGCAACAAAGTCTGAAATTCCAAGCACTTGGTTTCACCGTTCCAAGCCTGGGCGTGCGCTGTTCCTTCATACCTTTGTAAGAAATCATCTGGATCTGTTGTGCCATCATACCATTTCATAGTTAATGGAATGATAGGAGGAGATTCAGGCACATAATTAGCAATATGGGGTGCGAACTTTTCATTAGCCGGTGCGACCTCCATGAAGGGTTTTAACTTTCGCCCCATAATTCCTGCATAGAAGTTATCCAACACTTCTTCACTCTTGCCCGGTACTGCGAAAGCTTGCGCATATTTATCAGGTGCAGGTCCGGCCAATATGGCAAGCAAATTAGCATGGCTCTGTTTCTTACTATCATCCGTAGGATCAATAGTATGCCCCGAAGGTGTACTTGGCGCAAGCAAGGATGATAGCCTGGGGATGGGTGAGGACATGCGCTTTCTTTGTATTTTGTCCAAGGGCGTGCGATTGTAGTGACCCGAACTTTTCCATGTTTATATATATATTAAATGAAATTGTTATTTACATGATTAAGTGTTTCCAACATGTTAAGCAATCAAACTTGTTAAGACTTGATTAATTGAAATAGGTTTCATATAGACAATTGACCACCCAAGTTGACCGGTGATTCACGAACGTTAAAACTTGTAAAAACTATACGATGACATATATATGGTTAACATGATTTTATTATAAGTATGTATCTCATTAGGTATTTTAACAATGAGTTATATACATAAAAATGAGACTATTAATTTAAGAAACTCGAAAACGATATATATAACGATTATCGTTATAACAACGTCTTACTAGGTACATATGAATCATATTAAGATATTGATACACTTGGTTAATTATGTTAAATGATAAGTAAATATATTATTAAGTGTATTAACAATGAAATACATATGTAAAAATAAGACTACTAACTTAATGATTTCGAAACGAGACATATATGTAACGATTATCGTTGTAACGAGCGCCAAAAATACTTTGATGTCGTGCGAGGTGTACGTGAAATAGTTTATATTTTTACAGGAAAAACTATTAAATACGATACATTTTTACACAAGATATTTATTTATTTATAGAATGGATATACTTAAACCTTGCTACAACACTTATAGGCAGTGTACCTAATCGTACAGTAGTGTAGTTTTTAGTAAGTCCGGTTCGTTCCACAGGGAATCTTTTTAAACAAAGCTTAACGCTATATTAGTTTACTTTTATAAAAATACAAATATATATATAAGTAATATTATTATTATAAAGGGGGGTTTTTACCGTTTAATGACCGGTTTGTCGATTTTAAAACTTTAGTCGCAGTTAAAACCAAATGTAAAATAATAAATAAATACAAGACTTAATTTAAAGCTTAAAGTAAATAACGATAATGAAATTGCGAATAATAAAAGTGCGATAAAATAAACTTGCGATAATTAAAAAGTACGATAATTAAAAGTGCAATTAAATAAAATAACAATAAAAATGCGATAATTAGAAGTGCAATTAAATATAAAATAAAGGAAATAAAATATGAAATAAAAGAATTATGCTTATTTAAACTTCCGTAATCATGATGTTTGACGTGTTGATTTTAGTTTTATGCCCATGGGTTAATTGTCCTTTGTCCTGGATTATTTAATATGTCCGTCTGGTTTTTATCCATAACAGTCCATCAGTCATAAATATAAAGTGCGAGTGTCCTCGTCAAATTATCCTTATACCCGAAGTTAAATATTCCAACTAATTGGGGACTTAAACTGTAACAAGATTTTAATACTTTGTTTAATAATTACACCAGGATGTCGACTGAGTGTAACCCAAAGTTTTAATATTTTGTTATCAATTATACCAAGTGTCCTTGTACATAATTTCACCCCTGTTTTAATTATTCTAGTGGCTATTAATCCATTCCCGTGTCCGGTTAAATGAACGATTATTCGTACATATAAATACCCCGCCCATCGTGTCCGATTGAGTGTAAATGGTAATTTATAGGGACGCCCAATTGTAAATCTTTATATTAACATTAACAAACTATCATTTAGTTAAACAAATATAAAGCCCATTAATAGCTCATAGTCTAATTTCCACAAGTGTCGTTCTTTTATCCAAACCCCAATTATGGTACAAAGCCCAATTACCCAATTTTAGTAATTAGCCCAACATCATGATTACTTCGGATTAAATAAGCATAATAATAACTTAGCTACGAGATATTAATGTAAAAAGGTTGAACATAACTTACAATGATTAAAAATAGCGTAGCGTTACACGGACAGAATTTCGACTTACACCCTTACAATATTCGCTAACATACCCTTATTATTAGAATTATAATTAAAATTAGGAGTATACGAAATAGCTTATATTTTTACAGGAAATACTATTAAATACGATACAATTTTACACAAGATATTTATTTATTTATAGAATGGATATACTTAAACCTTGCTACAACACTTATAGGCAGTGTACCTAATCGTACAGTAGTGTAGTTTTTAGTAAGTCCGGTTCGTTCCACAGGGAAATCTTTAAACAAAGCTTAACGCTATATTAGTTTACTTTTATAAAAATACAAATATATATATAAGTAATATTATTATTATAAAGGGGGGTTTTTACCGTTTAATGACTGGTTTGTCGATTTTAAAACTTTAGTCACAGTTAAAACCAAATGTAAAATATTAAAAATAAATACAAGACTTAAATTAAAGCGTAAAGTAAATAACGATAATGAAATTGCGAATAATAAAAGTGCGATAAAATAAACTTGCGATAATTAAAAAGTACGATAATTAAAAGTGCAATTAAATACAATAACAATAAAAATGCAATAATTAGAAGTGCAATTAAATATAAAATAAAGGAAATTAAAAATGAAATAAAAGAATTATGCTTATTTAAACTTCCGTAATCATGATGTTTGACGTGTTGATTTTAGTTTTATGCCCATGGGTTAATTGTCCTTTGTCCTGGATTATTTAATATGTCCATACGGATTTTGTCCATAATAGTCCATCAGTCATAAATATAAAGAGCGAAAGCCTTCGTCAAATTATTCTTATTCCCGAAGTCAAATATTCCAACTAATTGGGGATTCGAATTGTAACAAGGTTTTAATACTTTGTTTAATGAATACACCAGGTTATCGACTGCGTGTAAACCAAGGTTTTATTACTTTGTTAACAATTACACCAATTACCCTTGAATGTAATTCACCCCTGTTTCAACAAGTCTATTAACTATTAATCCAGTTCCGTATCCGGTAAAATGAATAATTATTGGTATGTATAGATATCCCGCCCACCGTACCCAGTAAAGCGTATGTGGTTATATATAAATACGTCGAATTATAAGTTTGTATATTAAATTAACAAGGTATTGTTTAATTAATATAAAACCCATTAATAGCCCATAGTCTAATTTCCACAAGTGTCGTTCTTTTATCCAAACCCCAATTATGGTACAAAGCCCAATTACCCAATTTTAGTAATTAGCCCAACATCATGATTACTTCGGATTAAATAAGCATAATAATAACTTAGCTATGAGACATTAAATTAAAAAGGTTGAACATAACTTACAATGATTAAAAATAGCGTAGCGTTACACGGACAGAATTTCGACTTACACCCTTACAACATTCGCTAACATACCCTTATTATTAGGATTAAAATTAAAATTAAAATTAAAATATAAATTATATATATATATATATATTACGTATATAGATAGAGAGAATGATATATGATGGATTTTTTGGTGATTTTTTCGATCAGAATTCGTTTGCTTTTATAGGGAGTTTCAGAAATTGGGGCTCCGCGACTCGCGGCCCTTTTGGCCTTCAAACTCCGCGAGTCGCGGAGTTTGTAAATACAGCTCACCAACTTTTGGAGTCTTTCTTGCCGACGATTTATTTATAAATATAATATATATATATATATATATATAATTAATATAATTAATTATATATTATATTATATTTATATACATAGTTAACTTGTAATTTTTAGTCCGTTGCGTCGAGCGTTGAGAGTTGACTCTGGTCCCGGTTCCGGATTTTCGAACGTCCTTGCGTACAATTTACTATCTTGTACTTTGCGTTTTGAATCTTGTACTCTTGTAATTTCGAGACGTTTCTTATCAATAATTGGAACCTCTTTGATTGTATTTTGTACTTTTGAGCTTTTTGGTTGTTTGCGTCTTCAATTCATCGAATCTGTCTTTTGTCTTCACCTTTTATTATTTAAACGAATATCACTTGTAAATAGAACAATTGCAACTAAAAGCTTGTCTTTCTTGAGGAATAATGCTATGAAATATATGTTCGTTTTTAGCATTATCAAATATTCCCACACTTGAGCGTTGCTTGTCCTCAAGCAATATCGTCTTGAAATACTAGAATCACTTCTTTATTCTTCACACTTTGTACATCAGTGATTTCTATACGGCGGTATAAACAATGGTAGTAACGATATGGTTTACAGTCCCACATGACTATAAAAATTTAGATCCATTAAGGAAATTGGATCTTTATGAAAACATTTGATCTTTTGAAAATTAAATCTTGTTTTTACCCTAGATAAGTTTTCCGGAATAACCCTTTACCGGTGTTTGCAAAATATTTTTGTGGGTTTGGTGGGTTTCAGATTTGAAAATTTTAGCTCAAAACTTATGGTTTTGTGTCACCCACTTGCTAACCTTGTATTTGGAAAGCAACACGTCCAGTTTACTTGTCTCGTATATTACCTTTCGGTAAACTACCATCCGGTTGTAAAGGAAAGCGTTGAACAAGCAACTGTTAAGGCAATGTCCCATGACATGCTTTTAATTATGGTCTATAACGTGTCGGACGCAATTACTATCCTTGGTAAGAGCAATAGTAAAGCTCACCCTTATGATTTTTTGGTCTGGCACAAGGTCCTGTCTTTGACCATGCTATGCAACCACCGTTCTTACGGTTGACACCCGATTTAGTTCAGGTGACCTAATGAATTCCAGGTGAATTCCTAGGATTTTACGTTCAATGGTAATGAACGCATTGAAAATGGGTTTTCAGAAAACAAATCGGTTTGTAATTTTGATCAAAATATTTTCTCGTTCAAGCTCGAGTTTAGATATCATTGAATTCCATGAGTTTGTAATTCTCAATCTTTAAGGTCAATCTCAAGGATTGAGTAATATCAGTCTTAAAAGCTGATTTTTGATCTTTTAAGGAGATTATCCTTTCTGGGGATCTGATTTATTAGTCTTATCCAGCTAATTTGCATGGTGCCCCCCCCCCCATTGTACGAGATAAATCCTTCTCATGGTTAGGATAAATCTGACCACTTGGCGACCCTGTTTAATGCTGAGGTCCGTGGATTTCCTGCTGATTTTAGTGATGACTTTTCTAGATTTTTCGTCAACCTACAGCTGGTCTGGACGACAACTTCCTGACCTAAATCAAGAAGCGCGTGTCTTTTTCGGAAGACTTTACTTCCTTTTAATGATGGAATTGATTCATCGTGTAGATCCATCTTTTCTTTTCTTTCATCGGGTAAAACAGTTTAGTTTAGTCCAAAGCAAAAGTATTTTCAGTTATTTGTACAAAAATATGTGATATATGTTTTGAATAACTTGGAGAATTTTCCCACACTTGGCTTTTATTTTCCTTTTTATCGTCCTCTATTCCATTTTAAATGAATTTTAACATTTTGGTTTGTTTCTCAATTTATGTCCTTTCTGAGGTAACAATAATTTCGGTGTTAAAACCTAGTTTTATCGTTCATAAATATGTATAAACATGATTTTGAGTTCATTTAATTGAAAATTTTTAAAAATTTTACTAGAATTGGGTAGTCAGTATATAAGACTAGGGTTGTTCTTTATTATCAGAGAGCACTAGATTCTAATACAACTACTGCTTTACTAGTATTTTTAATGGTAACCAAGTGTTTAAGATAGAAATTATAAAATCCGAAAGAATTTAACCCCTTCCCACACTTAAGATCTTGCAATGCCCTCATTTGCAAGAAATCAGTAACAATTTAAATTATTGAGGGTGATATTTGTGAAAATGATTAAATTTTACTAAAGTTTCCAAATATATTGGCGTTTGTTTGCTGAATGATAAATGGTGCACATCATTTGTTCATTCCGTCTTGTTGTTATTTCACATATATTTTGCATCTTGTCGTCAAAATTAGTTGCTTTTGCTGAACTTAATGCCAGTCTTTGAAAATGCGTTGTTTTACCCTGTTGTGTACATAAGATAAACTGCAAACATATATACATATTTTTGAAGTTTGGTATATTACCCCACATTCAAAAATTATTAAAATCTAAGAATAAAAGTTAGAAAATTATAAAAACTATTACAATATTAACATAAGTATTAAACGTATCAACATTACAAATTACAAAATAAATAAAACTAATTAGACTAGGGATGATACTGATACCAATAGGGGTTCCAAGCATAACCATAGGTGCTATAGAATGCTTCGGCAGGGTTATATGTAGGATACGGTGGTTGCATCTCTATAGACCAGGGAGAGAATATGGGTTTTGGTGTAGGAATATAGTTTCTACCTATATGTTGGCAATGAGCTATGATTTGGTTCTGATGAACTTGCCAATCCTCAAATGCTCTCTGTCTAGCATTTTCGTACTCCTGTGAAGCTATAAACCTTTGCATTTCTTGCATCTCATTTCCCCCTCCTACATTACCTTGATGTTGGTTTCTCTCAACCTGTGGATGTCTACCATGGTATTGTACTGCGGCGTTATTTCGCCTCTTCAAAACTTTCGCACCATGGTATACATTTAAACCTATAGTATCGCGGGGTTCTGGTTCTTCCACTAATAATCCCCCCGACTTATATCCACACCGAGATATTCAGCAATCAAAGTAATAAAAATACCACCTCCTATTATGCTATGCGGTCTCATCCCCCGAACCATAGCTGATAAATAATAACCCACACAATACGGTATACTTACAGCGCTTTGTGGGTCTCGAATACACATATGGTAAAACAAATCCTGTTCATTTACCTTTTCCTTGTTCTTACCTCTTTGTGTAATCGAATTAGCTAAAAACCTATGAATCACTCTTAATTCAGCTCTATCTATATCCAAATAAGAGTAATTTCCCCCTTTGAAACGGTGATGGCTTGTCATTTGACTCCACACACCGTGTGTATCAAAATTTTCATCTATCTTTCTACCATTTAGTATCAACCCTCTACAATCGGCAGATGCTAACTCCTCAGGCGTATATATACGTAAAGCCTGAGCCATGTCTAGTAAAGACATGTGGCGCATCGAACCTCCTAACAAAAATCTAATAAAAGATCGATCGGTTAAACTAGCTACCCGATCATTCAACTCTATACTACACAACAATTCTTCACACCATACTTTATATACAGGTCTACGCATGGTGAATAAACGTACCCAGTCATTAAAAGTAGAATTACCATACCTCTGTACAAGTAATTCCCTAATTGGCCCGGCCAATTCTACAGCTTCTAAGGGTCCCCATTCTATGACCCTAGGTACCTCAACAACCTTAGAATGAAGAGTATGCAAACCCCTTTGATATTTTGGATAATCTATCCAAAGTCTGTCAAATCTCAGGTTTGGGTGCAACTCTTCCAAGTGCGTATCAGAAAAGGTCATGACTGGATGAGGTATATCTTGCTTGTAGTAGTTATCCACCTCCTGTTGTTCCGCATTCTCAGCAGGAGCATTGCGAGCTTGGGATGAAGATTCACCCCTTTCAGTCTGCAAAACACATCAAACACAATTTTTGTGCATCCAAATATGCATTAGTGTCAGCAAAATCATCAATCAAAATAATTACAATGACATGATCAATTTATATCAAACTTAAGCTCATTTTCACATTTTTATCAAATCTACACTTTTTCAAATAAGCATATACGAAAATGTTCGCCAAGTTCATAAGCATTCAACTCAAATAACATGTCAAAATAATCATTACTAGCAATTAAACAAGTTTCAAATGGCATTATCTCTCAAAAATCAAGTTCATGAATTTTAGACTTGAAAAAGTTCACTTTAATTCTCAAAATCATGTTTAGGCTCAAAGTTTGGATCATTTAACTACCTAGACATGTTACACTACTTAATTTAGCAACAATTCATGACAAAAATCGGCCATAACCTGTTTATATCAAAAAGCCCCAAATTTGTTCAAGAACACAAACCCTAGATTACTCAAAATTTGAAGTTTAAGGCTTCTAATCATGTTAAACAGCATCAATCTAGGTTATACAAGCATAATACATAAACAATTTAAGCATAATTACACTAAAAAGCATCAAAATCAAATTGGAGAAAAAATTGCTCAAGAACACTAATTTTCGAATTAAATGGTGTTTAGGTGTAGAAATTTACCGTTTTTCTTGAGTAATTCCTCGATAGCATCCTTCTCAACATTATTTTAGTAAAAGATTTGATGATTAACGGTTAAAAATTGTGATTTTAGGGATGTTTTTTCGGGTTTTTGCGTGCAGTTATTTCGCAGTATGTGTTTTGTGGGTTATGTGGACTGAGCTGTTTCAGCTCTTTTTATTTTTTCTGTAATCCGATACCTCCGCGAGTCGCGGTTTTTAAGGCTTCAAACTCCGCGAGTCGCGGAGTTTGCTTTTTTTTTTTTTTAACATCTTATATTAATTAAAACAATTAAGTAATTAATTTTAAAATTTTGTTTCCCTTGTTATTTAGGACGAGGTCGTTTCGGATCGATGTCCTAGTCCGTCCTTCGACAAAATTTTAAAATTTGTCTTTTTGTAGCGATTGTTTTAAAAGCTAAGATTTTTGGGTTTTTAATGTTTTTGGCATACTTTAATTCAATAAGATTAAAAATAATGATAATAAAAGTTCTCGTCCCTCCCTTGGGTAAAGCAATTTCGGTTCAAAGACCTAGTCTTCAACTTACGACGAATTTTAAAAATCATATTTTTAACTTAATGAGATAAAGTAAATTTTTGTTTTTAAATTCACACAATTTAAATATAAAATTCAAAATTAATATTAAAAATTCACACCAAACTTAAAATTTGAAATGCATAAAATTAAAAATTCATATTTTAAAAATTAAAAATTCACACCAAACTTAATTTAAAAATTCATATTATAAATTCACACCAAACTTATATTATTTTTTCAAATATTTACAATTTTAAATATATTGATTTTACAAAGTTTACAATATTAATTTAAGATTTATATATTAATTTTAAAAACATGGTAAAAATAAAATTAAAAATCTTTTTGGCTTTTTATCCCACTTTAATCAATCAAATATTATCAAAAATATGCGCCCCTCTTTTCGGTAAAGTAATTTCGGTTCCAAGACCTAATTTAACTCATGACGAATTTTTGAAATATTTTGGGTTGATTGATTAAAGATATTTATACCTTAAGAATAAACGTTAAATTTCGCAGTGATGTAATAAATTTTTGTATGATATCAACAATTTCGGTCGCCAAACCTAATTTTATTCAATACCAATTTAATACTTTATAGCGAACAAATTAGCGTTTATTATCAAAAGGTTAAAAATAAAAAAAAAATTTAAAAACTGTACAGACTTACCTGTGAAATAGATTTCTTAGTTATATGATATATCCCATTCATAAGATAGTCGGTTTAATTGGTTTTCCAATGCTACATAGGCGTAACCTCGAGCATTCAGTGTCTTTTCTTCTAAACATATGAACGGTCCGTCTCTGCATAAAGTAACAAATTCGGTATTTGAATAGGTTTGATTATTTGAACATTTACCTCCATGTGACCATTTTCCGCATTTGTGACATCTTTCTAGATGTCGTGCTCTTCTTTTCGCTGCGGATTTTGATTTTCCTTTACCAAATTGTAACTTATTATCTTCGCATCTGGATTCTTTTCTAACTCCGTCCATTCTTTCTCTGATTACTGATACTATTTCACTCGGTAGTATGTCATTATTACGTTTAGTGATCAAAGCGTGTAGCATTAGACCATGGTTTAGTTCACAGGCAGTCTTCATTTCGTAAAAACCTAAAAAAATTAAAAATTCAGAATGGGGGGAGAAGACTAGTTCTTTAGGGTCTGCTAGGGAAAGACCATTCGGGTTTCATTTTCGAGAACTACACGAAAACAGACAATCTAACTCTAACAGAAATACATATTATCCTTTAAAGACTTGATTCTCCCCACACTTAGTTAGCTGTGGTGTCGAAATTGTGATTAACTTCGTTGTTAACTTCCATCGGACCATGTATGTAGTGTTTAACTCTGTGACCATTAACTTTAAATTCAATCCCATTTGAATTTATTAATTATATCGTTCCGTATGGGAAAACTCTTTTGACTATGAATGGTCCAGACCATCTTGATTTCAATTTTCCAGGGAATAGCTTGAATCGTGAATTGAAAAGAAGAACTCTGTCTCCTTCTTTAAATTCTTTTAAACTTCTGATTCTTTTATCATGCCATTTCTTCATTCTTTCTTTATAGATTAACGAATTTTCGTATGCTTCATGTCTTAATTCTTCTAATTCGTTTAGTTGACTTAATCGTAGACGTCCGGCTTCATGTAAATCAAGATTACATGTCTTCAAAGCCCAAAATGCTTTGTGTTCAATTTCTACTGGAAGATGACATGCTTTTCCATAAACAAGTCTAAAAGGTGTGGTTCCAATTGGAGTTTTGTAGGCTGTTCTAAAAGCCCAGAGTGCATCCTCCAATTTAATGGACCATTCCTTCGGATTTGATCCTACGGTTTTCTCTAGAATACGTTTTAAAGCTCGGTTGGTATTTTCAACTTGTCCACTTGTTTGTGGATGATATGCGGTGGAGATTTTATGAGTTACTCCATATCTTTTAAGAACTTTCTCAAGTTGATTATTACAAAAATGAGTACCCCGATCACTTATTAAAGCTTTCGGTGTTCCAAACCTTGCAAAAAGACGTTTTAAAAAGTTGACTACAACTCGTGCATCGTTAGTTGGGAGAGCTTGTGCTTCCACCCATTTAGATACATAATCAATGGCTACGAGTATATATAGATTATTATGAGATTTTGGAAATGGACCCATTAAGTTAATACCCCAAATGTCAAATACTTCACATACTTATATGACATTTTGTGGCATTTCATCACGTTGACTTATTTTTCCGGCTCTTTGACAAGCATCACAGGATTTGCAAAGAAGGTGTGCGTCTTTGTAAATTGTAGGCCAATAGAATCCAGCATCATAAACTTTTCTTGCTGTTAGTTGAGGCCCATAATGCCCTCCTGTTGGTCCTGTGTGACAATGGTTTAATATTTTACTAGCTTCATCTCCAAATACACATCGGCGTATTATTCCATCGGGACAACTTTTAAACAGATGTGGATCTTCCCAAAAATAGTGTTTTATATCACTGAAGAATTTCTTTCGTCTTTGGTACGATAATCCTTTTTCAAGGAATCCACAAACTAAGTAGTTTGCATAGTCTGCAAACCATGGGAGTTGATTATAATCTATCTTCAATAGATATTCATCAGGAAAGTTGTCTTGTATGGCCGATTCATTTAGAACTTCTAACTCAGGATTTTCAAGACGAGAAAGATGATCAGCGGCGAGATTTTCTGCTCCTCTTTTATCTCGGATTTCAATATCAAACTCTTGTAAGAGTAAGATCCAACGGATTAATCTTGGTTTAGCATCTTGTTTCGAAAATAGGTATCTAAGAGCAGAATGGTCGGTATAGACCACCGTTTTTGCTAGAACGAGATATGATCGAAATTTGTCAAAAGCAAAGACAATAGCAAGGAGTTCTTTTTCAGTAGTTGTATAGTTCGTTTGTGCTCCTTGTAACATCTTACTAGCATAATATATAGGTTGAAATCTTTTTTCAATCCTTTGTCCTAAAACGGCTCCCATTGCAAAATCACTTGCATCGCACATTAGTTCAAATGGTAGATTCCAATTTGGTGTTATCATGATCGGCGCATTAGTGAGTTTCTCTTTAAGAATATTAAAAGATTTGATACACTCATCTGAAAAGATGAATGGAGCATCCTTTTCTAGGAGTTTATTCATAGGAGTGGCAATTTTAAAAAAATCTTTTATGAAACGTCGGTAAAAACCGGCATGCCCTAGAAAACTCCTAACTCCTCTAACATTGGTGGGATGTGGAAGTTTAGCAATTACATCTACTTTAGCTCTATCCACTTCAATTCCTTCTTTTGAAATTTTATGACCAAGAACGATGCCTTCTTTAACCATGAAATGGCATTTCTCCCAATTAAGAACTAGATTTGATTGTTCGCATCTAATAAGCATTCGTTTAAGATTAACTAGACATGATTCAAATGTATCACCGAAGACTGAAAAGTCATCCATGAAAACTTCCATGCATTCTTCTATCATGTCATGAAAAATCGACATCATACACCTTTGAAAGGTTGCAGGGGCGTTGCAAAGTCCAAATGGCATGCGTTTGTAAGCAAAAGTACCATAAGGGCACGTGAATGTGGTTTTCTCTTGGTCTTCGGGTGCTATTGGAATTTGAAAATATCCGGAAAATCCATCTAGAAAACAATAGTAACTATTTCCGGCTAATCTTTCCAACATTTGATCTATGAAAGGTAAGGGAAAGTGATCTTTTCTGGTGGCGTCATTTAATTTTCTATAATCAATACATACACGCCATCCTGTTACAGTCCTATTAGGAATAAGCTCATTTTTCTCATTTGTAATGATAGTCATGCCACCCTTCTTAGGCACGCATTGAACTGGGCTTACCCATGGACTATCAGAAATTGGATAAATTAAACCTGCATCTAGCAGTTTAATAATCTCTTTCTTAACTACATCTTGCATATTAGGATTTAGTCTTCATTGGCGTTGCACATACGTTTTATGACCTTCTTCCATAAGGATTTTATGTGTGCAATACGAAGGACTTATTCCTTTAATATCATGAATCTTCCATGCAATGGCTGGTTTATGAGCTTTCAACACAGAAATGAGTTGTGATTTCTCATTTTCAGTAAGAGAAGACTATATTATTACAGGTAATTCAGATTCACCATGTAAATAAGCGTATTCCAAATGGTTTGGAAGTGGCTTTAACTCTAATTTTGGAGGTTCTTCTATCGATGATTTATATCGATATCTGTCTTCTTCTTTTAGCATTTGAATTTCTTCTGTTGTTGGTTCATATCCATTACCTATAAGTGTAGCTAACATTTCAGCTTCATCAATTGGTTCATTACCTTCTCCTAAAGAACATTCTCCTGTTCCTTGTAATTCTGGAAATTCTTCTAACAATTCTGCATGTGCATCTATAGTTTGAATATAATAACATGTATCATCTGCAGATTGCGGTTGTTGCATTGCTCTATCAACTGAAAAGTTAACACTCTCATCCTCTATACTTAGGGTCAATTTCTTACCGAACACGTCTATCATTGCTTTAGCCGTGTTTAAGAATGGTCTTCCTAATATGAGAGGTACTTGAGAATCTTCTTCCATGTCCAAAACAACAAAATCTACTGGAAATACTAAAGTACCAACTTTAACTAGCATGTTCTCCATTATCCCTCTAGGATATTTTATTGATCTATCGGCTAGTTGTATGCTTATTCTGGTTGGTTTCAATTCTCCAAGGTCTAGTTTAGCGTATAGTGAATACGGCATTAAATTTATACTAGCACCTAAGTCTGCCAATGCTTCTATTGAACTAAGACTACCCAGAAAACATGGAATTGTGAAACTTCCTGGATCAGATAATTTTTCTGGTATCTTATTCAACAGCACTGCTGAACAATTAGCATTCATAGTAACAGCCGAGAGTTCTTCCATTTTTTTTCTATTTGAGATTAGATCTTTCAAGAATTTAGCATATCTAGGCATTCCTGAAATTACATCAATGAAAGGAAGATTTACATTTATCTGTTTAAACATATCCAAGAATTTGGATTGCTCGGCTTCAAGTTTCTCTTTCTTCATTTTACTCGGGTAAGGAAGTGGTGGTTGGTATGGTTTAACATAAGGTTTAGCCTTAACTATGTTATCTTCATTAACCTTTTCAACTACCGGTTCTTTTTCCTTATCTTGATCAGGTTGGGGTTCTTGTGGAGTAGGAATAGCTTCATCAGAAGTTATAGGTATTTCAGGTGGTTTAAGTGTTGTACCCCTTCTTGTGGTAATGGCTTTAGCTGTTTCATTCCGGGGGTTAGCATTTGTATCACTAGGTAGACTTCCCGGTTTTCTTTCACCTATTAACCTTGCTAGATTACTTACTTCTTGTTCCAGATTTTGAATAGAAGCTTGTTGATTTCTAAATGCTTGAGCATTTTGTTCATTAGTTTGTTTCTGAGATGTGAAAAACTGCGTTTGAGTTTCAACTAGCTTCGTCATCATATCTTCTAAATTCGGCTTTTTATCATCGGTTTGTTGTGGTGGTTTGTTTTGAAAATTAGGTCTTTGCTGATTGTAAGTATTATTGGATACTTGTTGATTGCTATGACCTTGTTGGTTGTTGTATGGAATATTTCGGTTATAGTTCTGGTTTTGATTGTAAATCGGTCTTGGCGGTTGATAATTATTCTGATAATTATTTCCAGGCCTTTGGTTTATGTATGAAATATTCTCTCTTTGTTCCATTGTTAATTCAATACTGAGACAATCTTTTGTCAAATGTGGTCCTCCACACTGCTCACAACTAATTCGTATCGAGTGAATATCCTTAGTCATCTTTTCCATTCGTCTCTCGACAGCATCTATCTTTGCAGAAATGGAATCTAAGTCATGGCTAGAATCGGCTCTAGCTGCTTTAGACGATCTAACGATATCTTTTTCTTGGTGCCACTCATCTGAGTGGGAAGCAGTGTTATCAATAATTTTGTAAGCATCAGTTTCGGTTTTCTTCATAATAGAACCACCAGCTGCTATATCTATGTCTTTCCTTGTAGTGATGTCGCATCCTTGGTAAAATATTTGTACTATTTGACAAGTGTCTAAACCATGTTGCGGACATCCTCTTAATAACTTTCCATATCTTGTCCACGCCTCATATAGAGTTTCATTTGGCTTCTGTGTAAACGTAACAATTTCTGCTTGAAGTCTTACGGCTTTAGATGCCGGAAAGAATTGTTTAAGAAATTTGTCAACTAAAACGTCCCATGTATCAATCGCCCCTTCAGGTAACGATTCCAACCAATCTTTGGCTTCTCCCTTTAAAGTCCAGGGAAATAACATGAGATATATCTGTTCATCCTCCACTTCTCGGATTTTAAATAGTGTGCAGATCCTATTAAAGGTACGTAGATG
This sequence comes from Rutidosis leptorrhynchoides, assembly GCF_046630445.1. Taxonomy (NCBI): domain Eukaryota; kingdom Viridiplantae; phylum Streptophyta; class Magnoliopsida; order Asterales; family Asteraceae; genus Rutidosis; species Rutidosis leptorrhynchoides. Next base: position 105,709,537 of record NC_092340.1, on the reverse strand, counting down.
TTCATTTGGATCTTCCTTCGGCGCACCACTAAATTGGCATTGATTAGTCACCATGTGTAGAATTTGTCCTTTGATTTCATAATCTGGCGCATTAATGTCTGGATGAGTAATTGCGTGACCTTGGCCAGTGCGTTTAGCTCTCATTCGGTCTTCCATACTTAAAGGTTCCAGATTCTCCATAATTGAATTTGTTGAATCGGAATCACTAGAGGATTCTGATTTAATGGTTCGTTCCTCAACAATCTCTGTTTGAATGATTGGTGGTTCCGGAGGAAAGTTTAGTGGTTCAGGATCTATGAATCGTTCCTGAATATTCTCCGGATTCTCAATTGTGAGGTCGGGTTCAAAAAATGGATTATCGGAAATTTAAACTGAAGTACTTGGTCGACTGGATGACGATTCTAAAGAAAAATCAACGGCAGTAATATTTGCTAAATGTCTTGATCTAGTTACAGGTGGTGAACGTACAAAAGGTGGTGAACGTACAAAAGGTGGTGAACGTCTTGCTCGGTGCATTCACTGAATATCCTATTAGTTTTTAAAAGGAAAGAAAAATTATAATAAGTTATCCAATCAATAGACTTTTCTGATTTTGCCCACGTTTTGAATAGCCAAAAGATGCAGCAGAGGGGCAGGATTCGTTTGGTCTCAATATAATTGAGGACTGTTTGGCTCCAATAACCCGATCCACGTACAAATCCAACTATTACTACGAACCAGAAAATTTTGATGTCTATCAATTTAACCACTTAAAATAAATTTTCGTAATTTTAAGAAATTTAGATAAGAAGTAGAATAAAAATCTATGTCCTAAAACTAGAATAGCGAGAAATAAGAAAGAAAAAGAGCGTGTCGAAAAAGGTCGAAAAAGAAAAATGGTTGAAAAATAAAAGGTGACGGAAAAATAAAAGAAACTTATAAAACTTAAAAATAATTTACTAACCTAACCTTATTACTACAACTAACTTATAATTATAATCGCAAATTGAGATTACTAATTGGAATGATAATTGATACATAGGTAAAAGGTGTCTAAAAATATTAAAGCTTACAGGAAAAACTAAATCCCAAATGGAAATAACTTAAAAAGAAACTAAAACTTAAAAAGGTGTCGCAAAATTCTAAAGCACCTAAATCTTAGTCTAAAGAAAAAGCACTTAAGGAATTCTACGGCAAAGCCTAAAAATCTAGAAATAAAAATAACTATGGCAAAAACTAAGTTTAAAACTAAATATGAGCGAAAAATACAAAAGTTACGCTAAAACGATTAAAAAGGGACAAAATATAAAAATATACAAAAAGTTGTAAAAACATACAATTTTTATAAAAAAATTATTTTTATATTATTTATTTTTTAAAACTATTAATTTTACAATTTAATTAAACTAATTAAACAAAATATTAATAAAAACTAAAATACATATTTAATTAAAACCTAATTAGGGTTTTATATTAATAATTATAATAATAATTCGTAATTAATGCCTGATTAGGGTTCTGTCGGCGTGTCAGGTTATCTCCGCGAGTCGCGGTATTTCAAACAGCAAACCCCGCGAGTCGCGGGGTTCCAGTTTTCAACTCATATACAGTTTTAATTTTACGCATTTTTTTTTTTCTAATTTTCTGTTTTTATATAAATAAAAGATATTTAAATAAAACTTATATTTTTATAAACTAAAATAAAAATAAAGAAACTTATAAAACTTTTAACAAACTCTTAAAAATATATAAATTTTTTTTTTCTTTTTATATTTTTGAATATTTAAAACGTATTTTTATAAAAATGAATTTTAATAAAAGTAAAATAAAAATCTTTTTTTTTTCTATTAGCGTTGCGCTTTCGGCTTTTAAGAGTTCCCCGGCAGCGGCGCCAAAAATACTTTGATGTCGTGCGAGGTGTACGTGAAATAGTTTATATTTTTACAGGAAAAACTATTAAATACGATACATTTTTACACAAGATATTTATTTATTTATAGAATGGATATACTTAAACCTTGCTACAACACTTATAGGCAGTGTACCTAATTGTACAGTAGTGTAGTTTTTAGTAAGTCCGGTTCGTTCCACAGGAAAATCTTTAAACAAAGCTTAACGCTATATTAGTTTACTTTTATAAAAATACAAATATATATATAAGTAATATTATTATTATAAAGGGGGGTTTTTACCGTTTAATAACCGGTTTGTCGATTTTAAAACTTTAGTCACAGTTAAAACCAAATGTAAAATATTAAAAATAAATACAAGACTTAAATTAAAGCGTAAAGTAAATAACGATAATGAAATTGCGAATAATAAAAGTGCGATAAAATAAACTTGCGATAATTAAAAAGTACGATAATTAAAAGTGCAATTAAATACAATAACAATAAAAATGCAATAATTAGAAGTGCAATTAAATATAAAATAAAGGAAATTAAATATGAAATAAAAGAATTATGCTTATTTAAACTTCCGTAATCATGATGTTTGACGTGTTGATTTTAGTTTTATGCCCATGGGTTAATTGTCCTTTGTCCTGGATTATTTAATATGTCCATACGGATTTTGTCCATAATAGTCCATCAGTCATAAATATAAAGAGCGAAAGCCTTCGTCAAATTATTCTTATTCCCGAAGTCAAATATTCCAACTAATTGGGGATTCGAATTGTAACAAGGTTTTAATACTTTGTTTAATGAATACACCAGGTTATCGACTGCGTGTAAACCAAGGTTTTACTACTTTGTTAACAATTACACCAATTACCCTTGAATGTAATTCACCCCTGTTTCAACAAGTCTATTAACTATTAATCCAGTTCCGTATCCGGTAAAATGAATAATTATTGGTATTTATAGATATCCCGCCCACCGTACCCAGTAAAGTGTATGTGGTTATATATAAATACGTCAAATTATAAGTTTGTATATTAAATTAACAAGGTATTGTTTAATTAATATAAAACCCATTAATAGCCCATAGTCTAATTTCCACAAGTGTCGTTCTTTTATCCAAACCCCAATTATGGTACAAAGCCCAATTACCCAATTTTAGTAATTAGCCCAACATCATGATTACTTCGGATTAAATACGCATAATAATAACTTAGCTACGAGACATTAAATTAAAAAGGTTGAACATAACTTACAATGATTAAAAATAGCGTAGCGTTACACGGACAGAATTTCGACTTACACCCTTACAACATTCGCTAACATACCCTTATTATTAGGATTAAAATTAAAATATAAATTATATATATATATATATATATATTTTACATATATAGATAGAGAGAATGATATATGATGGATTTTTTGGTGATTTTTTCGATCAGAATTCGTTTGCTTTTATAGGGAGTTTCAGAAATTGGGGCTCCGCGACTCGCGGCCCTTTTGGCCTTCAAACTCCGCGAGTCGCGGAGTTTGTAAATACAGCTCACCAACTTTTGGAGTCTTTCTTGCCGACGATTTATTTATAAATATAATATATATATATATAATTAATATAATTAATTATATATTATATTATATTTATATACATAGTTAACTTGTAATTTTTAGTCCGTTGCGTCGAGCGTTGAGAGTTGACTCTGGTCCCGGTTCCGGATTTTCGAACGTCCTTGCGTACAATTTACTATCTTGTACTTTGCGTTTTGAATCTTGTACTCTTGTAATTTCGAGACGTTTCTTATCAATAATTGGAACCTCTTTGATTGTATTTTGTACTTTTGAGCTTTTTGGTTGTTTGCGTCTTCAATTCGTCGAATCTGTCTTTTGTCTTCACCTTTTATTATTTAAACGAATATCACTTGTAAATAGAACAATTGCAACTAAAAGCTTGTATTTCTTGAGGAATAATGCTATGAAATATATGTTCGTTTTTAGCATTATCAACATTTAACTGTATATATATCATACTAAGATATATTATATATCATAATATCATGATAATATAACAATTTAACATCTCATTTGTTATAATAAACAATGGGTTAACAACATTCAACAAGATCGTTAACCTAAAGGTTTCAAAACAACATTTACATGTAACGACTAACGATGACTTAACGACTCAGTTAAAATGTATATACATGTAGTGTTTTAATATGTATTCATACACTTTTGAAAGACTTCAAGACACTTATCAAAATACTTCTACTTAACAAAAATACTTACAATTACATCCTCGTTCAGTTTCATCAACAATTCTACTCGTATGCACCCGTATTCGTACTCGTACAATACACAGCTTTTAGATGTATGTACTATTGGTATATACACTCCAATGATCAGCTCTTAGCAGCCCATGTGAGTCACCTAACACATGTGGGAACCATCATTTGGCAACTAGCATGAAATATCTAATAAAATTACAAAAATATGAGTAATCATTCATGACTTATTTACATGAAAACAAAATTACATATCCTTTATATCTAATCCATACACCAACGACCAAAAACACCTACAAACACTTTCATTCTTCAATTTTCTTCATCTAATTGATCTCTCTCAAGTTCTTTCTTCAAGTTCTAAGTGTTCTTCAAAAATTCCAAAAGTTCTAGTTTCATAAAATCAAGAATACTTCCAAGATTGCAAGTTTACTTCCAAGTTTTCTAAATCCATTCCAAGTAATCATCCAAGATCAAGAAATCTTTGTTACTTACAGTAGGTTATCTTTCTAATACAAGGTAATAATCATATTCAAACTTTAATTCAATTTCTATAACTATAACAATCTTATTTCGAGTGGAAATCTTACTTGAACTTGTTTTCGTGTCATGATTCTGCTTCAAGAACTTTCAAGCCATCCAAGGATCTTTTGAAGCTAGATCTATTTTTCTCATTTCCAGTAGGTTTATCCAAGGAACTTGAGGTAGTAATGATGTTCATAACATCATTCGATTCATACATATAAAGCTATCTTATTCGAAGGTTTAAACTTGTAATCACTAGAACATAGTTTAGTTAATTCTAAACTTGTTCGCAAATAAAAGTTAATCCTTCTAACTTGAACTTTAAAATCAACTAAACACATGTTCTATATTTATATGATATGCTAACTTAATGATTTAAAACCTGGAAACACGAAAAACACCGTAAAACCGGATTTACGCCGTCGTAGTAACACCGCGGGCTGTTTTGGGTTAGTTAATTAAAAACTATGATAAACTTTGATTTAAAAGTTGTTATTCTGGGAAAATGATTTCTATTATGAACATGAAACTATATCCAAAAATTATGGTTAAACTCAAAGTGGAAGTATGTTTTCTAAAATGGTCATCTAGACGTCGTTCTTTCGACTGAAATGACTACCTTTACAAAAACAACTTGTAACTTATTTTTCTGACTATAAACCTATACTTTTTATGTTTAGATTCATAAAATAGAGTTCAATATGAAACCATAGCAATTTGATTCACTCAAAACGGATTTAAAATGAAGAAGTTATGGGTAAAACAAGATTGGATAATTTTTCTCATTTTAGCTACGTGAAAATTGGTAACAAATCTATTCCAACCATAACTTAATCAACTTGTATTGTATATTATGTAATCTTGAGATACCATAGACACGTATAGAATGTTTCGACCTATCATGTCGACACATCTATATATATTTCGGAACAACCATAGATACTCTATATGTGAATGTTGGAGTTAGCTATACAGGGTTGAGGTTGATTCCAAAATATATATAGTTTGAGTTGTGATCAATACTGAGATACGTATACACTGGGTCGTGGATTGATTCAAGATAATATTTATCGATTTATTTATGTACATCTAACTGTGGACAACTAGTTGTAGGTTACTAACGAGGACAGCTGACTTAATAAACTTAAAACATCAAAATATATTAAAAGTATTGTAAATATATTTTGAACATACTTTGATATATATGTATATATTGTTATAGGTTCGTGAATCAACCAGTGGCCAAGTCTTACTTCCCGACGAAGTAAAAATCTGTGAAAGTGAGTTATAGTCCCACTTTTAAAATCTAATATTTTTGGGATGAGAATACATGCAGGTTTTATAAATGATTTACAAAATAGACACAAGTACGTGAAACTACATTCTATGGTTGAATTATCGAAATCGAATATGCCCCTTTTTATTAAGTCTGGTAATCTAAGAATTAGGGAACAGACACCCTAATTGACGCGAATCCTAAAGATAGATCTATTGGGCCTAACAAACCCCATCCAAAGTACCGGATGCTTTAGTACTTCGAAATTTATATCATATCCGAAGGGTGTCCCGGAATGATGGAGATATTCTTATATATGCATCTTGTTAATGTCGGTTACCAGGTGTTCACCATATGAATGATTTTTATCTCTATGTATGGGATGTGTATTGAAATATGAAATCTTGTGGTCTATTGTTACGATTTGATATATATAGGTTAAACCTATAACTCACCAACATTTTTGTTGACGTTTAAAGCATGTTTATTCTCAGGTGAATACTAAGAGCTTCCGCTGTTGCATACTAAAATAAGGACAAGATTTGGAGTCCATGTTTGTATGATATTGTGTAAAAACTGCATTCAAGAAACTGATTTCGATGTAACATATTTGTATTGTAAACCATTATGTAATGGTCGTGTGTAAACAGGATATTTTAGATTATCATTATTTGATAATCTACGTAAAGCTTTTTAAACCTTTATTTATGAAATAAAGGTTATGGTTTGTTTTAAAAATGAATGCAGTCTTTGAAAAATGTCTCATATAGAGGTCAAAACCTCGCAACGAAATCAATTAATATGGAACGTTTTTAATCAATAAGAACGGGACATTTCAGCGATCATTGGTTGGACCACTAATATCAATGTTCTGCCCTGCTAAATACTCGCATGCACTCGCGGGTGTAATTATTCGCCTGGTATGAATCGTTGACTTTGGTGTAGAATATATAGGAACGGATCCCACTGTAGTAATAGGGACCTCTTCCTCATAATCATCCTCTTCATCATCCTCATCACCCGGTGCCCAATATTCAGTCGTTATTTTTGACGTTAACGGTAGAGACACCGAGGGGTAGCAGCTGATGATGTTTTGGACTTATCCGGAAGCTTGGTTGCTCCAGAATTTTAAGTCTTGCTTGTGACAGGAATCTTGTCTAGGTTTGCTTGCTTCGATCCCATAACATCAGGACCCTGAGAACGTGACGACTGATTGCTACCAGACTTTCCCATTGTAACCTGTTACACAAGAATAACCATAAAGAGGTTAGATGTTTTACAGTTAATTGTTCGTAACATATAAATTTTTTACACAGTTCTAGTTATGGTCCCACGGATGGTGCCATTTGATCGAACATAAATCTGCTCAAATAGCAAAATTGATGTTGAGTGCTTAAGGGAGTGTTTAAGAACGTTTATAGCTTTGATCTCCGGTCCAGATTACCGTGAATAACCGTTTATCGAGGATGATGATCTACAAAAGGGTGATCAAAGCTACGTCCACCATTGATGACAGTTGCTTCAACAATGGCCACTAGAGGTGGTTGCATAGGGTTTATGTTCGTAGAACATACCTGTTACCGTAAGAGTGTTTTCTGGATGCAATCATGAATTCGAGTAATACAGAAAACGTTGTGTCGAGTGAAGGAGGTTAGGGTTGTATTTATAATAAAACCCTAACCCTAGATTACCTCATAATTAGGTTCTAGATCTTATCGAATAACAACCATAAATGTGACGACCCGGAAATTTCTGACTAAATTTAAACTTTATCTTTATATTATTCTGACACGATAAGCAATGTTTGTTAAGTTAAATCTCAAGGATTTTAAACTATGTTTATACATTCATTTAAACCTCGACCAAATTCCAATGATTCACGAACCATTAAGTGAACATATATGAATATGTATGTATATGTGTATATGTTATAAATTAAAAATGTCAACAAAGTATTTAAACGTATAATGCTTTATATAAACGTATTTGTTTCAATATGATTATCGACGAAATTAAAAAAATATATATTAAATGATTGAATTATCAGAAAAATTGAATTATGATTACAAGTCTCTGTTGAGAGATCCACTATAATTTGAGAAAATCTATTCCTCTTAACGATATTCGGAATAATTTGTAAAGCTATTTATAAATAAAAATAAAAAGTGTCATTTACGAAAGTTAGACAAAAGCTAGTGGAGAATTGGTTTCCATAATATTCTATTAATCTATTTTCAAACGTACAAAAACATTTTCAGTTTAAAAAGAACTTTATTATTAAAACGTATATAACTTTTATAAATATCTAGATTCACTTTTGACAACTCATTACTTAACCAGTATAATAAATATAACGATATTTATATTTTATTTCATTAAATATATATAACGATTTAAATTAATATTATATATATTTATACCCGTATTATACATACATAGTTTTTATACTTTTACTATACTTTAACTTTACCTTTACTTTACTTTTATTTTACTTTAACTTTAATAATTCACTTTAATAATTCATACTTTAATAATTCACTTTAATAATTCATACTTTAATAATTCACTTTAATAATTCATACTTTAATAATTCACTTTAATAATTCATACTTTAATAATTCACTTTAATAATTCATACTTTAATAATTTACTTTAATAATTCATACTTTAATAATTCACTTTAATAATTCATACTTTAATAATTCACTTTAATAATTCATACTTTAATAATTCACTTTAATAATTCATACTTTAATAATTCACTTTAATAATTCAAAAATCTATTATAAATAGAATTCAATAGGTTTCATTATTTCATAGAAACTTGAAAATATATTTCTCTAAACTCTCTCAATCGATTTACATATATATATATATATATATATATATATATATATATATATATATATATATATATATATATATATATATATATATATATATATATATATATATATATATATATATATATATATTGCTCTGTATTATTTCAAGATATTATTAGTATACATAAAATATTACGACGGAGTGATGTCCGAGTGTTTTCAAAATAGTTTTTTTTTTGAATGAGTCGAAGCTAAGGAAATTATGAGTTATAGCTATGAAGGTGATGGGTATGGTTCATGGGTATGCTCGTGAGGTCAATCTAGTGTTTATCATCTCCATTGCGTCTACGTACTTTCCTGCAATATTGAATCTCAATATTGATACGTGAGCACTCATAACTTAACTTTTATATATCAATAGTGTATCCCTGACTAGTGCTCGAGTATATAGGATTATGCATGCTTGTACATTCGATATTGTCCTTAGATAGGTTTGTTGAATCCTGAATTAGATACATATGCTACTGAGATAGGGTATATGATATGCATGTCATTGGAAAGCTAGCGAAAAATTAAGAACTTTTCATTTAGATATCGAATGGTTTCGATGAACGGATTTGAAGTTATAGTCAACTGAATTTTAGTATTATTGTTAAAATGATTATTATTACTATCGTCGTTATTATTTTAATAGAAATATCATTGTTATTATAAAATATCATTATTACTATTATGTTAGTATTATCATTTTATCATAATAACATTTTTAGTAAATATAAATATTGTTATTTTTTTATAGAATAATAATAATTATTATTACAAAATAATACAACTTTTACTTATTATTATTATGATCAATATTATTTTATCAAATAAATAGGGGATACAAAGATATTTTTCACCACGCGTAATATAATTACATTAATAATACATACCACTATAGTTTTACGATATTAAGTGAACTTTATAAATTTTACTACTTAAGATATATAAAAGTATATTTTATCATATATAAACGTTAATATAAATTTTTATTAATAAATGACTTTTATTATTATAAAATTTAATAAATATATTTAAATATATAAAACGACTATAGTTAAGTTATATAATAAACACGTATAAATTTTAGAAGTCATTTTGGGTCAAGTTGACTTTTGTTGACTTTTGCATATTAGTCTCGAGCATTAGGATTGTGGTACACTATGACTTGACCAAAAATTGTTAGACAAATATTGACCAACATATAAATATATATAATTAATATAGGTTCGTGAATCCGAGACCAACCTTGCACTTGTTAAATGACGTTATATGTATTTTTACTACGAAATACAGTATGGTGAGTTTCATTTGCTCCCTTTTATATATATTTTTGGGACTGAGAATACATGCGCTGTTTTTTTATAAATGTTTTACGAAATAGGCACAAGTACTAAAACTAATTCTACGTGGGTTTAAACCAGAAATATACCCTTAGCTTGGTAACATTAAACTACTTGTCTATGTACGGTAGGCGCGAATCCTAAAGATAGATCTATTGGGCCTGACAAACCCCATCCTGACTATGGGATGCTTTAGTACTTCGAGGTTATTTTAAACACACCTGATCTGGTGTACTTCAGAGGGTAAAACATGAACGTTAAGGCTTGTTACCGGGTGCCTACAATTTATAGAATACTTTTATACACTTACGAGTGTACATATATTTATAAACAGAAATCTTGTGGTCTATTAATATATTGAAATGATTGTTATGATAAACCTATGAACTCATCAACCTTTTGGTTGACACTTTAAAGCATGTTTATTCTCAGGTATTAAAGAAATCTTCCGCTGTGCATTAGCTCATTTTAAGGATATTACTTGGAGTCATTCATGGCATATTTTGAAAGACGTTGCATTCGAGTCATTGAATTCATCAAGATTATTATTATGTCAATTATAGTTGGATGTATTATGAAATGGTGTGCATTCCGTCAACTTTCGTTGTAAAGAAAGTTTGTCTTTTAAAAACGAATGCAATGTTTGTAAAATGTATCATATAGAGGTCAAAATACCTCGCGATGTAATCAACTATTGTGAATCGTTTATAATGTATATGAACGGGTCCTTTCAATAAATAACGGGTTTATAGTTGGAAAAGGATCACACTTAATTATGGATAAAATTATATCCGATTGCTTTCGTGTGCGCTAAGCAATACCTGCATGCGTACCTCCTAATCAGATGTTCTGGCAATATTCAGGACGTGCGCACTGCACGTGATACGCACGAGCGCCATGCGCGTAGGTATGCGTATCATTACGCATACCTCCCCGGAAGCGGCGCCAAAATTTAATCAGTGTCGAAGAGCCAACAAAAAATGATATAATTACTCTAACTTACCTAGGGTAAATAGGAATCGTTCCACGGGAAGTAGTGATTAAAAGCAAGCAATTCTTAGGATTGGGCCTTGTGATTAACTAAGATTAACTAAATGAAAGACTACTTGAACAATGAAACTAAGCAATGGTGAATATATGTAAAAATGTAAATAACTAAACAAAGAATAGGTTTGTAAACAATGATTAAAAAGCATTTACTCCTTTTCAACCCAATTAGACATGCATACATCAAACAAGTCATGTGCTACCAAGTTCTACTCAAATCTCATAGACAAGAACTCTTGAGTCTCCTAAAGTGACTATCTTGGGTACGATTATGACTCTTACACACTTGTCTTAATCCTTAACTAATTAACTCTAAGATGGATTCAACACAAAATGTTAAGCAACAATAAGGGTCTTGCAATAATCAACGATTTATCACCTTGCATTCAATAGAACTTGATCAATCCACAATTCTCATAGTACAAAAGACTTAAGTGTCATAATATTGCAAATCACACAAAATTTGAATGACATATACATAAACTAATTGTTCATGAAAGGAATAAAGTAAGGAAACTATTCACTCATGTTGAAGATGATGAGCATGATGTTTGATTGTAATTGCATGAAGAACACCTCCTTGATCTTGACTTGAATCCTTGATTAATGATGTTTAGTGATGTTTTTGTGTGTGTTTTGAGGCTCTAAAAATTGAAATAAGGTCTGTATTTTGTAGCTCTTGGGATTTATATTTATAGGAGATTAGTGACTTAACCCCCAATCTAAAAACCCTCAAATTTGGATCCAAAAAAATGCAACCAACTCGACACCACCGCAATTTGCGGTTTAGGGACCGCAATTTGCGGTCTCTTTTGATCCTGCCGCAATTTTGCACCGCAATTTTGGGGCCAAACATGTTCTGTTTGAAAAATGACACCCACCGCAATTTGCGGTGGCCAGGCCGCAAATTGCGGTCTACACTGTTCTGGCCACACGTTTTCCTTTTTAATCATCTTTTTGCTCCAACTTCCAGAAACCTGAAATACATAAAATTATGTCAAAGTACCTTGTTTTCTTTCTAAACACCGAAACTTTTGTTGCTTTTAAATACAAACGATCGTGTCAAATAATGACCGATCAGTAAGGAGTAAAACTATAAAGTAAACAAAAAGGATAATGTAATTTTAAACTGCATGTTTTTTGTCTATAGACAAGTAATATGGAACGGGGGGAGTAACCTCTTTTGTACTCGACACGTTAACATAAAAAGGGATGTCTGACATTTCATCATTAAGCATTGAGTTGAACAAAGTGCTAGCGTGTAAAACGTTTATGTCATTGTTTAATTACGTAGTCATATATTATTATACATATGCTAGGGTATCTACTGCTTTCAATTAGTTACAACTCCATAATCAGTTTACTAGGTTTAATTCCCCGCTACATAATATTTTAAGCTAGAAACTGATTGATAAATTAATTATCAAGTGTGTTAAAAACCAATACATTTGTCGACTAAGATTTTAATCAAGAGATAGTGTTCTCCATTTTTACAAACAACTAGTTTGGGTTAGATGTGTGTATGTAATTATGATCAGGACAAATGACCCTAAAAGATAAACTAAGTTATCATATTTGACAAAAAAGGTAATCCCCAATTTACTTAAGTCCTAAAAGGATTACGATTTTAATTTGGCACAGAAAATGACTACGATTTGACAAAAAGTGTAAAATTGAGGTAATCATCGTTAAATTCATTAACGATCGTTAATAAAAAATACACAGTTGGTCCCTAGAGTTTCTTAAAAATTATATGATCAGTCCTCTTTATCATCTTCATGATCTTAAATCTTAAACCACAACAAAAACAGAGACAAGCTGTTCTTGATAAATTTAAAAACAACAAAAAAAATAAAAAATAAAAATAAAAAAAAATAAAAATATATTCAAGAAAAACAAAAACATATATTTTAAAGCCTCGATCTGTTAACTTTAATTCTAAAACACCATATTAATTATTACATGAGAATGACATTATTATTGAACCAATTTACATCAACATAAATTAGTACCAAATGCATTTTCACATCTCCTACATCAACCTCTACAATTCCAAAAAAAAAAGAAAAAAAAGAAAAAAAAAAGAATGATATGAGACAAATTATAATAACTAGCAGAAACTAATATGTATTGGTGTCTTCATGTTGTAGAAGGATTCAACTGTGTTTGACTCATCATCCAATCTCTACACTCATCTACATTACCACCAGGATAAGCAAGCTGCCATTGTATCACCTTTTGCTGCCATTTACTAACAACCGGACCTCCATTTTCAACCTCCAAAATCTTCATTATTTCCCTCCCATTAATCAGAGGTTTTACTTCCCACACCTTCTCTAAACCTAATTTCAATATCCATCCCTCAACTTTCTTAAACACTTCAATTTTACTCTCAACACAAGAATCGTTATCCAACAGAATCGACAACATCAACGCAGCCCGCCATAAATCCTTAACTTCCCTAACAATCAACCCCGACAAAAGTCTTAATTCTAACGAAACAGGAACATCAATCATCATATTTGACTTCCAATTAACCTCGATACGCTTCATACATTCTTCTTCACTTGAAACAATAAACGGAATCAGCGACAAATATTTCTCAACTGCATTGTGCAACCTGATGACATCACCACCTTTAGGCTTAAGGGAATTTTCAAAATTATGGTTCACAGCTGAAATAATTCTCTTTTTATTATCTCCATAATCCGTCGTTCTAAATGGAAGCAACAATGCTCCGTACAAGTACAATCTCTGTTGTTCATTATTGAAGGTACAACCCCCTAATGCATGCAGAAATCTCCATGCTGCATCCATGTAACCAACACAAATCCTACCATATTCTTCTGAAATTTCCGGCTCAAAATTCGACGGCAATTTAGAGAATTTGTTTTTAAAAACAACCCAAAATAACCCTAATTCAGATACACATTCGATCGCTTTAACCGGTTGGTTACCACTTAACATAAGATCAATCTCGTGATCAATACGTTCTCTACCAATTTTACCCGAAATTGCAGTTTTGACATCATTATCAACAGCTGCTATTTTTACCTCTTCAACCATATCAAATTCAAATCTAGCACTAAACCGAATCGCTCTTAAAACCCTCAAAGGATCATCCAAAAACGTCTTTTTTGGGATTAAAGGAGTCACAATTCTACCACATTTTAAATCATCGAGTCCTCTACCTGTATAATCTTCAACTGTAGACGTATTAAGGTTATAAAACAAACTATTAATAGTCAAATCTCTTCTATACGCATCTTGTTCTGGAGTACCAAACTCCATTATTGAAATTCCCCTGTTTTCTGTGTAGTTTTCAGATCTTAAGTTAGCAAAATCAATCGAAACATCAAAAAGCTGCATCTTTGCGATTTCCAAGTGTTTTGATTGGTCCGGATTACTTTTAATAACACCAAATCGTTGCTTTTTTTTACCAATAGATACGTAATAATCGTTCACCTTTTCACAAAACTCTCTACCCAACATATTATCGAGAGCTATATCGATATCGTAACATTCTTTTCCTAGAAGCTTGTCTCGGACCCACCCACCAGCAACCCGAAGTTGAGTTTCGAGTTTAAAATGTTTTACAACTTGAAGCAACAGATCAAATATCTTCCTTTCTTTATCTGTTATATTCACACTTTCCTTCAACGGAACCCGTTTAGGAGAAGATGACGTCACGTTAGTCCTCGACATTGCGAATGGAACAGAATTGTAACACAAAAGGCAGTCGGCCTTTTCTTTATTTTCACGAATATGAAATCAAAAACAATAAATATGTCCTTTAAATACTAGATAACAAATAAAGGAAAATATCTATAAAATAGGAAACAAATAAAAGATAAACATTATAGAATCAGACTCCAAATCGGTTGCTCCTGCCTTCCTTGCTTGTCCTCCACGCCAAAAACTGGGTGCCAGATATTGGGCCAATCTTTAGCTCCACCAAAATAATTGTGCAGCCCAACATGGTTCCTGGATCGCCTCTGATAAACTTGGGCCCACTTTTGACCCGTACTACCACCCGATACCTGAGGATCGTGCATGCTATTTTTTCAATAAATTTAGCCATTCACACGTACGTACAGAAATACCAACCAACAGATGTAGTTATCTTCAACTGCAGAATATATATTGGAGAGAAACAAAAGAGCACACATTATAATTAATGAGAGTTTCATAAACAATGTAACAAAAGTTCTAAGAAAAAGCTCCATGGTTTCATAACGCATATATAGCACATTTAAAGGCATGTAATTAGTTCAGTTTTGTACATAAAAGAGTGTTTGGAAGTTCAATTTATAAGTTTATGTAAGCAAATTTTGAAAATGTATCATGCCTATTTTTTTTTTTTTTTTTTTTTTTTTTTTACTAAAATAACGATTACTATTAAAATAAAAGGAACCTTTATCAAAGATGAAGGATTCCTTAACCGGTACAAGGAAAAGAAAACAACAAATGAACGACGGAAGGGCTCGAAAAAAGTAAACAAAACCCAGGCTAACCTAACAAATCGCTAACTTAAGAAAAGCCCAAACGATACCACAAACAATCCTACCAAATTACAAGAGCCAACAATACAATCAAAAAGGCAATAACCCAAAAAAACACCAACTATAAAAATTAAACTAAACACTACTTAACCGGCTTTTGAAGGACGTTTTTTATTCCTCTCGTCCGGACGAGAAGTCATATCATTCACCTTGTCAATGTGCACACCCTTACCATTTCTTGATTTGAAATCGAAGGAGCTAACATTTGCCGCATTACCATTGAAGACTTTACCCGGAACACATGGAGGAATCAAGCCTTGGTCTGCTAGTCCTTGAAAGAAACCTTTACCGTTATCATTCGATTCATCCACCTCAACTTCATCCCGAAGGACAAAAGAACCATTATCCTCCTCCTCCTCCTCCTCCTCCTCCTCCTCCTCCTCCTCCTCCTCCTCCTCAATCCTAGAGCAAGGAACTGAAGGACAACTAGCATTATTTTGATCACTACATGAAGCTGAAGAAGCACGATCCACTTGTTGCACAACATCAGGCTGTTTAACAGCTGTTGATGCCAAACAGACCATGTCGGAAACAGAAACAGGTGCAGACATAGAAGCAGGTACAGCCGAAGAATCACTTTTCGCAACAGAAACATGTAGTTCGCCAATAGATTTCGTCACAAGTTGATCAACAAGAACTTGAATCGGCGAGTCAACAAGAAAATCATCATCAATACTTCCAAATTTCAAGCTCGAACTAGCTACAACGTTAACTTCCTGATCTACCACAACATTGTTAACATCAGTTGCGTCATCTTCTTGTACAAGAATCGATTCAACAATCGGTTCCTTGACCACCAACGCTTCTTGTACATTAACGACTTGATGTTCATAGAATGGATGTCCCGCCATAACAATCTGATTGGAAATGGCTAAAAGGTCGGAAGGAAAAACATCATTTAACCAATTTGCATCCACCAGAGACGAATTCACCTCATTCACCCATAAAGATGCATTCGAGAACCTCTCATCTTCTAAATCAACTTCAACGATGTCATGAACGTGTTTAACACATCCGGTCTTAATGAAGGCAAAAGAGGATCCAACATTTCCAAGAGATGAAGTGGATTTAGCCAAAGAAATGACTTCCCCAAAAAGAGACGCCACCTTTGACGTATTGCAATCGGAAGCATGTGTTGTCGGTATACCAACAATCTCTATCCAAGCAAATCTAAAGAAACTATGGGCTAAATCTTTGAAAGGCGAAATCATAACAAAATCATCACGATCGCTAGCCAAAACAG
This sequence comes from Rutidosis leptorrhynchoides, assembly GCF_046630445.1. Classification (NCBI taxonomy): domain Eukaryota; kingdom Viridiplantae; phylum Streptophyta; class Magnoliopsida; order Asterales; family Asteraceae; genus Rutidosis; species Rutidosis leptorrhynchoides. The sequence goes on along the minus strand of NC_092340.1, from coordinate 105,692,515 downwards.
AGTTTAACCCAATCTGATCCGCGCATATCAAAATACACCCAAAGCGACCCAACTTAATTACCTGATTAGCGACAACCTTATTTTTGACTAAAAACGCTTGCAACTTTAAACCAGAAAGAGGTAATTTATCTACCACCAACACACTAAGTTCCAGTGAGGCAAAAACAAGGTGGTTTGAAGCCAACTTACAGCGTAGTTTCGGAGCCAAAGATTTGCGCCCAAAACCGGAGCACTTCCTGTTGCCTCTACGAATCGGCCACCCTACATAAATGGGGCGCCCAACAGAGGTGACCCGTTCATAGATGACACAGCAGCAGCAGCACTCGCACAATCGAAAAATGAAACAAAGCTATATCTTCGCGTCGACCAAAATTTGATTTCCGAAACCGACCCAAACTTTCCAAATTCTGACTCGATCATGTGTCTAGTACAAGTCCTCTCTAAACGACCGATGAAAATGGTATCACCCTCGTTATTTCGTTCGTCGGAAAATGGGTTTTCCGGCAAACGAACGTCGACCGGAGTATCAACATTCGCAACACTTTCAACCGATCTAAGAAGGTCAGAGAACAGAGGTAGGTTTGAGTCTGGATTTGAACCGGAACGACCAGATATTCCGGCAACATGCCTATTTTATTATTTACTGAATTTCATAAATATTTATATATATACAGATCGAGTTGGTTCTAAAAGTAATTTATCAAAAACATGCGGGATAAACATTTACAGTATTTATTATATTTGCAAAGTGCAAAGTAGACACAAATGAAATATCAAGAGTTGGCGTAGTGGTAGTTAGGTTCGACTCCCACTCAGTGCAAACTTTCTCTTATTGTTACCCGCTCATTTCATGGCCTCTGAGATTGCGGACGTCTTGCGTTCGGGCCTCACCCGAAGGGGTTTTACTACACGCGATGCCCATATGAATTCGTCGTGTGGGTTTCCTCCTGATGAGCGGTAGGATTGTAATGATTTGTACCAAAGAAATGATCAGGTGAGTGGGTGTCACTATCGCGTTCGACCCAGTCAGTAACTCCTAAACGCCGTTAAAAAAAAAACAAATTGTAGGTCATTAGCAAGTCACGTAACACAACTATGCAAGCATTGCATGTTGTTTTATGCGATTTGCAATCTCGGTCATGACTTGGTCATAGACCTGATCACGACCAAATTACCTAGTCACGGCGTAGATCGCTAAACAAAATATAATGCATATTAAGTGTTCGTTAAAATGTCTCGGTATAATTTTTAGTCAAAATTACATACAATTTAAGGAAAACTTTCCGAGACCTGGATCCTACTACACATACAGTCTTGAATTGTACATGACTTTAAAAAAAAAATCATTGAAACATTTTATTGAATATTGATATACAAAACTCGTGGTCGCGGCCTAGACCTTACCAAATAACAAGTGTCTTTTGGTTTAGTAATTTGTTTGTTTTTTATTTACAACTCCGTATAAGATTTGTTCTAATTTTATATTTTTTATTTTAATGTTAGCACAAATGGTTCGAAAAAGTAACCTATAATACTATATTTGACAATATTACCTTAATTACACAGTTTTTCTAACAATAATTATTTTCGGGCAAAAATTGAAATACATAATCCTTTTCGGGCATTAGCAAAACTATATTAGTTTTCTTGTTAATGTTAAATTTAGTATAAGGTTATCTTTTCGGACTATTTGCCGTTAATTTTAATAATTCAAACTTTCGCTAAACTTCACTTAGAACTTGAAATTTCATGTGAAAATTTAGTTACCTTAAAAGTTTGAAGGCAACTAAACTTTCACCTGAACTTCATTGGAATATTACCGGACTTTTTCCTATGAAACAAACCTTCATATCAATTGAATATCGAAATATGCGGAGTTCAAAAATTAAATTAGTACAAAAAGTTATTTGGTACATAATAAGTTGACATGTATGTCACTTTAAAATAATTGTAAGGCATGTCTTATTAAACACTTGATGTGTGTGATATTTCTTAGCGTGATTTAGACGTGACCGAGTAATCAGGTCATGATTCAGTCCGTGATTGGGAAATGATCAAAATAGCGAATAACACCAGAAAATTTGTAATGGTCGAACTTGCGTGTCGCGTATGCTGTCCTGATTGGTTCATGATCTAAAAATTGTTGATTGCGACTTGCATGTCCCGGTCATAATTAAGAAAACACTTATCCCAATTTAAAGTATTCGTTCATGACTGAGAAATTGTTAAACACAATTTATATCTTGTATTTCTCGTTACAATGAATGAGGATAAGTGTTGAAAGAGGGCTTACTCTCCTTCTCGTATCGAGAGTGTGTTAAAAGTCAACTAAAGGACTTCATGCCAATGATATCCGGTATTTATCGGGACATGCAACACGTATTAACAATTATCCTATTTGTTATTTAATTGTTTTTGTGATTTTCAGTTGTGTTTCAGATCTGTTTCCTGATTGAAACAGAAAAGAAAAAGTAAAAATATGTTAAATGTGTTGAAACAAGGCGGCAATGGTTGTTTTTGACCGCAATTTGTTTTCAGAAGTTGCTGTCGGTGGTAGAATGCAACGGTGGTGGTGACCGGAAAATTTTGTATATTGTTGATAAAATTATGTTCATTAATGTTTGTTGGTTATTAACTAGTTTTCGAACCCTCGCTTCGCGGCGGGGTTCGATTTTTAATGTATTTTATTGTGTTTAGTTATGGAGCCTGCTAGTGAAAAATCAACATATATGAAAAGTACCCTAAATATTTAGCGTTTTTTTAAAAGTGTCCGTTTTGCGTATAGTTATTGACATTGTGTTCATAAAATTATTTCGAGTTTAAGGATGGTGTCGGGAAAATTTAACTCGTTGCGAGCGAGAAGATATGACCTGTTGAATATTTGAGTGGAGTTTATTTAAGATATTTTATAAAAAATTTGATTTGACGCTTTAACCCCCTGTGTTGAGGGCGATTTTAATTTTTGAACAAAGTGTGGGGGGCTTTTGTGGTGTTACTTGAAAGAAAGAAGGGAAAAAAGGTGAAAAGACGAAAATACCCCTGATACTATTAATAAGTTTTGTCTAATAGTTAATATGGTAATTTTACTTTATCATTTTTATTTGAAGATCTTGTGAATCATATTAGTTACAAATAAAAGGGTTTATTGTTTCAAAACATGTATATCGGCAGGGACATGTTAGCCCTGTGTTGACTTTGTCAATCCATCCAGCGGTCCCCGGTAGCCCACTGGAGCCTGGCTAAACACCATCACCCATTTCCCCACAGCATGCCAGGCCCGATAAACGAACATGCATTGTCATTGTTTCAATCTTCGCATGCGTGGGACCAAGGGATCATTTGGGCCGGGCAAGAATGGTTTTTGATCCAATTATTTGAAAAATTCTCACCTAGTGAGAATCGAACTCTCACCTCCCCTAAGGGAGAGTGAGTCATTCGCCACTAGGCTATTGGCCCATTCTTAATAAAAGGGTTTATTAGTTTGTGTTTTTTGTATATGCATTTAGAAGTTGTACTCACTGCATTAAAAATAGTACCAACTCATGTATATAAGGGAGTGATTCTTGTATGTTGTATGTGCATTAAGAACTTGTCATAAATGCATTAAAAAGTAGTAAATAATTTAAATAATTAATCTTATGGCTCCCCCAATTTTCTCTCAATCCGTACAACCCCAACTCAATCCCACTAAAACAACAAACCCAACTCACACAACAATCTGTATCTCAGAAACAAACAACGAATCATCTTTTCTCAAAGAAAACCACCTTTTTGGGGGGGTGGGGGGGGGGGGGGGGGGTTGGTTTCAAAATTTACCAATCCAAACACTGTCAACAACACTATGAGCAGATTTGGGTCGATTGAAGGCATATCCTGGAAACAGGATAGATCTTTTGCTTTTGTTAAGTTTCAAAACTTAAACCAAGCAACATGAATCGTCCAAGAGATGAAGGCAAAACCCTAAACGTTCGTACTCTGTTCGTAGGTTACGCCAAAAATGAGTTGAACATCAAAATCATACCTAAATTTGATGCTCATCAGCCTGCAATCGATGCCCATCAATTAATCAATTCACATCTTTCAAACTCAACAATACTGAAATTCAAATTGTCTATTAATCTAGAAACAAGTAACCGTCTAAATTTAACTGCACTTATTGTAGATAAGGACCCACTCAAGGCACTAAAATTATTTAAATGGCCGAAGAGCAGATTTATTGCTATAGAATCCATTTCAACTTGGGGTTCTTATCGTTATATTGTTCGTTGCAAAGATGAAGAGAGCTATAAGAGAATGATAACGGGGCCTACTCTCAACGAATTGGAATACATAGATTTTATTCTGATGCTTAAGTACAAAAACAAGTTCACTAGAATCACAAAGCTTGCAAGTAAAGGGGATCCTTTTAATTGCTGTTCATCCAACTTTACCATTGAATCTGCTAGTGTTTTTGGAAGAGTATTACATATTGACACTATGTCACACAATCTACAACGACCTAATGTGTTGCACGCTCTTATTGAAACCAACGAACTGGGTTTAATTAACCAGTACGTTCAGGCTAAAATCGATAACAAGTTCTTTTGTAAGTTATGGGTTGAAGAGGTATTTGTTGAAGATATTGTTGAAACGGTAGACAATGTTATAATCGATGAATTTAACGAGATGGTACATGAAGCATACAAGATTTTCAATGATAAGATAATTAATGACCAAAGAATTCTCCGGTACCGGAATCTCAACCGTTGGGCACTGAAAATCAATTGGAGGATGGTAAAGTTTACGTTACAGATGAGGTTTTGAATTTTTAAAGTTCTAAAAGGTTAAACCACCCTAATTCGATAACCATGCCAAGAGTGATCCATTATTCTATGGAAAGGGTGTTGAAAGCAGTTAAAAACCAAAAAGTCGGGCTTGAGGAAATCGCTAAAGCAGAAGAGGAGAACAAAACATCCTTTTTCAAGGAAAAAAGCATGGGGCATATTATTGACAACGTGGCAAAGTTGATAAGTCACTGTCACCATCCACTTCCCCTATCAAACGTGTTCCTTTTAACTTCAGCTTAAATAACTATCCTACCCTCATCAATATTTCTTCCAAAAACCCTTCTCATTCCAAGTCTCCTATTAAAAATTCAACCTTATTTGATAATGAAAACTCGTTCGCCTCAAAGTTGAACTCAACAAGTCCAGTTTAAAAGGATCAAAACAATCAATGTATCGGTAATTCGGTATTGGTTGTAAGGATTCCTAATAAAATCAACGCAAGGTGTAATCTTGATTCTTTAAGTGATGTTCCTGTTATTCATAACAATGTTCAAGACCAATGATAGGGGTAAAGTTAAAGTGAATGATTGGGTTGATCAAGTTCCAGATCATTCGGATATGTTTGACACCTCAAGTGAAATTAATCATGTCGTTGGAGAGGGTTATACTTTGAAGTTTAACAAAAACACTAGAGCCTAATTTGGAGGTAAAAAACTTTCATTTAAAGAAGAGATGATCAATTTTGGGGTATTGATACAAAATATGGCCGATGACGATACACCAACCAACAAGCCAAAGCCATGAGGCTCGCCTCATGGAACACACGTGGCCTCAGTAATAATTCAAGAGGCCGAATGGCGGGTTCCTTAGTTAATCGCGTTCAATTACAATTCTTAGTTATATAAGAAACAGTGGTGAAAGTTATTGCATAACTGACTCTTAATGAGATATAGAAACACTATGTGTTCGATTCAATTCAAGTGGAAGCTAGTGGGAGGTCGGAAGGAACCCTATCAATTTGGAGATTAGATTTCTTTTCTTTAATTCAATGTTGGACTCGAAAAATTGGATTGCTACTATTTTGAGGTATATATAGTTGATGTTTATGCACCTCAACATTAACATTAGAAAACAATCGTTTGGTCACAATTATCTAGTATTGCTAACAATTGGTCGGGTCCATTATGTTTCTTGGCCAATTCCAAATCAGTTTGTTCACCAGAAAAAAGTTGTGTGAAGTCATTGACCATGGAATTGCTTCTTTTAATAGCTATATTATTCAAGCTAACCTCTTCGATCAATGTTTATCCAATGATGAGTTTACGTGGGAAGGTCCATTAAGAAAATCCTCGCGTATTGATAGAGTTCTTATCAATAACAAATGAGCTCTTTTGTGGCCCGATGCAATCCGGACTGTTCCGACCACAAGCCCAAAATATGGGTCATAAGTTGTTATATTGGGGCCCAAAACCATTCCGCTTTAATAACAGTTGGCTCTCAAAAAAAGGTTTCGTACAATTCTGTGAGAGTTTATGGAACGAGTATAATGTTCAAGGGTGGCCTGCTTTCACGATTGGTAAGAAACTGAGAATGTTAAAATATGATCTTAAAGTTTGGAGTTCATACCTTCAAGACAAAGATGAAAGTAATATCAAACTGGTCGATGCAGAGATAAAACGACTCAAGAATTGTTATAAAACACGTTATTTTTCTGAGCTCGAATTTGTTGAATTGGCGGCTCTTAAAGGGTGTAAAATACGTCTCACATTAAAGATCGATTTAAAGAAAACGCTTCATTCTCGATTCCAATGGTTAAAACTCGGTGATAAAAATTCAAGAGTCTTTCATCTCGTCTCACGAATTCGACAACAATCATCATATGTTGCAGGTATGCAAATCGATAGTATTTAGAATTACGATCCTCTTTTAGTAAAGAAACACGCTGTCGGATTTTTCAAAAAATTGTTCTCTGTTAATCCATCAATGGCAGATTTTATATATATTACTTGGGCCACGCTTGAAATGGCCTAAGTTCCATATTGTTTAAATTCAGACGACCTCAATCCGACAATCGAAAATCGACCATTTATTTATTTATTTATTTATTTTCTTGTTGACCCGTTTTGTCAATTGACCTGTTCAACGATTTCGACACCTAAACTTTCATAACTTCTTTTAAGACATTTAACCACATCGTAAACCATGTAATTACTAAGTTGGCTTAATTACAATGACCAACAATAACAAGAAACTTACTTTGACTTCAAAAATTCATATCAACATTTTAACATGTTTAGTACATAAGACACAAATATCAAGAGCATGTTCAATGATGAGAAGCTATGACTTAGAGACTTGGTTGCTGACTTTGGATGTAGGAAGACTTTCTCGACACCTTCTTAGATGCCTTTGGGCAGGATTGGTGTATCCTGACCAATTCTTGTGGCCCAGTTTTTGGTTACTAAGGTTTTAGCTGTTATCAAAGGTTTTTATGGGAACAAAACTCCCGGTCTGGACGGTTTTTCGTTACAGTTTTTCAAGAAAGAGTGGCATTGTTTAAAAGATAACATTATGAAAATGTTTTCACAATTCCATGAATCCCCTTTGTTGGGGGAGAATGTTGGTTTATGTTTAACGGTAATATTAATCTTAACCAACGGTAATAAATGTTTTGATGATGACACACACATAACCAAAAGTGATGATAGACATTTTGACAAAAATATACAAGTTCATAAATCCACACTTACTCTAGCAAATGACCAAACCAATTGACGCTTAGAGTGAAAACATTACGAAAACAAAAAAGAATACAAAACTCAGGAAGTGCACGGTTTAGGTCCATGATTGACCGTAGGTCTGATCGTGAGGTGTCCTATACCATAGATTCTGTGAAACATGGTACACGGTCGGTATCAAGGCTGACCGTGGTTCGATCGCAATTCTTCTGTCGAAAAATATTTGACCAAATAATGTTTGACCACTTCGGGGCATCTATAATTCACAAAACCTTTTTCAACATACTTAGAATAGTTGTCCCTTTCATATCAAAAAGAGTTTTGGTCACTAGAACACTAATCCTGGTTAATCACACTTAATGACATCTTAATGATAACACATAAGTGTTACAAAATAACTTGTGCTACTAAAACTTATCTAGACATACTTAAGATGGTCATCAAGTCCTAACCAAGTGTTGCTCTTTCCTTGTGCATGTGTTGGACATTAATGTATACTTATACATTAATCTTGCAAAGTGCCAAATTGAAAGTAAACTTACATAGCCTTAGTATATTGCTATGAAGAGATGCCATCACTATGTGTTTGATTTTAGATTGATCACTAGTGAATTCTTGCTATCATTACATGAGTATTACTTGACTATGTGTTAATTACCAACTTGCTTATACTCATTTAATATGTATGAATGATAATATGATCTTTGTCTTGTTATATGCTATAAGTTAGGAAACCACAAATTTATGCTTAGCCTACTCCAATGCATTAGTGTAACTTGGTTGATAACAATTGAAGGTTCATAATCAAATGGTCTTGTATGCTTAAAGGATTATTAACACACACATTAAAATATCACAAGAAACATGTTTAAGTCTAGCAAGATGTTTAAGTATGGTTTAGTCTTGATTAATATGATATCTTGCTTATAATGTGCTCAATTGAACTTATATGTTTCACTTAGTAAGATATCATAAACACACCTAATTAATCTATATGCAAGCTTAAAGATGAATTATAATATGGTTAGTGATTAATTAGGATAAGGTTGTTAATGACATGTTGACTAACCAATAGTACTTGAGCATGTGTGTTAAACACAAACAAGAGATTATGACAAATATGAGATTATTTCAAATGGGTATCACGAAATGTATCCAATAAATGTAGACTTGCCTCTTTGGGTATGATAAGTCACTATCAAAGTAATACATCCAAGAGGAATTAAGCACTTAATGCATATAACACTTGTATAAATGTTGGGTATCTTTTGCAGGTATTAATTTAAGTAAAGAGGCCAAAAGAATCATGTTTAAATGGATTCAAATGGCAATACAACTGATATGTGAAAATGACCAGACAGCGTGTGGTCGACCCACGGTCAACCGTGACCTGAGCCGTGGCAACGGCTAGTTTTTTGTCTCTCTCTTTAAATAGAAAGATTTGGAGAGATTTGAAATGGGGACTCTCTTGCATGCTTCAACTCTAAATATATCAGAGAATCACAAGACCTTCATTCATATATGTTTGTGATTAGCAAGAGAGATTCTACAATCTCATAAATTGTAGAATTGAAACTTACTTTCAAATTACTATTTGTGAGTTTACTTATTGCGATATTATCCTTTGAATTTTCTTAGGAATATCATCACTAAAAGAGTGAATCTTGTACTTTGTAATAGAAGCAAAATCTAGCTTAGGGATCATCTTCCTTAAAGGGAATTAGGCGATTGATTGATTCCATTGGGAATTAAAACTTGTCCAAGGTGAAGACAATATGATCTAAGTTAGATGTAATCTTTCAAAGGGATAGAAAGATTAGATGTGTTGTCTATAAGGGGTACAATATTTGTAAATCGGGTCTTCACCGGGTTTGGAGAAAAAGGATTAGTGAAGCAATCTCTCGATAAGAAGCATCGACGAGTGGATTAAGGTGAATTAGTTAACATCCACCCGAACCACTATAAATCCTTGTGTTTATGTTCTTTACTTTACATTCAACATTGCTTCAAACATAAGCATTACACACATTGAGTTTGAATTGATTAAGTTGATCAAAGTTGATTAACCCTTGTTAATCATCAAAAAAGTTTTAAAAACGTGTTAAGTAACTATTCACCCCCTGTAGTTACTTACACCCCTCTTTTCCAAAAGGTTTGAATTCGTCTTTCATAGTTTTGATTTCCAAATCTAACTCCACAAGAAACTTTGAATAAATGTGCCCGATTAGTCTAATCAATGCTCCTTATAAAATCTTAGCCAAAACAATCGCTAATAGGCTAAAACTCGCAATCCCGTCAATGATTAGTGAAAACCAAAATGGTTTTATACCTTCAAGTAAAATAATGGACGGTGTCATGATTGTTAATGAAGTCATTCACATGGCAAAGTTAAAAAGGAAACCAATTCTCTTGCTCAAAATTGGCTTTTCAAAAGCCTACGATTGTGTTTCTCATAATTTTTTACTCACGGGTCTACACAAAATGGGCTTCGGATCTAAATTCATTTTATGGATTGCAACTTGTATTTTAAACATTCACTTCTCCATTCTTTTAAATGGTTCACCCTCTCAAGAAGGTCTAATGCAACGAAGTTTATGGCAATGTGACCCGTTATCTTCATTCTTGTTTATCTTTATAGCCGAAGTTTTGAGTAAAATACTTTCAAGGGATTTAGACAATGGTTTTTTAGAGGGTTGAAATTTTGGTAATGATTTGACCATCAATCATTCACAATTTTCTGATGACACGATTATATTTACACAACCGAATATACGAGAACTCAATCGTATCAAGTATATAATGGGGTTGTTCTTTCAATTGTCCGGGTTTCAAATGAATTCTATTAAAACAACTTTATATGTATTCACATTCCTAAAGATGACATGGTTAATTTTTCGGCTATCTTCGATTGTAAAGTGGGTTTCTTTCCTATGGAGTATCTAGGTATCCCAACTGGTTTTGCTTCCAATAGAATCTCTATGTAGAATCCGATTGTTAAAAAGTTCAAAAAGAAACTTGCCAGATGGAAAGGTAGATGTCTCTCTTTTGGTGGTCGATTGGTCATGGTCAATGCGGTCATCTCAAATTTACCTTTTCCTTATATGGCTATTTACAAAGCTCCATTGGCAATTATCAAGTAATTAGAAAGATATCGAAGGAATTTCCTTTGGGGAGGCAATTGTCTCAAGAAGAAAATGTGGTTAGTTAAATGGGAAGTGGTTTGTCTCCCCAAAGACATGGGTGGTTTATGGGTTACACCTCTCCGAATAAAAAACTTAGCAATGTTAGCTAAATGGTGGGCGAAAGTCAACTCCAATAAGCGTTGTCTTTGGAAATCTATCTTAATGTCTTCTTTTGGAGGTAAATTATACATAATGTTTCCTCTTTACATTTCTCAAAACTTTCACCTATTTAGAGAGATTTGATCTAATTGCAACAAGACAAATCATTACAAGGTATAATTGGTACAAACGTTTGGAAGTGGAAGTTAGGAAACAGGGCGAACATTTGATTTTGGCACGATTCATGGATTAACGGTTGTATTTTAAAAGATGCTTTCTCATCTCATTTTTGATTTACGCTTCCATCTGTATGCTACAATCAAACAGTTCCGTATCTCTCCTATTTCACAGCAGCAAATCAGTAAATGGAATCTCCATTTGTTCCAGCCATTGTCCTTGTTCAATTCGAATAAGCTGGATGAACTTTTGTTCCTGTTATCTCCAGTATGTTTCAATGAGTTGGTTGATGACCATCTCACTTGGTCAGCCTCAACCAATGGTGTTTATTCAGTTTCCGATGCGGTTCGAATTCTTGTGCAATCTAATTTTGTTACTTCTCCCACGTGGCCAAAAGTCATTTGGGGTAATAATGTCCCGTTTAAAGTTATGTTATTCCATTAACTTGCAATTCACAATAGCTTTCCCATTAAAGACGTACTCATCAATAGACATATCTTGCCTTCTTCTCAATCGAATCTGTTTGTGGTATTTGGAGGAAATCGAAACTGTAATCATCTATTGTTACATTGTAAGTGGTCGTTTAGAATTTGGTCGGACTTATTTAGTTGGTGGAGCATATCATGGGTTATTCCAGGGTCGATTGAAGATTTCTCTTTTGATTGGTTTTATGGTATGAGTATTAAAGCTTCAAAGTTTTGGAAATTGATCGGACCCACAACTATTTGGGCAATTTGGTTGGCAAGAAACGACTTTATTTTCAATGAAAATTTCACGTGTCATTCGGTTTTGGTTCGCAATATCAAGCTAAAGACCTTCCTTTAGGCAACTAATCTTAAGTTTTGCAATGGTCTCCACTCTTATGTATGAGATCATAACCCTTTTTTATTGTGGTATTAAACTTAGCTTCTTTTCAATATGTACTTCATTGGCCGAGCTTGACTCTGTCATTGTAACTTGTATTGAATCTTCATTGATTTGATGAAGATTTATCATTCAATACAATTCAACTTTTTTTGCCTTAAAAAAATTAAATAACTACTCTTCATAGTACTTCACTTTTTTAGATAAAGGGAGAATTTTGAATTGTTTTATTTTCGATATCATAATCAATTGAAACTTTAGGGTGTATTTGAGTGAGAGCTTATTACAGTCAAATTAATTTAGGGAAGTAATTAGTACACAATTAATTTTTAGTCTTACACATGAAATTTAATATATTTTTTGATATTGTAACAACACTTTAATAAATGTTTGATTGTGAACGGCTAAAAATTGATTGTGTACTTATCATCACTAATTAATAAAACTTGAATCTATAATCCTAAACCGCTAGGCCAATAATGATCATTTAGTAATTTAGTACTCCATCCCTCCCAATTTAATAGTCCACAGACAAAAAACACACAGTTTAAGAAAAAGTGACTGACGCATGTACTTTCTTGTCTACTTTCCAGTTTTACCCCTTATTTTTTACCTACATTTTTGTCTTACTTAAGAAAGTAAGGATATAAAAGTATTTTAACCAATTATTCTTATCTATTTATGGAAGTGGACTACTGATAATGCTAAAAACGAACATATATTTCATCGCATTATCCCTCAAGAAAGACAAGCTTTTAGTTGAAGTTGTCCTATTTACAAGTAATATTCGTTTAAATAATAAAAAGTGAAGACAAAAGACAGATTCGACGAATTGAAGACACAAACGACCAAAAAGCTCAAAAGTACAAAGTACAATCAAAGTGGTTCAAATTATTGATGAGAAACGTCTAAAAAGGACAAGAGTACAAGTTGCAAAACGCAAAGTACAAGATATTAAATTATACGAAAGGACGTTCAAAAATCCGGAACCGAGACATGAACCAGCTTTCAACGTACGACGCAACGGACTGAAAGTTACAAATTAATTATGTATATAAATATAATATAATATATAATTAATTATATAAATTATATATTTATATTATATTTATATAATTAAATCCGTCGGCAGACTAAGATCCAAACATGTGTGAGCTGGATTCCACAGCTCCGCACTCGCGGAGCTTTGAAGACCAAAAAGGCCGCACTCGCGGAGCACTCTCTGGCTATAAAAGAACATGCATTTCGACGATTTAGATACACCTTTTATATTATATATATATTTTTCTTTCCCCATTTTTATGTATCAAGTATCACTCCAAATCGTAATCTCAATTTGTAATTTTAATTTTAAGTTAGTGATAATAATAAGGATCAATTAGTCGAATGTTTTAAGGTTTTGTAAGTCGAAACTCTGTCCGTGTACCACTACACTAATAACACCCACTGTAAGTTATGTTTATGTTATTTTCATTAATGTGTCGTAGCTAAATTATTATTATGCTTATTTAATGCCGAAATAATCGTGATGTTTGACTAAAAATATTAAAATTGGGTAATTGGGCTTTATACCATAATTGGGGTTTGGACAAAAGAATGACACTTGTGGAAATTAGACTATGGGCTATTAATGGGCTTTATATTTGTTTAACTAAATGATAGTTTGTTAATTTTAATATAAAGATTTACAATTGGACGTACCTATAAATAACCATATACACTCAATCGGACACGATGGGCGGGATATTTATATGTACGAATAATCGTTCATTTAACCGGACACGGGAATGGATTAATAGTCACTAGAATTATTAAAACAGGGGTGAAATTATGTACAAGGACACTTGGCATAATTGATAACAAAGTATTAAAACCTTGTTACAGTTTAAGTCCCCAATTAGTTGGAATATTTGACTTCGGATATAAGGATAATTTGATGAGGACACTCGCACTTTATATTTATGACTGATGGATTGTTATAGACAAAAACCAGACGGACATATTAAATAATCCAGGACAAAGGACAATTAACCCATGGGAATAAACTAAAATCAACACGTCAAACATCATGATTACGGAAGTTTAAATAAGCATAATTCCTTTATTTTCATATTTAATTGCACTTTTAATTATCGCACTTTTTAATTATTGCAATTTTATTTCATCGCACTTTTATTTATTGCAATTTCATTATCGTTATTTACTTTACGCTTTAAATTAAGTTGTATTTAATTTTAATATTTTACATTAGGTTTTAACTGCGACTAAAGTTTTAAAATCGACAAACCGGTCATTAAACGGTAAAAACCCCCCTTTATAATAATAATATTACTTATATATATTTGTATTTTTATAAATTAAAACTAATATAGCGTTAAGCTTTGTTTAAAAGATTTCCCTGTGGAACGAACCGGACTTACTAAAAACTACACTACTGTACTATTAGGTACACTGCCTATAAGTGTTGTAGCAAGGTTTAGGTATATCCATTCTATAAAAAAATAAATATCTTGTGTAAAATTGTATCATATTTAATAGTATTTCCTAGTAAAATATAAGCTATTTCATATACACCTCGCATAACATCAAGCATTTTTGGCGCCGCTGCCGGGGAATTCAACATTTAACGCCGAAGCAAGACGCTATTATATAAAAAAAAATTAGTTTTTACGTTATTTTTGTAAAAATATATTTACATAAGTTTTAAATATCAAAAATATAAAAACATAAAAAATATATATCTTTAAGTCTTTTAAAAAAAAAAGGTATTTTTAGTTATAAAATACTCATAAGTGATTTTTATTTAAAATATAATTTATAGTTATATTATAAAACATTTTTTTTAAAACAAAAAATTAAAAATCAAAAAAAAAAAACTGAACCTGAATAAAAAATCGAACCCTTCTGAGCTGAAATTGAACCCTCCGCGACTCGCGGAGAAGTTGAACTGGACCATACCGCACTCGCGGAGGTCCTCTGACAGGTCAAACCTGGTATCATTTATTGCGAAATTAGGGTTTATTTATATTAATATTAATTAGGTTTTAATTTTAAATTAATTAGTTTTAGTTTTTATTTAATTTGTATTTTTAAGTTATATTAAGTTTTATTAAATAACTTATAAAATTAATAGTTTTATAAAATAAATAATATAAAAATAATATTTTTATAAAAATTGTAATTTTTACAACTTTAAGTTTATTTTTATATTTTGTCTCTTTTTAATTATTTTAGCGTAATTTTTGTATTTTTCGCTCGTATTTAGTTTTAAATCATAGTTTTAGCCATAGTTATTTTTATTTCTAGATTTTTAAGATTTGCCGTAAAATCCCTTAAGTGCTTTTTCTTAGACTAAGATTTAGGTGCTTTAGAATTTTACGACGCTACAAATTTTAGTTTCTTTTTAAGTTACGACGTGCTACTTTCTTATTTTTATTTTTTTCGACGCCTATTATTTTTCGATCTTTTTATTTTTCGACGTTTTTCGACGCGCTCTTTTTCTCTCTTATTTTTCGCCATTCTAGTTTTTAGGACTTAGAATTTTCTCTATTTCTTATCTAATATTTCTTTAAATTTCAAACGAAAAATTATTTTAAGCGGTTAAATTGATAGACATCAAAATTTTCTGGTTCGTAGTAATAGTTAGATTTGTACGTGGACCGAGTTATTGGAGCCAAACAGTACTCAATTATATTGAGACCAAACGAATCATGCCCCTCTGCTGCATCTTTTGGCTATTCGAAACGTGGGCAAAATAAGAAAAGTCTATTAATTGGATAACTTATATAATTTTTCTTATTTTTAAAACTAATAGGATATTCAGTGAATGCACCGAGCAAAACGTTCACCACCTTTTGAACGTTCACCACCTGTAACTCGAACAAGACATCTAGCAAATATTGTCGTCGTTGATTTTTCTTTAGAATCGTCATCCAGTCGACCAAGTACTCCAGTTCAAATTTCCGATAATCCATTTTTTGAACCCGACCTCACAATTGAGAATTCGGAGAATATTCAGGGACAATTCGTAGATCCTGAACCATTAATCTTTCCTCCGGAACCACCAATCATTCAAACAGAGATTGTTGAGGAACCAACCATTAAATCAGAATCCTCTAGTGATTCAGGTTCAACAAATTCAATCATGGAGAATCTGGAACCTCTAAGTATGGAAGATCGAATGAGAGCTAAACGCACTGGTCAAGGTCACGCAATTACTCAACCAGACATTAATGCGCCAGATTATGAAATCAAAGGACAAATTCTACACATGGTAACTAATCAATGCCAATTTAGTGGTGCGCCGAAGGAAGATCCAAATGAACATCTTCGTACCTTTAATAGGATCTGCACACTATTTAAAATAAGAGAAGTGGAGGATGAACAGATATATCTCATGTTATTTCCCTGGACTTTAAAGAGAGAAGCCAAAGATTGGTTGGAATCGTTACCTGAAGGGGCGATTGATACATGAGACGTTTTAGTTGAAAAATTTCTTAAACGATTCTTTTCGGCATCTAAAGCCGTGAGACTTCAAGGAGAAATTGTTACGTTCACACAGAAACCAAATGAAACTCTATATGAGGCGTGGATAAGATTTGTAAAGTTATTGAGAGGATGTCCGCAACATGGTTTAGACACTTGTCAAATAGTACAAATATTCTACCAAGGATGCGACATCACTACAAGGAAAGACATCGATATAGCAGCTGGTGGTTCTATTATGAAGAAAACCGAAACTGATGCTTACAAAATTATTGATAACACTGCTTCCCACTCACATGAGTGGTACCAAGAAAAAGATATTGTTAGATCATCTAAAGCAGCTAGAGCCGATTCTAGCCATGACTTAGATTCCATTTCCGCAAATATAGATGTTGTCGAGAGACGAATGGAAAAGATGACTAAAGATATTCACTCAATACGAATTAGTTGTGAGCAGTGTGGAGGACCACATTTGACAAAAGATTGTCTCAGTATTGAACTAACAATGGAACAAAGAGAGAATGTTTCATACATAAACCAAAGGCCTGGAAATAATTATCAGAATAATTATCAACCGCCAAGACCAATCTACAATCAAAACCAGAATTATAACCGAAATGTTCCATACAACAACCAACAAGGTCCTAGCAATCAACAAGTATCTAATAATACTTACAATCAGCAAAGACCTAATTTTCAAAACAAACCACCACAAACCGATGATAAAAAGCCGAATTTAGAAGATATGATGACGAAGCTAGTTGAATCTCAAACACAGTTATTCACATCTCAAAAACAAACCAATGAACAAAATGCTCAAGCATTTAGAAATCAACAAGCTTCTATTCAAAATTTGGAACAAAAAGTAAGTAACCTAGCCAGGTTAATAGGTGAAAGAAAACCGGGAAGTCTACCTAGTGATACAAATGCTAACCCCCGGAATGAAACAGCTAAAGCCATTACCACAAGAAGTGGTATTACACTTAAACCACCTGAAATACCTGTAATTTCTGAGGAAGCTATTCCTACTCCACAAGAACCAAAACCTGAACAAGATAAGGAAACAGAACCGGTAGTTGAAAAGGTTAATGAAGATAACACAGTTAAGGCTAAACCTTATGTTAAACCATACCAACCACCACTTCCTTACCCGAGTAAAATGAAAAAAGAGAAACTTGAAGCCGAGCAATCCAAATTCTTGGATATGTTTAAACAAATAAATGTCAATCTTCCTTTCATTGATGTGATTTCAGGAATGCCTAGATATGCTAAATTTCTTAAAGATCTAATCACGAATAGAAAGAAAATGGAAGAACTCTCGGCTGTTACTATGAAAGCTAATTGTTCTGCAGTGCTGTTGAATAAGATACCAGAAAAACTATCTGATCCAGGAAGTTTCACAATTCCAAGTTTTCTGGGTAGTCTTAGTTCAATAAAAGCATTGGCAGACTTAGGTGCTAGTATAAATTTAATGTCGTATTCATTATACGCTAAACTAGACCTTGGAGAATTGAAACCAACAAGAATAAGTATACAACTAGCCGATAGATCAATAAAATATCCTAGAGGAATAATGGAAAACATGCTAGTTAAAGTTGTACTTTAGTATTTCCAGTAGATTTTGTTGTTCTGGATATGGAAGAAGATTCTCAAGTTCCTCTCATATTAGGAAGACCATTCTTAAACACGGCTAAAGCAATGATAGACGTATTTGGTAAGAAACTGACCCTAAGTATAGAGGACAAGAGTGTTACCTTTTCTGTTGATAGAGCAATGCAACAACCGCAATCTGCAGATGATACATGTTATTATATTCAAACTATAGAATCACATGCAGAATTGTTAGAAGAATTTCCAGAATTACAAAGAACAGGAGAATGTTCTTTAGGAGAAGGTACTGAACCAATTGATGAAACTGAAATGTCAGCTACACTTATGGCTAATGGATATGAACCAACAACAGAAGAAATTCAAATGCTAAAAGAAAAAGACAGATATCGATATAAATCATCGATAGAAGAACTACCGAAATTAGAGTTAAAGCCACTTCCAAACCATTTGGAATATGCTTATTTACATGGTGAATCTGAATTACCTGTAATAATATCGTCTTCTCTTACTAAAAATGAAAAATCTCAACTCATTTCTGTGTTAAAAGCTCATAAATCAGCTATTGCATGGAAGATTCATGATATTAAAGGAATAAGTCCTTCGTATTGCACGCATAAAATCCTTATGGAAGAAGGTCATAAAACGTATGTGCAATGCCAATGAAGACTAAATCCTAATATGCAAGATGTTGTTAAGAAAGAAATTATTAAACTGCTTGATGCAGGTTTAATTTATCCAATTTCTGATAGTCCATGGGTAAGCCCAGTTCAATGCGTGCCTAAGAAGGGTGGCATGACTGTCATTACAAATGAGAAAAATGAGCTTATTCCTACTAGGACTGTAACAGGATGGCGTGTATGTATTGATTATAGAAAATTAAATGACGCCACCAGAAAAGATCACTTTCCCTTACCTTTCATTGATCAAATGTTGGAAAGATTAGCCGGAAACAGTTACTATTGTTTTCTTGATGGGTTTTTCGGATATTTTCAGATTCCAATAGCACCCGAGGATCAAGAGAAAACCACATTCACGTGCCCTTATGGCACTTTTGCTTACAAACGCATGACATTTGGACTTTGCAACGCCCCTTCAACCTTTCAAAGGTGCATGATGGCGATTTTTCACGACATGATAGAAGAATGCATGAAAGTCTTCATGGATGACTTTTCAGTCTTCGGTGATACTTTTGAATCATGTTTAGTTAATCTTGAACGAATGCTTATTTGATGCGAACAATCAAATCTAGTACTTAATTGGGAAAAATGCCATTTCATGGTTAAAGAAGGCATCGTTCTTGGTCATAAAATTTCAAAGGAAGGAATTGAAGTGGATAGAGCTAAAGTAGATGTAATTGCTAAACTTCCACATCCCACCAATGTTAGAGGAGTTAGGAGTTTTCTAGGGCATGCCGGTGTTTACCGACGTTTCATAAAAGATTTTTCTAAAATTGCCACTCCTATGAATAAACTCCTAGAAAAGGATGCTCCATTCATCTTTTCAGATGAATGTATCAAATCTTTTAATATACTTAAAGAAAAACTCACTAATGCGCCAATCATGATAACTCTAAATTGGAATCTACCATTTGAACTAATGTGCGATGCAAGTTATTTTGCAATGGGAGCCGTTTTAGGACAAAGGATTGAAAAACGATTTCAACCTATATATTATGCTAGTAAGACGTTACAAGGAGCACAAACGAATTATACAACTACTGAAAAAGAACTCCTTGCTATTGTCTTTGCTTTTGACAAATTTCGTTCATATCTCGTTCTAGCAAAAACGGTGGTCTATACCGACCATTCTGCTCTTAGATACCTATTTTAAAAACAAGATGCTAAACCAAGATTAATCCGTTGGATCTTACTCTTACAAGAGTTTGATATTGAAATCCGAGATAAAAGAGGAGAAGAAAATCTCGCCGCTGATCATCTTTCTCGTCTTGAAAATCCCGAATTAGAAGTTCTAAATGAATCAGCCATACAAGACAACTTTCCTGATGAATATCTATTGAAGATAGATTAAAATGAAATTCCATGGTTTGCAGACTATGCGAACTACTTAGTATGTGGATTCCTTGAAAAAGGATTATCGTACCAAAAACGAAAGAAATTCTTTAGTGATATAAAACACTATTTCTGGGAAGATCCACATTTGTTTAAAAGTTGTCCCGATGGAATAATACGCCGATGTGTATTCGGAGATGAAGCTAGTAAAATTTTAAACCATTGTCACACAGGACCAACAGGAGGGCATTATGGGCCTCAGCTCACAGTAAGAAAAGTTTATGATGCTGGATTCTATTTGCCTACAATTTTCAAAGACGCACACCTTCTTTGCAAATCCTGTGATGCATGTCAAAGGGCCGGAAAAATAAGTCAACGTGATGAAATGCCACAAAATGTCATTCAAGTATGTGAAGTATTTGACATTTGGGGTATTGACTTTATGGGTCCATTTCCAAAATCTCATAATAATCTCTACATTCTGGTAGCCATTGATTATGTATCTAAATGGGCGGAAGCACAAGCTCTCCCAACTAACGATGTACGAGTTGTAGTCAACTTTTTAAAACGTCTTTTTGCAAGGTTTGGAACACCGAAAGCTTTAATAAGTGATCGGGGAACTCATTTCTGTAATAATCAACTTGAGAAAGTTCTTAAAAGATATGGAGTAACTCATAAAATCTCAACCGCATATCATCCACAGACAAGTGGACAAGTTGAAAATACCAACCGAACTTTAAAACATATTCTAGAGAAAACCGTAGGATCAAATCCGAAGGAATGGTCCATAAAATTGGAGGATGCACTCTGGGCTTTTAGAACAGCCTACAAAACTCCAATTGGTACCACACCTTTTAAACTCGTTTACGGAAAAGCATGTCATCTTCCAGTAGAAATTGAACACAAAGCATTTTGGGCTTTGAAGACATGTAATCTTGATTTACATGAAACCGGACGTCTACGATTAAGTCAACTAAACGAATTAGAAGAATTAAGACATGAAGCATACGAAAATTCTTTAATCTATAAGGAAAGAACGAAGAAATGGCATGATAAAAGAATCAGAAGTTCAAAAGAATTTAAAGAACGAGACAGAGTTCTTCTTTTCAATTCACGATTCAAGCTATTTCCTGGAAAATTGAAATCAAGATGGTCTGGACCATTCATAGTCAAAAGAGTTTTCCCATACGGAACAGTAGAATTGATAAATTCAAATGGGATTGAATTTAAGGTTAATGGTCACAGAGTTAAACATTAAATAGATAGTCCAATGGAAGTTGACAACGAAGTTAATCACAATTTCGACACCACAGCTAACTAAGTGTGGGGAGAATCAAGTTTTTAAAGGATAATATGTATTTCTGTTAGAGTTAGATTTTCTGTTTTCGTGTAGTTCTCAAAAATGGAACTCGAATGGTCTTTCCCTAGCAGACCCTAAAGAACTAGTCTTCTCCCCCCATTCTGAATTTTTTTTTTTTTTTTAGGTTTTACGAGATGAAGACTTCCTGTGAATTAAACGATGGTCTAATGCTACACGCTTTGATCACTAAACGTAATAATGACACCCTTCCAAGTGAAATAGTATTATTAATCAGAAGTAAATTGGACGGAGTAAGAAAAGAATCCAGATACGAAAATAATAAGTTACAATTTGGTAAAGGAAAATCAAAATCCGCAGCGAAAAGGAGAGCACGACACCTTGAAAGATGTCACAAATGCGGAAAATGGTCACACGAAGGAAAATGTTCGATGAATCAGACATATTCCAATACCGAATTCATTACTTTATGTAGAGACGGACCGTTCATATGTTTAGAAGAAAAAACATTGAATGCTCGAGGGTACGCCTATGTAGCTATGGAAAACCAATTAGTCCGACTATCTTATGAGTGGGCTAGAGCATATCACTAAGAATACTATCTCACAGGTAAGTTTGTACAGTTTTCAATTTTTATTTTTAACCTTTTGATAATAAACGCTAATTTGTTCGCTATAAAGTATTAAATTGGTATTCGATAAAATTAGGTCTTGCGACCAAAATTATTGATATCATACAAAAATTTATTACATCACTGCGAAATTTAACGTTTATTCTTAATGTATAAATATCTTTAATCAATCAACTCAAAATATTTCAAAAATTCGTCATGAGTTAAATTAGGTTATGAAACCGAAATTACTTTACCGAAAAGAGGGGCGCATGTTTTTGATAATATTTGATTGATTAAAGTGGGATAAAAGCCAAAAAGATTTTTAATTTTATTTTTACTTTGTTTTTAAAATTAATATTAAAATAATATTGTAAATTTTTTTTAATATATATATATATTTAAAATTGTAAATATTTGAAAAATTAATATTTTTAATATAAGTTTGTATGTATATAAACAAAAATATAATTTAAGTTTGGTGTAAATTTTTAATATGAATTTTTAATTTTATGCATTTTAAATTTAAGTTTGGTGTGAATTTAAAAACAAAAATTTACTTTATTTTGCTAAGTTAAAAATATGATTTTTAAAATTCGTCGTGAGTTGAAGACTAGGTCATTGAACCGAAATTGCTTTACCCGAGGGAGGGACGAGAACTTTTATTATCATTATTTTTAAACTTATTGAACAAAAGTAAGCCAAAAACATTAAAAAAAACCCAAAAATCTTTGCTTTTAAAACCGCGCTTAAAAATGACAAATTTTAAAATTTTTGTCGAGGGACGGACTAGGACATCGATCCGAAATGCCCTCATCCTAAAAAGAAACAAAATTTTAATTTTTAAATTAATTTTATGTTTTATAAAGTTACAAGGTTTTATAAAAAAATAAAAATAAAAAAAACCACCGCAACTCGTGGAGGTTTAAATGGCCACACCACCGCACTCGCGGAGGTCAAAAAACCCAGAAAAAAATAAAACTGATCGAACAGACCAGTTTGTACACACACATACCCATTTTCTGCGAAAAACCCACGAAAAAAATCGCCCAAATTCGCAATTTTTCACCATTTTTCATCAAATCTTTCATAAAATCAAAATGAGGAGACTATTATCAAGGAATTACTCAAGGAAATCGGTAAATTTCTACACCTAAACACCATTTAATCCGAATTTTTAGTGTTCTTGAACAATTTTATGCCTAATTCAATTTTGATGCTTTCTAGTGTAATAATGCTTCAATTGTTTGTGTATTATGCTTGTATAACCCAGATTGATGCTATTTAACATGATTAGAAGCTTTGAACTTCAATTTTTGAATAATCTAGGGTTTGTGTTCTTGAGCAAAATTAGGGTTTTTTGATATAAACAGGTTATGGCCGAATTTTGTTGTTAGTTTATGCTAAATTGAGTAGTGTAACATGTTTATGTTGCTAAATGATCAAAACTTTGATCCTAAACATGATTTATGAAGATTAAAGTGGACTTTTTGAACCAAAATTGCATAAACTTGATTTAATTGATATGAATGCCATGAGGAACTTATTTAATTGTTATAATGATTGTTTTTGACATGTTTTAAAAGATAAATGCGAAGGAACTTTGTATACATTTTTGTAAAAGTATATTTGTAAAAGTGTAGAATTGTTAATATTTTGAAAATGTGTATAGAGTTTAATATGGATTAAACATGTCATTGAAATTGTTTAGATTTATGATTTTGCTAAAACTAATGCATATTTGGATGCACAAAAATTGTGTTTGATATATTTTGCAGACTGAAAGGGGTGAATCTTCATCCCAGGCTCGCAATGCTCCTCTGGAAGATGCAGATCAACAGGAAATTAATAACCAATACCGACAAGATATGCCTCACCCAATTGTTTCATATTCAAACATTCATGAGGCAGATTTACATCCGAATTTGAGATTTGATAGATATTGGATAGACTATCCAAAATATCAAAAGAACCTGCACAACCTTGTTTCTAATAATGTTGAGGTACCCAGAGTTATAGATTGGGAACCATTAGAGGTAGTGGAATTGGCCGACCCAATCAGGGAATTACTTACTCAAAGGTATGGTAATTCTACTTTTAGTGATTGGGTAAGTTTATTCAACATGCGTAGACCTGTGTATAGAGAATGGTGTATAGAGTTATTATGTACTATTGAAATAAATGATCGGGTAGATACTTTAACCATCGTAGTTTTCTTAGATTTTTATTAGGAGGGGAGATGCGCCATATGTCTTTACTAGATATGGCTCGGGCTTTATGTATATATACGCCCGAGGAGCTAGCATCTTATGATTGTCAGAGGTTAATAGTTTATGGTAGGAGGGTAGATGAGAATTTTGATACGAATGACGTATGGAGTAGGATGACTAGCCATCGCCGATTCCAGGGGGGATTATACTCATATCTTGATATTGATAGAGCTGAATTAAGAGTAATCCAAAGGTTTTTAGCCAATTCGATTACATAACGAGGTAATAATAAGGAAAAGGTAAATGAACAGGATTTGTTTTACCACATGTGTATTCGAGACCCACAGAGCGCTGTAAGTATACCTTTTTGTGTGGGTTATTATTTATTAAC
Organism: Rutidosis leptorrhynchoides; assembly: GCF_046630445.1. Classification (NCBI taxonomy): domain Eukaryota; kingdom Viridiplantae; phylum Streptophyta; class Magnoliopsida; order Asterales; family Asteraceae; genus Rutidosis; species Rutidosis leptorrhynchoides. The sequence goes on along the minus strand of NC_092340.1, from coordinate 105,668,055 downwards.
TATGGTTAGGGGTATGAGGCGTGGTAGCATAATAGGAGGTGGTATATTTATTACTTTAATTACTGAATATCTCGGTGTGGATAGAAGTCGGGGGGACTATTAAAGGCAGAACCAGAACCCCGCGATAGAATAGATTTGCGTGTTTATCATGGTGCTAAGGTCTTAAAGAAACGAAACAACGCGGCAGCATGTTATGATGGCAGGCATCCACAGGTTGAGAGAGATCAACAGTAAGGTAAACCGGGAGGGGGTAATCCAATGACGAAAATGCAAATTTTTATATCTCGACACGAGTATGAAATGGCTAGACAAAAAGCATTTCAAGATTGGCACTATCATCAGAGCCAAATCATAAGTCATTGTACACACGTAGGTAGAAACTACATTCCTACCGTTATGCCCGAATTTGCTCCTTGGACTTTAGAGAGCCGACCACCATATCCTACATATGACCCGGCCCAAGCATTTTACATCATCTATGGATATGCTTGGGACCCATACTGGAACCATCCTCCTCATCCGTAATTTTCTTATTTTATATTTTTGTTTATTTTATTGTAATGTTACTAATTCTAAATTTTCTTATTTCTTATTTCTTATTTTATTATTATAATAGCTTTTATAATTTTCTAACTTTATTAGATTTTAATAATTTTTGAATTTGGTGTGAAAACCCAACTTCAAAAATATGTATATATGTGTTTGTATTTTATCTCATGTACAAAATAGGGTAAAACAGCGCATTTTCAAAGACTGGCATTAAGTTCAGCAAAAGCTATTAATTTTGACGACGAAACGAAAAAACAAATGTGATGTACCAACAGACGGAATGAACAAATGATGTGCACCATTTATCATTCAGCAAACAAATGCCAATATGTTTGGAAACTTTGGTAAAATTTAATCATTTTTCTACGCTAATCACCCTCAATAATTTAAATTGTTACTGATTTATGCAAATGAGGGCATTGCAAGATCTTAAGTGTGGGAAGGGGTTAAATTCTTTCGGATTTTAAATTTTTTTTTTTGATTTAAACACTTGGTTACCATTAAAAATACTAGTAACGTAGTAGTTGTATTAGAATCTAGTGCTCTCTGATAACAAAGAACAGCCTTAGTCTTATATACTGACTACCCACTTCTAGTAAAAATTTTCAAAATTTTCAATTAAATGAATTCAAAATCATGTTTATACATATTTATGAATGATAAAACTAGGTGTTAACACCGAAATTAATATTACCTCGGAAAGGACATAAATTGAGAAACAACCCAAAATGTTAGAATTCATTTAAAATGGAATGGAATAGAGGACAATAAAAAGGAAAATAAAAGCCAAGTGTGGGAAAATTTACCAAGTTATTTAAAACATATATCACACATATTTTTGTAACAAATAACTGAAGATAATTTTATTTTGGACGATTTTAATCAGTTTTACCCGATTTTCTGTAATATATTTGAAAGAAAGATGGATCTACACGATGAATCAATTCCATCATTAAAAGGAAGTAAAGTCTTCCGAAAAAGAAACGCGCTTCTTGATTTAGGTCATGAAGTTGTCGTCCAGACCAGCTGTAGGTTGACGAAAAATCTAGAAAAGTCAACACCAAAATCAGCAGGAAATCCACGGACCTCAGCATCAAACAGGGTCGCCAAGTGGTCAGACTTATCCTAACCATGAGAGGATCTGTCTAGTAAAATGGGGAGGACGTCGTGCAAATTAGCTTGATAAGACTAATGAATCAGATCTCCAGAAAAGGATAATCTCCTTAAAGATCAAAAATCAGCTTTTAAGCCTGATATTACTCAATCCTAGAGATTGACCTTAAAGATTGAGAATTACAAACTCATGGAATTCGATGATGTGACGACCCGGAAATTTCTGACTAAATTTAAACTTTATCTTTATATTATTCTGACACGATAAGCAATGTTTGTTAAGTTAAATCTCAAGGATTTTAAACTATGTTTATACATTCATTTAAACCTCGACCAAATTCCAATGATTCATGAACCATTAAATGAACATATATGAATATGTATGTATATGTGTATATGTTATAAATTAAAAATGCCAACAAAGTATTTAAACGTATAATGCTTTATATGAACGTATTTGTTTCAATATGATTATCGATGAAATTAAAAAAAAAATATATTAAATGATTGAATTATCAGAAACATTGAATTATGATTACAAGTCTCTGTTGAGAGGTCCACTATGATTTGAGAAAATCTATTCCTCTTAACGATATTCGGAATAATTTGTAAAGCTATTTATAAACAAAAATAAAAAGTATTATTTACGAAAGTTAGACAAAAGCTAGTGGAGAATTGGTTTCCATAATATTCTATTAATCTATTTTCAAACGTACAAAAACGTTTTCAGTTTAAAAAGAACTTTATTATTAAAACGTATATAACTTTTATAAATATCTAGAATCACTTTTGACAACTCATTACTTAACCAGTATAATAAATATAACGATATTTATAGTTTATTTCATTAAATATATATATCGATTTAAATTAATATTATATATATTTATACGCGTATTATACATACATAGTTTTTATACTTTTACTATATTTTAACTTTACCTTTACTTTACTTTAACTTTAATAATTCACTTTAATAATTCATACTTTAATAATTCACTTTAATAATTCATACTTTAATAATTCACTTTAATAATTCATACTTTAATAATTCACTTTAATAATTCAAAAATCTATTATAAATAGAATTCAATAGGTTTCATTATTTTATAGAAACTTGAAAATATATTTCTCTAAACTCTCTCAATCGATTTATATATATATATATATATATATAAATATATATATATATATATATATATATATATATATATATATATACATATATATTTGCTATGTATTATTTCAAGATATTATTAGTATACATAAAATATTACGACGGAGTGATGTCCGAGTGATTTCAAAATAGTTTTTTGAATGAGTCGAAGCTAAGGAAATTATGGGTTATAGCTATGGAGGTGATGGATATGGTTCATGGGTATACTCGTGAGGTCAATCTAGTGTTTATCATCTCCGTTGCGTCTACGTACTTTCCTGCAATATTGAATCTCAATATTGATACGTGAGCACTCATAACTTAACTTTTATATATCAATATTGTATCCCTGACTAGTGCTCGAGTATATAGGATTATGCATGCTTGTACATTCGATATTATCCTTAGATAGGTTTGTTGAATCCTGAATTAGATACATATGCTACTGAGATAGGGTATATGATATGCATGTCATTGGAAAGCTAGCGAAAAATTAAGAACTTTTCATTTAGATATCGAATGGTTTTGATGAACGGATTAGAAGCTATAGTCAACTGAATTTTAGTATTATTGTTAAAATGATTATTATTACTATCGTCGTTATTATTTTAATAGAAATATCATTGTTATTATAAAATATCATTATTACTATTATGTTAGTATTATCATTTTATCATAATACCATTTTTAGTAAATATAAATATTGTTATTTTTTTATAGAATAATAATAATTATTATTACAAAATAATACAGCTTTTACTTATTATAATTATGATCAATATTATTTTATCAAATAAATAGGGGATACAAAGATATTTTTCACTACGCGTAATATAATTACATTAATAATACTTACCACTATAGTTTTACGATATTAAGTGAACTTTATAAATTTTACTACTTAAGATATATAAAAGTATATTTTATCATATATAAACGTTAATATAAATTTTTATTAATAAATGACTTTTATTATTATAAAATCTAATAAATATATTTAAATATATAAAACGACTATAGTTAAGTTATATAATAAACACGTATAAATTTTAGAAGTCATTTTGGGTCAAGTTGACTTTTGTTGACTTTTGCATATTAGTCTCGCGCATTAGGATTGTGGTACACTATGACTTGACCAAAAATTGTTAGACAAATATTGACCAACATATAAATATATATAATTAATATAGGTTCGTGAATCCGAGGCCAACCTTGCACTTGTTAAATGACGTTATATGTATTTTTACTACGAAATACAGTATGGTGAGTTTCATTTGCTCCCTTTTATATATATTTTTGGGACTGAGAATACATGCGCTGTTTTTATAAATATTTTACGAAATAGCCACAAGTACTAAAACTAATTCTACGTGGGTTTAAACCAGAAATATACCCTTAGCTTGGTAATATTAAACTACTTGTCTATGTACGGTAGGCGCGAATCCTAAAGATAGATCTATTGGGCCTGACAAACCCCATCCTGACTATGGGATGCTTTAGTACTTCGAGGTTATTTTAAACACACCTGATCTGGTGTACTTCAGAGGGTAAAACATGAACGTTAAGGCTTGTTACCGGGTGCCTACAACTTATAGAATACTTTTATACACTTGCGAGTGTACATATATTTATAAACGGAAATCTTGTGGTCTATTAATATATTGAAATGATTGTTATGATAAACCTATGAACTCACCAACCTTTTGGTTGACACTTTAAAGCATGTTTATTCTCAGGTATTAAAGAAATCTTCCGCTGTGCATTAGCTCATTTTAAGGATATTACTTGGAGTCATTCATGGCATATTTTTGAAAGACGTTGCATTCGAGTCATTGAGTTCATCAAGATTATTATTAAGCCAAATTATAGTTGGAGGTATTATGAAATGATGTGCATGCCGTCAACTTTCGTTGTAAAGAAAGTTTGTATTTTAAAAACAAATGTAATGTTTGTAAATTGTATCATATAGAGGTCAAATACCTCGCGATGTAATCAACTATTGTGAATCATTTATAATGTATATGAACGGGTCCTTTCAGATGATATCTAAACTCGAGCTTGAACGAGAAAATATTTTGATCAAAATTGCAAACCGATTTGTTTTCTGAAAACCCATTTTCAATGCGTTCTTTACCATTGAACGTAAAATCCTAGGAATTCACCTGGAATTCATTAGGTCACCTGAACTAAATCGGGTGTCAACCGTAAGAACGGTGGTTGCATAACATGGTCAAAGACAGGACCTTGTGCCAGACCGGAAAATTATAAGGGTGAGCTTTACTATTACTCCTACAAAGGATAGTAATTGCGTCCGACACGTTATAGACCATAATTAAAAGCATGTCAGGGGACATTGCCTTAACAGTTGCTTGTTCAACGCTTTCCTTTACAACCGGACGATAGTTTAACGAAAGGTAATATTCGGAGCAAGTATACTGGACGTGTTGCTTTCCCAATACAAGGTTAGCAAGTGGGTGACACAAAACCACAAGTTTTGAGCTAAAGTTTTCAAATCTGAAACCCACCAAACCCACAAAAAGAATTTGCAAACACCGGTGAAGGGTTATTCCGGAAAACTTATCTAGGGTAAAAGCTAGATTGAATTTTCAAAAAGATCAAATGTTTTCATAAAGATCCAATTTCCTTAAAGGATCTAAATTTTTATAGTCATGTGGGACTGTAAACCACAACGTTACTATCATTGTTCATACCGCCGTAATGAAATCACTGATGTACAAAGTGTGAAGAATAAAGAAGTGATTCTAGTATGTTTTTATTCAAGACTATATTGCTTGAGGACAAGCAACGCTCAAGTGTGGGAATATTTGATTATGCTAAAAATGAACATATATTTCATCGCATTATCCCTCAAGAAAGACAAGCTTTTAGTTGCAGTTGTCCTATTTACAAGTAATATTCGTTTAAATAATAAAAGGTGAAGACAAAAGACAGATTCGACGAATTGAAGACGCAAACGACCAAAAAGCTCAAAAGTACAAAGTACAATCAAAGTGGTTCAAATTATTGATGAGAAACGTCTAAAAATGACAAGAGTACAAGTTGCAAAACGCAAAGTACAAGATATTAAATTATACAAAAGGACGTTCAAAAATCCAGAACCGAGACATGAACCAGCTTTCAACGTACGACGCAACGGACTGAAAGTTACAAATTAATTATGTATATAAATATAATATAATATATAATTAATTATATAAATTATTTATTTATATTATATTTATATAATTAAATCCGTCGGCAGACTAAGATCCAAACATGTGTGAGCTGGATTCCACAGCTCCGCACTCGCGGAGCTTTGAAGACCAAAAAGGCCGCACTCGCGGAGCACTCTCTGGCTATAAAAGAACATGCATTTCGACGATTTAGATACACCTTTTATATTTTATATATATTTTTCTTTCCCCATTTTTATGTATCAAGTATCACTCCAAATCGTAATCTCAATTTGTAATTTTAATTTTAAGTTAGTGATAATAATAAGGATCAATTAGTCGAATGTTTTAAGGTTTTGTAAGTCGAAACTCTGTCCGTGTACCACTACGCTAATAACACCTACTGTAAGTTATGTTTATGTTATTTTCATTAATGTCTCGTAGCTAAATTATTATTATGCTTATTTAATGCCGAAATAATCGTGATGTTTGACTAAAAATATTAAAATTGGGTAATTGGGCTTTGTACCATAATTGGAGTTTGGACAAAAGAACGACACTTGTGGAAATTAGACTATGGGCTATTAATGGGCTTTATATTTGTTTAACTAAATGATAGTTTGTTAATTTTAATATAAAGATTTACAATTGGACATACCTATAAATAACCATATACACTCAATCGGACACGATGGGCGGGATATTTATATGTACGAATAATCGTTCATTTAACCGGATACGGGAATGGATTAATAGTCACTAGAATTATTAAAACAGGGGTGAAATTATATACAAGGACACTTGGCATAATTGATAACAAAGTATTAAAGCCTTGTTACAGTTTAAGTCCCCAATTAGTTGGAATATTTGACTTCGGATATAAGGATAATTTGACGAGGACACTCGCACTTTATATTTATGACTGATGGATTGTTATGGACAAAAACCAGACGGACATATTAAATAATCCAGGACAAAGGACAATTAACCCATGGGAATAAACTAAAATCAACACGTCAAACATCATGATTACGGAAGTTTAAATAAGCATAATTCCTTTATTTTCATATTTAATTGCACTTTAATTATCGCACTTTTTAATTATTGCAATTTTATTTCATCGCACTTTTATTTATTGCAATTTCATTATCGTTATTTACTTTACGCTTTAAATTAAGTTGTATTTATTTTTAATATTTTACATTAGGTTTTAACTGCGACTAAAGTTTTAAAATCGATAAACCAGTCATTAGACGGTAAAAACCCCCCTTTATAATAATAATATTACTTATATATATTTGTATTTTTATAAATTAAAACTAATATAGCGTTAAGCTTTGTTTAAAAGATTTCCCTGTGGAACGAACCGGACTTACTAAAAACTACACTACTGTACGATTAGGTACACTGCCTATAAGTGTTGTAGCAAGGTTTAGGTATATCCATTCTATAAAAAAATAAATATCTTGTGTAAAATTGTATCGTATTTAATAGTATTTCCTAGTAAAATATAAGCTATTTCATATACACCTCGCATAACATCAACTATTAATTTAGGACAGACAAAAAAGGAAACATGGACTATCTAATTGGGACGGAGGGAGTAGTTGCTAAAAATTATTCCTAATGTAAATTGTTGCTAGCAGTGGCGAATCCAGCATGAAAATCCAATTAGGTTCCAGATTTTTTTCCAAAGTTAATATATTTTAAAGGTTACTTTAGTCGCTGTTTACTCCAGAAAAATATAAATTGTAAAAAAATCTGAGGTCCTATAAAAGTATATAAGGTCCTATAGTTAAATCTGATATCCTATAAAATTTAAAGAATACCTTGTATAAAAGTTTTGAAAGTAGTGAGGTCCTTCGACCCCACACCAATAAATGCAGGCAGATTAAGAAATTTGTAATACCGGAGGCAAAATAAAATAATCCAAAATTTTAGACTTAAAATTTGCTGGTCCACTGCGGGGCACCTGCCAACGCCTGTCAAAAGTTATTTCCGCTACAAAATACATCGTCCCCTGGTTGCAAGCTTGGAAACGTTATCGGATGAAGTTCTGCCACTTGGCAATGACATTATGAAGCACCGTCCCTACCACAAGAATGAGGAAAGTTAATGGACCATACCGATGCTATAATTAGTTTGTATCAACATTTGACTTTGTTATAGATAATAGTTATTTTGTAAACCTTCTCCCAAAATAGTGGAAAGGTAATTATCTTGTTACCAAAGATAGGAGATCACATCATGTATATATTAACGTGTATTATCAATGAGAAAGGCAAGCATTGCAAATTATCATGGTATCAGTCTAGGTGTCACCTTTCTCCTATCTTAATCTTCACGACAAATTGAACCTTTCTTCTTCTTCTTCTTCTTCTTCTTCTTCTTCTTCTTCTTCTTCTTCTTCTTCTTCTTCTTCTTCTTCTTCTTCTTCTTCTTCTTCTTCTTCTTCTATCTGTTGTTTTCTCAATGGCTGACCAAGGCAAATTTCACCCAGCAATAACTGTTAACAACATCAAAAACCTAATCCCAATCACCCTTGACATGGATACAAGCAAATACAACTATTGTTCCCAATTATTCATCATCCACTGTCGTGCTTTTCAAGTCCTCCAACATATCCTTCCAACTCCGAATAACACTACAACTGGTGATTCTTCCTCTATAATAACTAATCAAACCACTCCAACAGAAACTTGGGATCGACTGGATGCCATCGTACTCCAGTGGATCTATGGCACAATTTCTATTGATCTATTAGAAACAATCATGTCTCCCGACACCACTGCTACAAAAATATGGGAACGGATCAAGTCCATCTTTAACGACAATCAAAGTTCTCATGTTGTTCACCTTCAACAGAAATTCAACAACATTCGGCTAGACAACTTTCCCAACGTATCTGCGTATTACCAAGAACAAAAGGTCTTGGCAGATCAACATACCAACGTTGGTCCCGCTCTCAAAGATGACTGTATTGTTCTTCAACTTATCACAGGTTTAAATGAGAACTATGAGATCATTGCATCACAATTATCACATACCCACCTGCTGCCTTCATTCTAGGAGGCGAGATCTATGTTAATTCTTGAAGAAACTCATAAGAATCAACAACACCAACACACAATACAAAATTCTTCACCTTCTGTTGACATGGCTCTCACCACTTCCACCTCTCCATCTCCGTCATTGATGTTCAACAATAAAAATTCTGGGCAATCAAATCGGGGTCAAGGTCGTAACAGCTACCAAAATAATAATAATAATAATTGTGGTTGTGGACAACATAATCGAGGCAGAGGTCGAAGTGACTTCACACATTATCAGGGAACACAGTACCAAAGTTGGCCTCATCACTCATAGGCTAATGAGCCCAACTCGTGGAGTCCATCTCCTACATGCCGGTATCCAACTCAACATTGGGCTCGACCCAATTATAATACCAACATGCAGCCCAGTTACCCAAGTAATTCTCAAGCTGGGCTATTGGGCCCAAGACCTCAGCAATACTCATCACAGGCCTATGCTCAGTCTACCGCTTCTACACCCACGGACATAGAACTGGCTATGTACACCATGAGTTTGAACCCTCTGGACAACAACTGGTACTTGGACACGGGCGCTCCTCACATGACGGGTTCTCAAGGTACAATTCTATCTTATTGTCAATCAAAGTTTCCTCCTCACATTATTGTTGGCAATGGGAACACTATTCCCATACATGGCTCGGGCCACTCTTTATAATACTCTCATAACCGACCTCTTCACCTATCTAATATCTTATGCTCACCAAACTTAATAAAAAATCTTATTTCAGTTCGTCGCTTATCTATTGATAACTCTATCTCTTTAGAATTCGACCTCTTTGGTTTTACTTTGAAGGATTTTCTGAAGGGGACTCCAATCATGCGATGTAACAGCTCCGATGACTTATACCCTCTCAATGCATCTCTACTTCAACAACGTCTCAACTCTCATTTGGCCTTCTCTGCCGTTTCATCCACTTTGTGGTATCATCGCCTTGGTCACCTGGGCGAATCTATTTTAAAGAATCTTAGCAATAAAAATTACATCTCATGTAATTCAAAAATTAGCAATAAGATTTGTCAATCATGTATTTTTGACAAACAAGTGAAATTATCTTTTTATGCATCTAATTCATTAACTTATAAACCTTTTGATATTATTCATAGCGATCTTTGGACCTCTCCAATTATAAGTAATGAATGACACAAATACTATATCTTATTTTTGTAGTGACCTGAACTTTTCTATATTTATATATATTAAATGAAATTGATATTTACATGATTAAATGTTTCCAACATGTTAAGCAATCAAACTTGTTAAGACTTGATTAATTAAAATGAGTTTCATGTAGACAATTGACCACCCGAGTTGATCGGCGATTCACGAACGTTAAAACTTGTAAAAACTATATGATGATATATATATGGATATATATATATATATATATATATATATATATATATATATATATATATAATTAACATGATATTATGATAAGTAAGTATCTCACTAGGTATATTAACAATGAGTTACATACATAAAAATGAGATTACTAAGTTAAGAAACTCGAAACGATATATATAACGATTATCGTTATAACAACGCCTTACTAAATACATATGTATCATATTAAGGTATTGTTACACTATATTTAACATAATAAAATGATAATTATATATATCATTATGTATATTAACAATGAACTACATATGTAAAAACAAGACTACTAACTTAAGAATTTCGAAACGAGGCATATATGTAACGATTATCGTTGTAACGACATTTTAATGTATATATATCATATTAAGATATATTCATACATCATAATATCATGATAATGTAATAATTTAACATCTCATTAGATATAATAAACAATGGGTTAAATACATTAAATGAGATCGTTAACTTAAAGGTTTCAAAACAACACTTACATGTAACGACTAACGATGAATTAACGACTCAGTTAAAATGTATATACATGTAGTATTTTAAGATGTATTCATATACTTTTGAAAGACTTCAAGACACATATCAAAGTACTTCTACTTATCAAAAATGCTTACAATTGCATTCTCATTCATTTTCATCAACAATTCTACTCGTATACACCCGTATTCGTACTCGTACAATACACAGCTTCTAAATGTATTTACTATTGGTATATACACTCTAATGACCAGCTCTTAGCAGCCCTTGTGAGTCACCAAGATATGTAGGAACTATCATTTGACAACTAGCATGACTTATGAGCATGAAAACAAAAACTAGTAACCTTATATTGACTAAGCATTAGGCATTTTTTTCAAACAACACACACATCACATTTCTTTGATTTTCTAATCCAAATTCTCTCCATCTTAACTCTCTCTAAGCTTAAGAATGTCTATAATTCATTAATATTGATCATCTAGGTCAATCTAGCTTCAATTACAATCAAGAAACATCATCATTCAAGAACACATCAAAAACACTTCACAAATACTTTCAAGCTTACTAGCTTACTTCCAATCTTGCAAATCCATTTCAAGTGATCATCCAATCTTAAGAAATCTTTGTTATTTACAGTAGGTTATCTTTCTAAATCAAGGTAATACTCATATTCAAATTTTGATTCAATTTCTATAACTATAATAATCTTAATTCGAGTGATAATCTTACTTGAACTTGTTTTCATGTCATGATTCTACTTCAAGAACTTTCAAGCCATCCAAGATCCTTTGAAGCTAGATCAATTTTTGTCACTTCCAGTAGGTTAACCTACTAAAATTGAGGTAGTAATGATGTTCATAACATCATTTGATTCATATATATAAAACTATCTTATTTCGAAGATTTGAACATGTAATCACTAGAACATAGTTTAGTTAATTCTAAACTTGTTCGCAAATAAAGTTAATCCTTCTAACTTAACTTTTAAAATCAACTAAACACATGTTCTATATCTATATGATATGCTAACTTAATGATTTAAAACCTGGAAACACGAAAAACACCGTAAAACCGGTCATACGCCGTCGTAGTGAAACCGGTGGCTGTTTTGGGTTAGAAAAATAAAAACTATCTTAATCTTTGAATTGGAAGTTTTTTTTCTGGAAAAATAATATTTCATACGAACATTATACTATATCCAAAAATCATGGTTAAACACAAAGTTGAAGTATGTTTTTCAAAATGGTCATCAAGATGTCGTTCTTTTGACGAAAATGACTACCTCTTTAAAAAGTGACTTGTAACCTGTATTTCTGACTATAAACTTATAATTTTTCTGTTTATTTTCATAAATTTTAGTTCATTATGAAACCATTGCAACTTGAATCACTCAAAACGGATTTAAAACGAAGAAGTTATGGGTAAAACAAGATTGGATAATTTTGCTTGTTGTAGCTACGTGAAATTTGTAACAAATCTATACAAATCATAACTTAACTAACTTATATTATATTATACATGTATTCTAACATATATTATGTAATCTTGGGATACCATAGACACGTATACAGTATTTTGACATATCATATCGACCCATCTATATATATTATTTGGGAACAACCATAGACACTCTATATGCAGTAATGCTCGAGTTAGCTATACAGGGTTGAGGTTGATTCCAAAATAATATATATACTTTGAGTTGTGATCTAGCCTGAGACTTGTATACACTGGGTCGTGGATTGATTCGAGATAATATATATATATTCATTTATTTCTGTACATCTAACTGTGGACAACTAGATGTAGATTGCTAACGTTGGACTGCTAACTTAACAAACTTAAATCGTTAAAACATAATAAAAAATGTTGTGAATATATTTCGATCATACTTTGATATATATGTATACATTTGTTATAGGTCCGTGAATCAACCCGTGGCCAAGTCTTACTTCCCGACGAAGTAAAAATCTGTGAAAGTGAGTTATAGTCCCACTTTTAAAATTTAATATCTTTTGGGATGAGAATACATGCAGTTTTATAAATGTTTTAAAAAACAGACACAAGTACGTGAAACTACATTCTATGGTTGAATTTATTAAACCGAATATGCCCCTTTTTAGTCTGGTAATCTAAGAATTAGGGAACAGACACCCTAATTGATGCGAATCCTAAAGATAGATCTATGGGACCTAACAAGCCCCGGTCATAGAATTTGAACTGCTTTAGTACTTCGATTTTATCATGTCCGAAGGGAGTCCCGGAATGATGGGGATATTCTATATGCATCTCGTTAATGTCGGTTACCAGGTGTTCACCATATGAATGATTTTTATCTCTATGTATGGGATGATGTTTATGAAAAATGGAAATATGAAATCTTGTGGTCTATTATTACGATTTGATAAATATATAGGTTAAACCTATAACTCACCAATATTTTTGTTGACGTTTAAAGCATGTTTATTCTCAGGTGATTATTAAGAGCTTTCGCTGTTTCATGCTAATTTATGGACAAGAGTTGGAGTCAGCATGCTTGTGTAATATTGTTTAAAAACTGCATTCGAAGATTTAAATTGATGTGTAATATTATTGTAAACCATTATGTAATAATCATGTGAAAACGCTATATTTTAGATTATCATTATTTGATAATCGTCGTAATATATTTAAACCTTTATCGATAATATAAAGGTTATGGTTTGTTTTAAAATTGAATGCAGTCTTTGAAAAACGTCTTATATAGAGGTCAAAACCTCGCAACGAAATCAATTAATATGGAACGTTTATAATCGATATGAACGGGACATTTTAGTTGGTATCCGAGCGTTGGTCTTAGAGAACCAGAAATTTGCATTAGTGTGTCTTACCGAGTTTGTTAAGATGCATTAGTGAGTCTGGACTTTGATCGTGTTTTCTTTAAAAACGATTGCTTAACACTTTTTGTTGGAAACTATATATTATTAACATGTAAATATTATGTGATATATTAATCTCTTAACGTGTTTGATATTGTGTGACAGATGTCTACCTCTAGTACAAATCCCATCGACTCACCTAATAATAATGAAGAGTCGAATATATTTTGGGAAGATTCACAAATTACATAGGAAGAACCGAAAGAGGAGGAACCGGAAGAGGAGGAACCGTTTGAGGAGGAACCGGAAGAAGAAGAGGTTTCGGAGGAAGAAATATTAATAACTACAGAAAAACGGTTAAATAAAAGAAAATCCTCAACCAATGGACCAAAGTTAAAAATGGTCAATGGTGTTTCCGCCATGGAAGCAAAATATTGGGAAAATTACCAGTTTTCTGATGAATCGGATCCCGATGAGAATTCCGATGATGTTATAGAAATTACCTCGACCCAATTTGAGAAAAGCAAAAGAAAACAATAAGGGAAAAGGCATTAAAATAGAAAAACCCGAGCCCAAAACCGATGAACTTAATGTTAACATGAAGTACCCTGATGGGGTGTACCGTAAACACCCGTATTTCTTAAACTTTCACTATAACCCGGGAACATCTAAGCCACCAGGTTTTTCTAGACCATTTGAGAAAAGAACGGCTCGTATTAGGGGAGCACCATATATCCCTAGGAAATTAGCGAAACGAACCAAGTTCGAAGAGGAAGAAACGAGTGAGTCGGAATAAAGAGTTGTAATCATGTTGTGTAATATATGTATTGTAGTGTGCTTGTATTTTCATGTTATATGTAAAAATTGCTTGTATTGTTTGTTAATTATCTTTTACGAATCTAATCCTCGTCTATTTTACAGTATAAAAACACACAATGGACATTAAGGATAGACAACCGAATATTTTAGAAGACCTACCCGGGGACATAATTGAAGAAATCTTGTCTAGAGTCGGTCAGAGTTCATCGGCACAATTATTTATGGCAAAATTAGTTTGTCAAACATTTGAAAGACGTTCCTGGCATGCCTTAGTTTATAAAAGGCTTTCCTTTAATAGATGGGGTATATCACATTGGGGAGACCATAAGTTACGCCGTGTTTTCTTTAAAGCATTGAATGCGAGGAACCCAGATGTAATTTTACGCTACGGGTTGAGAGCCTATTTTGAATCTACCTATCCCAACATAGGACTTCGTTATTTAGAAAGAGTTTCAAACATGCAACATAAAGAAGCATGTTATGTCTACGGGTTAGTAATGTTCGCTTCTCACCAAATCGAGAAAAAGAACATAGGATTGCAACTACTAAATAAAACATTCCAACAAGTGACGGATTCAGTAGTTGGGATGAGAAATAAGATTTTTAGATTATTACGGGGCTATTGGGCATTACGTAACCCCCGTCCTTTTGAAAACGTTACAACATGCTGCCTAGCCAACGATCACAACGGTTATTTTCCACAAGACCAAGGATGGGAAATAATACTAGTAAAACCCGAATGCATGACTTGTTTCTGGACTTATGAATTACGTGTCTTTATTGCCTTTGCTGAACGACTTGCGTATTAACTAGAATTGTCTTCGCAACTGCCTTGTATTAAAGTTATTGCGTGCTATATTTCATACTATATGTAAAATAGTGGTATTGTAAGTTTGTAAAATATTGTATAAAAGTTTGAACGCGAAATATTATTATCAGTTTTTCATATAGAATTGTAGTAGTTGAATTGTATAGTAGCTACTAAGTATGAACTTAACGGGTAGGTACTACCCGAATTAAAACTATAAAATGCTAATATGAAAAAAAAGCTTTTATAAATAAGTTCATATTATGCTACGAAATACTATTGACTACTCTTAAATTCTATATGATTAACTCAATACTTTTGGCTATTTTGAAGGAAATGGCACCGACGACTCGTCAGAACTTGAACATGAGTGAGGAAGACTTCCGTGTTTTCCTTACTGCGAACATAGCCGCAGTACAGGCTGCAATGCAAAATAACAACAATAACTCTGGTTCTAGCAGTGGAACTAATTCCACAAGAAATCGTGTAGGATGCTCCTACAAAGAATTCACTGCCTGTAAACCTTTTGAATTCGATGGAACCGAGGGTCCAATCGGATTGAAACGGTGGACCGAAAAGGTTGAATCGGTGTTTGCCATAAGTAAATGTACTGAAGAAGACAAAGTAAAGTACGCTACGCATACCTTCATAGGTACTGCGTGAACATGGTGGAATACCTATCTCGAGCAAGTGGGACAAGATGCTGCTTATACATTACCGTGGTCAGCATTCAAACACCTAATGATTGAGCAGTACCATCCCAGAAACGAGGTCAATAAGCTCAAAGTAGAGCTTAAAGGATTACGAACAAAAGATTCGACATTACCACCTACGAACGACGATTCACAGAGTTGTGCCTATTGTGTCCAAGAGCGTTTGAGGATGAAGAAGAGAAGATCGACACATTTGTAAAAGGGTTACCAGAAAGGATTCAAGAAGATGTGAGTTCACACGAGCCTGCCTCCATACAAAAGGCAAGTCGTATGGCTCACAAACTCATAAATCAAATTGAGGAAAGAATTAAAGAACAGACGGCCGAAGAAGCCAACACGAAACAAGTCAAGAGAAAGTGGGAAGAAACCAGTGACAAGGGTCACCAATACAATAACAACAATAATTACAACCACAATCGCAACAACTATCCCAACAATCGTAACATCAACCGCAACAACAACAAACGTCCCAACAACAACTACAACAATCGTCCCAACAATAATAACAATCGCAACAACAACCATTTCAATAACAACAAACAGCAGAAACAGCCATGTCAAAGGTGTGCAGAGTACCATCCGAATGTGTTCTGCACAACATTTTGCACCAAGTGTAAGAGAAATGGTCATAGCGCGGCAAAGTGTGAGATTTACGGACCGAAGAACAACATAATTAAAGGAACAAATAATGTCAGAATAAATAATGCTGCCGTAGTTTGTTATAAATGTGGAAAACCGGGCCACATTATTAGAAATTGCCCAAACTAAGGGAATACTAATGGGCAAGGCCGCGGAAGAGTTTTCAATATTAATGTGGCAGAAGCGCAGGAAGACCTGGAGCTTGTTACGGGTACATTTCTTATTGACAATACATCTGCTTATGTTTTATTTGATTAGGGTGAGAATAGAAGCTATATGAGTAGAGATTTTTGTGCTAAATTAAGTTGTCCACTGACGCCTTTGGATAATAAATTTTTACTCGAATTAGCAAACGGTAAATTAATTACAGTAGATAATATATGTCGGAATCGAGAAATTAAACTGGTTAGCGAAACATTTAAGATTGATTTGATACCAGTAGAGTTAGGAAGTTTTGATGTGATAATTGGCATGGACTGGTTGAAAAAGGAGAGAGCAGAGATCATATGTTACAAAAATGCAATTCGCATTGTACTGGAAAAAGGGAAACCCTTAATGGTGTACGGAGAAAAGAGCAACGCGAAGCTAAATCTTATTAGTAATTTGAAGGCGCAAAATCTAATAAGAAAAGGTTGCTATGCTGTTTTAGCACATGTCAAGAAAGTACAAACCGAAGAAAAGAACATCAATGATGTTCCCGTCGCAAAAGAATTTCCTGATGTATTTCTGAAAGAATTACCGGGACTACCTCCACACCGATCCATTGAATTTCAAATAGATCTTGTACCAGGAGCTGCACCAATAGCTCGTGCTCCATACAGACTCGCACCCAGCGAAATGAAGGAACTCCAAAACTAATTACAAGAACTTTTAGAGCGTGGTTTCATTCGACCAAGCACATCACCGTGGGGAGCTCCTCTATTGTTTGTCAAAAATAAGGATGGTACATTCAGATTGTGTATTGACTACCGAGAGTTGAACAAACTTACCATCAAGAACCGTTATCCACTACCGAGAATCGATGACTTATTTGATCAACTACAAGGCTCGTTGGTTTATTCGAAGATCGATTTACGTTTCGGGTATCATCATATGCGGGTGAAGGAGGATGATATTCCAAAGACTGCTTTCAGAACGCGTTACGGTCATTACGAGTTTATGGTTATGCCGTTTGGATTGACTAATGCACCAGCTGTGTTCATGGACCTCATGAACCGAGTGTGTGGGCCATATCTTGACAAGTTTGTCATTGTTTTCATCGATGACATACTCATTTACTCAAAGAATGATCAAGAGCACGAAGAACATTTGAGAAAAGTGCTAGAATTATTGAGGAAGGAACAACTGTACGCAAAATTTTCAAAGTGTGCATTTTGTTGGAAGAAGATCAATTCCTCGGTCACATAGTGAACAAAGAAGGTATTCAAGTAGATCCGGCAAAGATTGAAACCGTTGAAAAGTGGGAAACCCCGAAAATTCCGAAGCATATACGCCAATTTTTAGGACTGGCTGGATACTACAAAAGGTTCATCAAAGATTTTTCTATAATAGCAAAACCCTTAACTGCATTAACGCATAAAGGGAAGAAATTTGAATGGAAGGATGAGTAGGAGAAAGCGTTTTAATTGTTGAAGAAAAACTTAACTACGACACCTATATTATCATTGTCTGAAGGGAATGATGATTTTGTGATATATTGTGATGCCTCAAAGCAAGGCCTCAGTTGTGTATTAATGCAACGAACGAAGGTAATTGCCTATGCGTTCAGAAAATTGAAGATTCACGAGCAACTGAACATGGAGGCACTACTTATATGGAGTCAAAAGTATTATATATACCGACCATAAAAGTCTCCAACATATATTTAATCAGAAACAACTGAACATGAGGCAGCGTAGGTGGAT
This sequence comes from Rutidosis leptorrhynchoides, assembly GCF_046630445.1. NCBI lineage: Eukaryota > Viridiplantae > Streptophyta > Magnoliopsida > Asterales > Asteraceae > Rutidosis > Rutidosis leptorrhynchoides. The sequence continues at coordinate 105,649,361 of NC_092340.1, read as the reverse complement.
TGAATTGTTAAATGATTACGATTTTGGGATTCGTTACCACCCGGGGAAGGCAAATGTGGTAGCCGACGCTTTGAGTAGAAAGGACAGAGAACCTATACGGGTAAAAGCTATGAATATAATTATTCGTACTAACCTTACTACTCAAATAAAGGAGGCACAACAAGGAGTTTTAAAAGAGAGAAATTTGAAGAATGAAATACCCATAGGTTTGGAGAAACATCTTAATATTAGGTAAGACGGAACCCGGTATAGGGCTGAAAGAATTTGGGTACCAAAGCTTGGAGATGTGAGAGAAATGGTTGATGTTATGCGAGGCGTATATGAAATAGCTTATATTTTACTAGGAAATACTATTAAATATGATACAATTTTACACGAGATATTTATTTATTTATAGAATGGATATACTTAAACCTTGCTGCAACACTTATAGGCAGTGTACCTAATCGTACAGTAGTGTAGTTTTTAGTAAGTCCGGTTCGTTCCACAGGGAAATGTTTTAAACAAAGCTTAACGCTATATTAGTTTTATTTTATAAAAATACAAATATATATAAGTAATATTATTATTATAAAAGGGGGTTTTTACCGTTTAATGACCGGTTTGTCGATTTTTAAAACTTTAGTCGCAGTTAAAACCTAATGTAAAATATTAAATAAAATAAAGACTTAATTTAAAGCGTAAAATAAATAATGATAATGAAATTGCGTTAAATAAAAGTGCGATAAAATAAACTTGCGATAATTAAAGAGTACGATAATTAAAAGTGCAATTAAATACAATAACAATAAATAAAAGTGCGATAATTAAAAGTGCAATTAAATATAAAATAAAGGAAATTAAATATGAAATAAAGGAATTATGCTTATTTAAACTTCCGTAATCATGATGTTTGACATGTTGATTTTAGTTTTATGCCCATGGGTTAATTGTCCTTTGTCCTGGATTATTCAATATGTCAGTCTGGTTTTTATCCATAACATTCCATCAGTCATAAATATAAAGTGCGAGTATCCTCGTCAAATTATCCTTATACCCGAAGTCAAATATTCCAACTAATTGGGGACTTAAACTGTAACAAGGTATTAATACTTTGTTTAATAATTACACCAGGTTATCGACTGCGTGTAACCCAAGGTTTTAATACTTTGTTATCAATTATGCCAAGTGTCCTTGTACATAATTTCACCCCTGTTTTAATAATTCTAGTGACTATTAATCCATTCCAGTGTCCGGTTAAATGAATGATTATTCGTACATATAAATATCCCGCCCATCGTGTCCGATCGAGTGTATATGGTTATTTATAGGTACGTCCAATTGTAAATCATTATATTAAAATTAACAAACTATCATTTAGTTAAACAAATATAAAGCCCATTAATAGCCCATAGTCTAATTTCCACAAGTGTCGTTCTTTTGTCCAAACCCCAATTATGGTACAAAGCCCAATTACCCAATTTTAGTATTTTTAGCCCAACATCATGATTACTTCGGCTTAAATAAGCATAATAATAACTTATCTACGAGACATTAAATTAAAAAGGTTGAACATAACTTACAATGATTAAAAATAGCGTAGCATTACACGGACAGAATTTTGACTTACACCCTTACAACATTCGCTAACATACCCTTATTATTAGAAATTAAAATTAAAATTAAAATTATAATATATATATATATATATATATATATATATATATATATATATATATATATATATATATATATATATATATATATATATATATATATATCGTATGTGAGATAGAGAGATGGATTGATATATATTTTTGATGCACCAAACTGCGACTTTTATAGGTATGTGGGCTGGAAAAGGGCCTCATGCGATCGCATGGGCTTTGCCCTTTAAGGCCATGGGATCGCATGGCCAGCTGGGGAGGCTCAAAAGTCTTTAAAAACGTGGGCTGCTTATTTATTTATTATATAATATAATATATATAATTAAATTTAATTATATATATTATATTATATTATATTATATTCTTGTACTCTGTTGACTTGTAATTTTTAGTCCGTTGCATCGAGCGTTGAGAGTTGACTCTGGTCCCGATTCCGGATTTTCGAACGTCCTTGCGTACAATTTAATATCTTGTACTTTGCGTTTTGAATCTTGTACTTTTGTAATTCTGAGACGTTTCTTATCAATAATTGGAACCTCTTTGATTGTACTTTGTACTTTTGAGCTTTTTGGTCGTTTGCGTCTTTAATTCATCGAATCTGTCTTTTGTCTTCACCTTTTATTATTTAAACGAATATCACTTGTAAATAGAACAATTGCAACTAAAAGCTTGTCTTTCTTGAGGGATAATGATATGAAATATATGTTCGTTTTTAGCATTATCAAATATTCCCACACTTGAGTGTTGCTTGTCCTCAAGCAATATAGTCTTGAAATACTAGAATCACCTCTTTATTCTTCACACTTTGTACATCAGTGATTTCTATACGGCGGTATAAACAATGGTAGTAATGATGTGGTTTACAGTCCCACATGACTATGAAAATTTAGATCCTTTAAGGAAATTGGATCTTTATGAAAACATTTGATCTTTTGAAAATTTCATTCTAGCTTTTACCCTAGATAAGTTTTCCGGAATAACCCTTCACCAGTGTTTGCAAATTATTTTTGTGGGTTTGGTGGGTTTCAGATTTGAAAATTTTAGCTCAAAACTTGCGGTTTTATGTCACCCACTTGGTAACCTTGTATTGGGAAAGCAACACGTCCAGTATACTTGCTCCGTATATTACCTTTCAGTAAACTACCGTTCGGTTGTAAAGGAAAGTGTTGAATAAGCAACTGTTAAGGTAATGTCCCCTGACATGCTTTTAATTATGGTCTATAACGTGTCGGACGCAATTACTATCCTTGGTAGGAGCAATAGTAAAGCTCACCCTTATAATTTTTCGGTCTGGCACAAGGTCCTGTCTTTGACCATGCTATGTAACCACCGTTCTTACGGTTGACATCCGATTTGGTTCAGGTGACCTAATGAATTCCAGGTGAATTCCTAGGATTTTACGTTCAATGTTAATGAACGCATTGAAAAATGGGTTTTCAGAAAACAAATCGGTTTGAGATTTTGATCAAAATATTTTCTCGTTCAAGCTCGAGTTTAGATATCATTGAATTTCATGAGTTTGTAATTCTCAATCTTTAAGGTCAATCTCTAGGATTGAGTAATATCAGTTTTAAAAGCTGATTTTTGATCTTTTAAGGAGATTATCCTTTCTGGGGGTCTGATTCATTAGTCTTATCAAGCTAATTTACACGGCGTCCTCCCCATTTTACAAGACAGATCCTCTCATGGTTAGGATAAGTCTGACCACTTGGCGACCCTGTTTGATGCTGAGGTCCGTGGATTTCCTGCTGATTTTAGAGATGAATTTTCTAGATTTTTCGTCAACCTACAGCTGGTCTGGACGACAACTTCATGACCTAAATCAAGAAGCGCGTTTCTTTTTTGGAAGACTTTACTTCCTTTTAATGATGGAATTGATTCATCGTGTAGATCCATCTTTCTTACAGTAAATCGGGTAAAACTGTTTAGTTTAGTCCAAAGCAAAAGTATCTTCAATTATTTGTTACAGAAATATGTGACATATGTTTAAAATAACTTGGTAAATTTTCTCACACTTGGCTTTTATTTTCTTTTATTTGCCTTTTTATTGTCCTCTATTCCATTTTAAATGAATTCTAACATTTTAGTTTGTTTCTCAATTTATGTCCTTTCCGAGGTAACAATAATTTCGGTGTTAACACCTAGTTTTATCGTTCATAAATATGTATAAACATGATTTTGAGTTCATTTAATTGAATATTTTTACTAGAATTGGGTAGTCAGTATATAAGACTAGGGCTGTTCTTTGTTATCAGAGAGCACTAGATTCTAATACAACTACTACGTTACTAGTATTTTTAATGGTAACCAAGTGTATAAGTTAAAATTTTTAAAAATCCGAAAGAATTTAACCTCTTCCCACACTTAAGATCTTGCAATGCCCTCATTTGCAAGAAATCAGTAACAATTTAAATTATTGAGGGTGATTAGCGTAGAAAAAAAAATAATTAAATTTTACCAAAGTTTCCAAACATATTGGCGTTTGTTTGCTGAATGATAAATGGTGCACATCATTTGTTCATTCCGTCTTGTTGTTTCATCACATTTGTTTTTCGTTTTGTCGTCAAAATTACTAGCTTTTACTGAACTTAATGCCAGTCTTTGAAAATGCGCTGTTTTACCCTGTTTTGTACAATCGACAATATACATACATACAAATATAAACATGCATGGCAATTTGAAATGGGACTTAATATCCCACTTTCAAATCCTAAATGTGAAATATTAGTACACAATAATAATAAAAATGATAAAAATTACATAAATATATCCAATAACATAAGTTTAAACATGAAAAAGTAAAAAGATAAAAACATAAAAATCATAAAAATAACCAATGGAACTAAATCAGTCTGGATAGGGGTTCCAGTTTATCTCGTCAGGTGGGTTCTATTGTTGGTTATAGGTGTCCTGATAGGCTTGGTTATAGTCATACCGGTTAAAGGGTGGTCGGATCTCGGGGTTGTGTGGCGGAAAATGAGCAGGTCGAGTAGGTACGTAGTTATTTGGTACCTGATATGATAGCTGGCTCATGATTTGGTGCTGATGAACTAACCAGCTATCGTGTTGGCGTCGCCTATAATCCTCGTATACTTGCTCGGAGTTCCACTACTCGTACATACTATGTCTGGCCGCGCTCGTCATTGATTCCTCATCTATACGAACGTGGACGTCAAGAATAGCATCTCGAATGACATCCCTAATGTCTTCCACTTCCTCCATTTCTTCGTCTGAACCCCTTTCTACCTGTAGATGATTACCTTCATAGGGCAATGCCTGGTTGCGTCTACTCTTCAATACTTTAGCACCCACATAAACCCACAATCCTATTGTCTCATCCTGTTCTCTACAAAGCTGTAATGGACCCCCTTGGTTCCTATCAACACCTAAATACTCTCCAATGAGAGTAACAAAAATACCTCCTCCTATTATACTCCCGTCCTGCATTCCTTCTACCATTTTAGATAAATTAAAACCAACACAGTAAGGGATATTAACAAAGCTCCTCGGGTCTCAAATACACTTTAGGTAAAATAAATCATGTAAGGTCATTTTCTCCTTATTGTGACCTCTCTATGTAATCGAGTTATCCAAAAATCTATGAATCACACGAAGCTCGGCTTTGTTAATATGTAAGTAGGAGTGTTTTTCTCCTAGTGTAAAAACATTATAGTTCGACATACGCCTCCAAACGGCGTCAGCGTCAAATTTCCTATCTACCCTTTCACCACGATAAATCAAACTCATACAATCGGGTAGTAGCAATTCACTAGGAGTGTAAATCTGTAATGCCCTGGCCATGTCCATCATGGACATTCTGTACATCCTACCGCCAAGGATAAATCTAAGAAAACTTCTATCATCTAACCTATCTACATCTACATTTAACGCTATAGTACTCATCAACTCAACACACCATTCCTTATATACAGGTCTACGAATGGTAAAAAGACATTCCCAATCTGTAAAAGAAGAACTGCCATACCTTTGTACCAAATGCTGTCTAACACGGTCAGCTAGATGGACCATTTCCAAAGGATTCCAATCAATTACCCTCGGCACCTCTACATCTTTTGTTACTAATTTAAATTTATTACTTTGATATGCCGGGTAATCTCTCCATCGTCTATCGAATCTCAGATTAGGATGTAACGTGTGTTCTAGAATTGTTGGGTATTCGACAGGCGGATGCGGGGGAAATACTGTGAATTCATTAGGTAACTGTAGCGGATCATAATAAGGTACGTGCTGATCAGGCTGATGTTGTGGTTTCTGTTGTGGTTGTTGTTCAGGTTCATATTGCATTTCTGGTTCTTTTTTATGGAGCTGGAGCAGGTCGTCTAGATGATGATGATCCTGAACCTCCAGTATCGGCTTTCTGCAAAACACATTAAACATAAAATTGGTGCATCCAAATATGCATTAGTGTTAGCAAAATAACAATTTAAAACAATCACAATAACATGTTAAATCAAAATTAAACTTATACTTATTTTCACAATTTTTCACAATTCTACACTTTTTCAAATAAGCACATATGAAAATGTATACAAAGTTCATAAGCATTTAACTCAAATAACATGTCAAAATAGTCATTACTAATAATTAAACAAGTCTCAAATGGCAAATATATCAAATTAATCAAGTTCATGAATTTTGTACCTAAAAAGTCCTCTTTAATCTTTAAAAATCATGTTTAGGATCAATGTTTGGATTATTTAACTACCTAAATATGTTACACTACTAAATTTAGCAATAATTCATGGAAAAAAATCGGCCATAACCTGTTTATATCAAAAAGCCCCAAATTGCTCAAGAACACAAACCCTAGATTTCTAAAAATTTTGAAGTTTTTGGCTTCAAATCATGTTAAATAGCATCAATCTAGGTTATACATGCATAAAATACTATCAATTTAATACTAATTACACTAGAAATTAACAAAATTGCATTAGGTAAAATATTGGTAATTATCACAAAAACTAGGAATTTATTGAGTTTAGGGGTGTAATTTTTACCTTTTTGCTGAAGAATGCGAATCTAGGCATGATTAGAGCAAGAAATTTGACGAATTACGGTGAATTTTGGTGAAATTTGGAGAGAATTTGAGTGTGTTTTCGTATGTGTTTGTGTGTTGTGGTGTTGAAGAACAGCTTGCTGCCCTTTTGTGTCTGGCCTAGAATCCAGCCTCATACGATCGCATGAGGTTGGTGTGTAAACCCCATGCGATCGCATGGGGTGCCGGCTACAGTGTTTTCAGCTCATTTTTTTTTATAAAAACCTTATACTTTATAAAACATATAATTAATAAAATTTTAAAAATTTGTTTTCCTTTAGGAGCAAGGGTGTTTCGGATTGTTGTCCTAGTCCGTCCCTCGACAAAAATTTAAAATTTGTCAATTTAAAGCGCGGTTTTAAAAGCAAAGATTTTTGGGTTTTTTAATGTTTTTGGCATACTTTAATTCAATAAGATTAAAAATAATGATAATAAAAGTTCTCGTCCCTCCCTCGGGTAAAGCAATTTCGGTTCAAAGACCTAGTCTTCAACTCACGACGAATTTTAAAAATCATATTTTTAACTTAGCGAAATAAAGTAAATTTTTGTTTTTAAATTCACACCAAACTTAAATTTAAAATGCATAAAATTAAAAATTTATATCAAAAATTCACACCAAACTTAAATTATATTTTTGTTTTTATACATACAAACTTATATTAAAAATACTAATTTTTCAAATATTTACAATTTTAAATATATATTAATTTTAACAAGTTTACAATATTATTTTAATATTAATTATAAAAACAAAGTAAAAATAAAATTAAAAATCTTTTTGGCTTTTATCCCACTTTAATCAACCAAATATTATCAAAAATATACGCCCCTCTTTTCGGTAAAGTAATTTCGGTTCCATGACCAAATTTAACTCATGACAAATTTTTGAAATATTTTGGTTTGATTGATTAAAGATATTTATACCTTAAGATTAAATGTTAAATTTCGCAATGATGTAATAAATTTTTGTATGATATCAATAATTTCGGTCGCAAGACCTAATTTTATTGAATATCAATTTAATACTTTATAGCGAACAAATTAGCGTTTATTATCAAAAGGTTAAAAACAAAAATAAAAATAAAAATTGAAAACTGTACAAACTTACCCGTGAGATAGTATTCTTAGTGATATGCTCTAGCCCACTCATAAGATAGTCGGACTAATTGATTTTCCATGGCTACATAGGCGTAACCTCGAGCATTTATCGTTGTTTCTTCTAAACATATGAACGGTCCATCTCTGCATAAAGTAACAAATTCGGTGTTTGAATAGGTTTGATTATTTGAACATTTACCTTCGTGTGACCATTTTCCGCATTTGTGGCATCTTTCAAGGTGTCGAGCTCTTCTTTTCGCTGCGGATTTTGATTTTCCTTTACCAAATTGTAACTTATTATCTTCGCATCTGGATTCTTTTCTTACTCCGTTCAATTTACCTCTGATCAATGATACCAATTCACTTGGAAGTGTGTCATTATTACGTTTAGTGATCAAAGCGTGTAGCATTAGACTATGGTTTAATTCACAGGAAGTCTTCATCTCGTAAAACCTAAAAAAATAAAAATTCAGAATGGGGGGAGAAGACTAGTTCTTTAGGGTCTGCTAGGGAAAGACCATTCGGGTTCCATTTCTGAGAACTACACGAAAACAGAAAATCTAACTCTAACAGAAATACATATTATCCTTTAAAGACTTGATTCTCCCCACACTTAGTTAGCTGTGGTGTTGAAATTGTGATTAACTTCGTTGTCAACTTCCATCGGACTATCTATGTAATGTTTAACTCTGTGACCATTAACCTTAAATTCAATCCCATTTGAATTTATTAATTCTACTATTCCGTATGAGAAAACTCTTTTGACTATGAATGGTCCAGACCATCTTGATTTCAATTTTCCAGGAAATAGCTTGAATCGTGAATTGAAAAGAAGAACTCTGTCTCCTTCTTTAAATTCTTTTGAACTTCTGATTCTTTTATCATGCCATTTCTTCGTTCTTTCCTTATAGATTAACGAATTTTCGTATGCTTCATGTCTTAATTCTTCTAATTCATTTAGTTGACTTAACCGTAGACGTCCGGCTTCATGTAAATCAAGATTACATGTCTTCAAAGCCCAAAATTCTTTGTGTTCAATTTCTACTGGAAGATGACATGCTTTTCCGTAAACGAGTCTAAAAGGTGTGGTTCCAATTGGAGTTTTGTAGGCTGTTCTAAAAGCCCAGAGTGCATCCTCCAATTTCATGGACCATTCCTTCGGATTTGATCCTACGGTTTTCTCTAAAATACGTTTTAAAGCTCGGTTGGTATTTTCAACTTGTCCACTTGTTTGTGGATGATAAGCGGTGGAGATTTTATGAGTTACTCCATATCTTTTGAGAACTTTCTCAAGTTGATTGTTATAGAAATGAGTACCCCGATCACTTATTAAAGCTTTCGGTGTTCCAAACCTAGCAAAAAGACGTTTTAAAAAGTTGACTACAACTCTTGCATCGTTAGTTGGGAGAGCTTGTGCTTCCGCCCATTTAGATACATAATCAATGGCTACGAGAATATAGAGATTATTATGAGATTTTGGAAATGGACCCATAAAGTCAATACCCCAAATGTCAAATACTTCACATACTTGAATGACATTTTGTGGCATTTCATCACGTTGACTTATTTTTCCGGCCCTTTGACAAGCATCACAGGATTTGAAAAGAAGGTGTGCGTCTTTGTAAATTGTAGGCCAATAGAATCCAGCATCGTAAACTTTTCTTGCTGTTAGTTGAGGCCCATAATGCCCTCATGTTGGTCCTGTGTGACAATGGTTTAAGATTTTACTAGCTTTCTCCCCGAATACACATCGGCGTATTATTTCATCGGGACAACTTTTAAACAAATGTGGATCTTCCCAAAAATAGTGTTTTATATCACTAAAGAATTTCTTTCGTTTTTGGTACGACAATCCTTTTTCAAGGAATCCACAAACTAAATATTTTGCATAGTCTGCAAACTATGAAATTTCATTATAATCTATCTTCAATAGATATTCATCAGGAAAGTAGTCTTGTATGGCCGATTCATTTAGAACTTCTAATTCGGGATTTTCAAGACGAGAAAGATGATCAGCAGCGAGATTTTCTGCTCCTCTTTTATCTCGGATTTCAATATCGAACTCTTGTAAGAGTAAGATCCAACGGATTAATCTTGGTTTAGCATCTTGTTTCGAAAATAGGTATCTAAGAGCAGAATGGTTAGTATAGACCACCGTTTTAGCTAGAACGAGATATGATCGAAATTTGTCAAAAGCAAAGACAATAGCAAGGAGTTCTTTTTCAGTAGTTATGTAATTTGTTTGTGCTCCTTGTAATGTCTTACTAGCATAATAAATAGGTTGAAATCATTTTTCAATCCTTTGTCCTAAAACGGCTCCTATTGCAAAATCACTTGCATCGCACATTAGTTCAAACGGTAGATTCCAATTTGGAGTTATCATGATCGGCGCATTAGTGAGTTTCTCTTTAAGAATATTAAAAGATTTGATACATTCATCTGAAAAGATGAATGGAGCATCCTTTTCTAGGAGTTTATTCATAGGAGTGGCAATTTTAGAAAAATCTTTTATGAAACGTCGGTAAAAACCGGCATGCCCTAGAAAACTCCTAACTCCTCTAACATTGGTAGGATGTGGAAGTTTAGCAATTACATCTACTTTAGCTCTATCCACTTCTATTCCTTCCTTTGAAATTTTATGACCAAGAACGATGCCTTCTTTAACCATGAAATGGCATTTCTCCCAATTAAGAACTAGATTTGATTGTTCGCATCTAATAAGCATTCGTTCAAGATTAACTAGACATGATTCAAATGTATCACCAAAGACTGAAAAGTCATCCATGAAAACTTCCATGCATTCTTCTATCATGTCGTGAAAAATCGTCATCATGCACCTTTGAAAGGTTGTAGGGGCGTTGCAAAGTCCAAATGGCATGCGTTTGTAAGCAAAAGTACCATAAGGGCATGTGAACGTGGTTTTTTCTTGGTCCTCGGGTGCTATTGGAATTTGAAAATATCCGAAAAAACCATCAAGAAAACAATAGTAACTATTTCCGGCTAATCTTTCCAACATTTTATCAATAAAAGGTAAGGGAATGTGATCTTTTCTGGTGGCGTCATTTAATTTTCTATAATCAATACATATACGCCATCCTGTTACAGTCCTAGTCGGAATAAGCTCATTTTTCTCATTTGTGATAACAGTCATGCCACCCTTCTTAGGTACGCATTGAACTGGGCTTACCCATGGACTATCAGAAATTGGATAAATTAAACCTGCATCTAGCAGTTTAATAATTTCTTTCTTTACAACATCTTGCATATTAGGATTTAGTCTTCGTTGGCGTTGCACATACGTTTTATGACCTTCTTCCATAAGGATTTTATGTGTGCAATACGAAGGACTTATTCCTTTAATATCATGAATCTTCCATGCAATGGCTGGTTTATGAGCTTTTAACACAGAAATGAGTTGTGATTTCTCATTTTCAGTAAGAGAAGACGATATTATTACAGGTAATTCAGATTAACCTTGTAAATAAGCATATTCCAAATGGTTTGGAAGTGGCTTTAACTCTAATGTTGGTGGTTCTTCTATCGATGATTTATATCGATATCTGTCTTCTTCTTTTAGCATTTGAATTTCTTCTGTTGTTGGTTCATATCCATTAGCCATAAGTGTAGCTAACATTTCAGTTTCATCAATTGGTTCAGTACCTTCTCCTAAAGAACATTCTCCTGTTCCTTGTAATTCTGGAAATTCTTCTAACAATTCTGCATGTGATTCTATAGTTTGAATATAATAGCATGTATCATCTGCAGATTGCGGTTGTTGCATTGCTCTATCAACTGAAAAGGTAACACTCTCGTCCTCTATACTTAGGGTCAGTTTCTTACCAAACACGTCTATCATTGCTTTAGCCGTGCTTAAGAATGATCTTCCTAATATGAGAGGAACTTGAGAATCTTCTTCCATGTCCAGAACAACAAAATCTACTGAAAATACTAAATTACCAACTTTAACTAGCATGTTCTCCATTATCCCTCTAGGATATTTTATTGATCTATCGGCTAGTTGTATGCTTATTCGTGTTGGTTTCAATTCTCCAAGGTCTAGTTTAGTGTATAGTGAATACGGCATTAAATTTATACTAGCACCTAAGTCTGCCAATGCTTCTATTGAACTAAGACTACCCAGAAAATATGGAATTGTGAAACTTCCTGGATCAGATAGTTTTTCTGGTATCTTATTCAACAGCACTGCTGAACAATTAGCATTCATAGTAACAGCCGAGAGTTCTTCCATTTTTTTTCTATTTGTGATTAGATCTTTCAGAAATTTAGCATATCTAGGCATTCCCGAAATCACATCAATGAAAGGAAGATTTACATTTATCTGTTTAAACATATCCAAGAATTTGGATTGCTCGGCTTCGAGTCTCTCTTTTCTCATTTTACTCGGGTAAGGAAGTGGTGGTTGGTATGGTTTAACATAAGGTTTAGCCTTAACTGTGTTATCTTCATTAACCTTTTCAACTACCGGTTCTTTTTCCTTATCTTGATCAGGTTGTGGTTCTTGTGGAGTAGGAATATCTTCATTAGAAATTACAGGTATTTCAGGTGATTTAAGTGTAATACCACTTCTTGTGGTAATAGCTTTAGCTGATTCATTCCGGGGGTTAGCATTTGTATCACTAAGTAAACTTTCCGGTTTTCTTTCACCTATTAACCTTGCTAGGTTACTTACTTCTTGTTCCAGATTTTGAATAGAAGCTTGTTGATTTCTAAATGCTTGAGCATTTTGTTCATTCGTTTGTTTCTGAGATGTGAAAAACTGTGTTTGAGATTCAACTAGCTTCATCATCATATCTTCTAAATTCAGCTTTTTATCATCAGTTTGTGGTGGTTTGTTTTGAAAATTAGGTCTTTGCTGGTTGTAAGTATTGTTGGATACTTGTTGATTGCTAGGACCTTGTTGGTTGTTGTATGGAACATTTCGATTATAATTCTGGTTTTGATTGTAAATCGGTCTTGGCGGTTGATAATTATTCTGATAATTATTTCCAGGCCTTTGGTTTAGATATGAAACATTCTCTCTTTGTTCCATTGTTAGTTCAATACTGAGACAATCTTTTGTCAAATGTGGTCTTCCACACTGCTCACAACTAATTCGTATTGAGTGAATATCCTTAGTCATCTTTTCCATTCGTCTCTCGACAGCATCTATCTTTGCGGAAATGGAATCTAAGTCATGGCTAGAATCGGCTCTAGCTGCTTTAGATGATCTAACGATATCTTTTTCTTGGTGCCACTCATGTGAGTGGGAAGCAGTGTTATCAATAATTTTGTAAGCATCAGTTTCGGTTTTCTTCATAATAGAACCACCAGCTGCTATATCTATGTCTTTCCTTGTAGTGATTTCGCATCCTTGGTAGAATATTTGTACTATTTGACAGGTGTCTAAACCATGTTGCGAACATCCTCTTAATAACTTTCCAAATCTTGTCCATGCCTCATATAGAGTTTCATTTGGTTTCTGTGTGAACGTAACAATTTCTCCTTGAAGTCTCACGGCTTTAGATGCCGGAAAGAATTGTTTAAGAAATTTTTCAACTAAAACGTTCCATGTATCAATCGCCCCTTCAGGTAACGATTTCAACCAATCTTTGGCTTCTCTTTTTAAAGTCCAGGGAAATAACATGAGATATATCTGTTCATCCTCAACTTCTCTTATTTTAAATAGAGTGCAGATCATATTAAAGGTACGAAGATGTTCATTTGGATCTTCCTTCGGCGCACCACTAAATTGGCATTGATTAGTCACCATGTGTAGAATTTGTCCTTTGATTTCATAATCTAGCGCATTAATGTCTGGATGAGTAATTGCGTGACCTTGGCCAGTGCGTTTAGCTCTCATTCAGTCTTCCATACTTAAAGGTTCCAGATTTTCCATAATTGAATTTGTTGAATCTGAATCACTAGAGGATCCTGATTTAATGGGTCGTTCCTCAACAATCTCTGTTTGAATGATTGGTGGTTCCGGAGGAAAGATTAGTGGTTCAGGATCTATGAATCGTCCCTGAATATTCTCCGGATTCTCAATTGTGAGGTCGGGTTTAGAAAATGGATTATCGGAAATTTGAATTGGAGTACTTGGTCGACTGGATGACGATTCTAAAGAAAAATTAACGGCGATAATATTAGCTAGATGTCTTGATCGAGTTACAGGTGGTGAACGTACAAAAGGTGGTGAACTTTTTGCTCGGTGCATTCACTGAATATCCTATTAGTTTTTAAAAAGAAAGAAAAATTATATAAGTTATCCAATTAATACACTTTTCTGATTTTGTCCACGTTTCGAATAGCCAAAAGATGCAGCAGAGGGGCAGGATTCCTTTGGTCTCAATATAATTGAGTACTGTTTAGCTCCAATAACCCGGTCCATGTACAAATCTAACTATTACTACGAACCAGAAAATTTTGATGTCTATCAATTTAACCACTTAAAATAAATTTTCTTAATTTAAAGAAATTTAGAGAAGAAGTAGAAAATTCTATGTCCTAAAAACTAGAATGGCGAGAAATAAGAAAGAAAAAGAGCGCGTCGGTATTAAAATTGGAGAAATAAGAAAGAAAAAGAGTGACTTATAAAACTTTAAAACACTTGACTAACCCAACCTTATTATTATCACTAACTTAAAATTAAAATTGCAAATTGAGATTACTAATTGGAGTGATAATTGATACATAGGTAAAAGACGTCGAAAAATAAAAATAAGAAAGTAGCGCGTTGAAACTTAAAAAGGAACTAAAAACTAAGAATTAAAAGTTGCGTCTAAAAATATTAAAGCTTACAAGTAAAACTATATCCCAAATGGCAATAACTTAAAAAGGTACTAAAACTTAAAAATAGCGTCGCAAAATTCTAAAGCACCTAAATCTTAGTCTAAAGAAAAAACACTTAAGGGATTTTACGGCAAAGCTTAAAAATCTAGAAATAAAAATAACTATGGCAAAAACTATGGATTAAAACTAAATACAAGCGAAAAATACAAAAATTACGCTAAAATCATTAAAAAGAGACAAAATATAAAAATATACTAAAAGTTGTAAAAAGTACAATTTTTATAAAAATATTATTTTTATATTATTTATTTTATAAAACTATTAATTTTATAATTTAATTAAACTAAATAAACTAAAAATACAAATTAATTAAAATCTAAACTAACTAATTAAATATTAAAAACCTAATTAGGGTTTTAAATTAAATAATAATAATAATAACCCGTAATTAATGCTGAACTAGGGCTTCCTGTGGCCTGTCAGAGACCCTCATGCGATCGCATGAGGAATTGCCTTCGGGCTCATGCGATCGCATGAGCTTGGATTTTGGGCCAGGTTACGGGCTGCTACAGTACCAGGCCGATAGTTTTTAATTTTTTTTTCTGTTTTGCTGTTTTGATTTTTCTGTTTTAAATAAATACAAAATATTTAAATAAAGAAACTTTATAAAACTTATATATTTAACAAACTCTTAAAAATATTTATGTTTTTCTTTTTCTTTTTATATATTTTTTTTAATTTTTAAAACGTATTTTTACAAAAGCGTATTTTTTTTATAAAAGTAAACTAAAAATATCTTTTTTTTATATATATTATATTAGCGTTGCGCTTCCGGCGTTTAAGCAGATATGTTCCCCTGCAGCGGCGCCAAAAATACTTGATGTTATGCGAGGCGTATATGAAATAGCTTATATTTTACTAGGAAATACTATTAAATACGATACAATTTTACACAAGATATTTATTTATTTATAGAATGGATATACTTAAACCTTGCTACAACACTTATAGGCAGTGTACCTAATCGTACAGTAGTGTAGTTTTTAGTAAGTCCGGTTCGTTCCACAGGGAAATCTTTTAAACAAAGCTTAACGCTATATTAGTTTTATTTTATAAAAATACAAATAAATATAAGTAATATTATTATTATAAAAGGGGGTTTTTACCGTTTAATGACCGGTTTGTCGATTTTTAAAACTTTAGTCACAGTTAAAACCTAATGTAAAATATTAAATAAAATAAAGACTTAATTTAAAGCGTAAAATAAATAATGATAATGAAATTGTGATAAATAAAAGTGCGATAAAATAAACTTGCGATAATTAAAGAGTATGATAATTAAAAGTGCAATTAAATACAATAACAATAAATAAAAGTGCGATAATTAAAAGTGCAATTAAATATAAAATAAAGGAAATTAAATATGAAATAAAGGAATTATGCTTATTTAAACTTCCGTAATCATGATGTTTGACGTGTTAATTTAGTTTTATGCCCATGGGTTAATTGTCCTTTGTCCTGGATTATTCAATATGTCCGTCTGGTTTTTGTCCATAACAGTCCATCAGTCATAAATATAAAGTGCGAGTATCCTCATCAAATTATCCTTATACCGAAGTCAAATATTCCAACTAATTGGGGACTTAAACTGTAACAAGGTTTTAATACTTTGTTTAATAATTACACCAGGTTATCGACTGCGTGTAACCCAAGGTTTTAATACTTTGTTATCAATTATGCCAAGTGTCCTTGTACATAATTTCACCCATGTTTTAATAATTCTAGTGACTATTAATCCATTCCCGTATCCGGTTAAATGAACGATTATTCGTACATATAAATATCCCGCCCATCGTGTCCGATCGAGTGTATATGGTTATTTATAGGTACGTCCAATTGTAAATCTTTATATTAAAATTAACAAACTATCATTTAGTTAAACAAATATAAAGCCCATTAATAGCCCATAGTCTAATTTCCACAAGTGTCGTTCTTTTGTCCAAACTCCAATTATGGTACAAAGCCCAATTACCCAATTTTAGTATTTTTAGCCCAACATCATGATTACTTCGGCTTAAATAAGCATAATAATAACTTAGCTACGAGACATTAAATTAAAAAGGTTGAACATAACTTGCAATGATTAAAAATAGCGTAGCGTTACACGGACAGAATTTCGACTTACACCCTTACAACATTCGCTAACATACCCTTATTATTAGAAATTAAAATTAAAATTATAATATAAATATATATATATATATATCGTATGTGAGATAGAGAGATGGATTGATATATATTTTTGATGCACCAAACTGCGACTTTTATAGGCATGTGGGCTGGAAAAGGGCCTCATGCGATCGCATGGGCTTTGCCCTTCAAGGCCATGCGATCGCATGGCCAGCTGGAGAGGCTCAAAAGTCTTTAAAAACGTGGGCTGCTTATTTATTTATTATATAATATAATATATATAATTAAATTTAATTATATATATATATTATATTATATTCTTGTACTCCGTTGACTTGTAATTTTTAGTCCGTTGCGTTGAGCGTTGAGAGTTGACTCTGGTCCCGGTTCCGGATTTTCGAACGTCCTTGCGTACAATTTAATATCTTGTACTTTGCGTTTTGAATCTTGTACTCTTGTAATTCTGAGACGTTTCTTATCAATAATTGGAACCTCTTTGATTGTACTTTGTACTTTTGAGCTTTTTGGTCGTTTGCGTCTTCAATTCGTCGAATCTGTCTTTTGTCTTCACCTTTTATTATTTAAATGAATATCACTTGTAAATAGAATAATTGCAACTAAAAGCTTGTCTTTCTTGAGAGATAATGCTATGAAATATATGTTCGTTTTTAGCATTATCAATAGTACTTAAGGAAGCACATAAAACTAGATACTCAATACATCCCGGAGCGTTAAAGATGTACAAAGATCTCAAGAAACACTTTTGGTGGCCGAGTATGAAAGCCAATATTGCTAGATATGTAGGAGAATGTTTGACGTGTTCTAAGGTCAAAGCTGAACATCAGAAACCATCAGGTCTACTTCAACAACCTGAAATCCCGGAATGGAAATGGGAAAACATTACCATGGATTTCATTACTAAATTGCCAAGGACTGCAAGTGGTTATGATACTATTTGGGTAGTAGTTGATCGTCTCACCAAGTCAGCACACTTTCTGCCAATGAGAGAAGATGATAAATGGAGAAGTTGGCGCGATTAGACTTGAAGGTAGTTGTCTCCAGACATGGAATACCAGTCTCTATTATCTCTGATAGGGATGGCAGATTTGTTTCAAGGTTTTGGCAGACATTACAACAAGCATTGGGAACTCGTCTAGATATGAGTACTGCCTATCATTCACAAACTGATGGGCAGAGTGAAAGAACGATACAAATGCTTGAAGACATGCTACGAACATGTGTTATTGATTTTGGAAATAGTTGGGATCGACATCTACCATTAGCAGAGTTTTCCTACAACAACACTTACCACTCGAGTATTGAGATGGCACCGTTTGAGGCACTTTATGATAGAAAGTGTAGGTCTCCGATTTATTGGAGTGAAGTGGGGGATAGACAGATTACGGGTCCAGAAATCATCCAAGAAACCACAGAGAAAATCATCCAAATTCAACAACGGTTGAAAACTGCCCAAAGTCGACAAAAGAGCTACGCGGACATTAAAAGAAAAGATATAGAATTTGAAATTGGAGAGATGGTCATGCTTAAGGTTTCACCTTGGAAAGGTGTTATTCGATTTGGTAAACAGGGAAAACTAAATCCAAGGTACATTAGACCATTCAAGATAATAGATCGTGTCGGACCAGTAGCTTATCGACTTGACTTACCTCAACAACTCGCCGGGGTACATAATACTTTTCATGTCTCGAATATGAAGGAATGTTTTGCTAAAGAAGATCTCACTATTTTGTTAGACGAAATCCAAATCAATGAAAAACTTCAATTCATCGAAGAACCCGTCGAAATAATGGATCGTGAGGTTAAAAGACTTAAGCAAAATAAAATACCAATTGTTAAGGTTCGATGGAATGCTCGTAGAGGACCCGAGTTCACCTGGGAATGTGAAGATCAGATGAAGAAGAAATACCCGCACCTATTTCCAGAAGATGCGTCAACACCTCCAACAACTTAAAATTTCGGGACGAAATTTATTTAACGGGTAGGTACTGTAGTGACCCGAACTTTTCCATATTTATATATATTAAATGAAATTTATATTTACATGATTAAATGTTTCCAACATGTTAAGCAATCAAACTTGTTAAGACTTGATTAATTAAAATGAGTTTCATGTAGACAATTGACCACCCGAGTTGACCGGCGATTCACGAACGTTAAAACTTGTAAAAACTATATGATGATATATATATATATGAATATATATATAGTTAACATGATATTATGATAAGTAAGTATCTCACTAGGTATATTAACAATGAGTTACATACATAAAAATGAGATTACAAAGTTAAGAAACTCGAAACGATATATATAACGATTATCGTTATAACAACGCCTTACTAAATACATATGTATCATATTAAGGTATTGTTACACTATATTTAACATGATAAAATGATAATTATATATATCATTATGTATATTAACAATGAACTACATATGTAAAACAAGACTACTAACTTAAGAATTTCGAAACGAGGCATATATGTAACGATTATCATTGTAACAACATTTTAATGTATATATATCATATTAAGATATATCCATACATCATAATATCATGATAACGTAATAATTTAACATCTCATTAGATATAATAAACAATGGGTTAACTACATTAAATGAGATCGTTAACTTAAAGGTTTCAAAACAACACTTACATGTAACGACTAACGATGACTTAACGACTCAGTTAAAATGTATATACATGTAGTATTTTAAGATGTATTCATATACTTTTGAAAGACTTCAAGACACATATCAAATTACTTCTACTTATAAAAAATGCTTACAATTGCATTCTCATTCATTTTCATCAACAATTCTACTCGTATACACCCGTATTCGTACTCGTACAATACACAGCTTCTAAATGTATTTACTATTGGTATATACACTCCAATGATCAGCTCTTAACAGCCCTTTTGAGTCACCAAGACATGTGGGAACCATCATTTGACAACTATCATGACTTATGAGCATGAAAACAAAAACTAGTAACCTTATATTGACTAAGCATTAGGCATTTCTTTCAAACAACACACTCATCACATTTCTTTGATTTTCTAATCTAAATTCTCTCCATCTTAACTCTCTCTAAGCTTAAGAACGTCTATACTTCAGTAATATTGATCATCTAGGTCAATCTAGCTTCAATTACAATCAAGAAACATCATCATTCAAGAACACATCAAGAACACTTCACAAATACTTTCAAGCTTATTAGCTTACTTCCAATCTTGCAAATCCATTTCAAGTGATCATCCAATCTCAAGAAATCTTTATTATTTACAGTAGGTTATCTTTCTAAATCAAGGTAATACTCATATTCAAATTTTGATTCAATTTCTATAACTATAACAATCTTAATTCGAGTGATAATCTTACTTGAACTTGTTTTCATGTCATGATTCTACTTCAAGAACTTTCAAGCTATCCAAGATCCTTTGAAGCTAGATAAATTTTTGTTACTTCCAGTGGGTTTACCTACTAAACTTGAGGTAGTAATGATGTTTATAACATCATTTGATTCATATATATAAAACTATCTTATTCGAAGATTTGAACATGTAATCACTAGAATATAGTTTAGTTAATTCTAAACTTGTTCGCAAACAAAGTTAATCCTTCTAACTTAACTTTTAAAATCAATTAAACACATGTTCTATATCTATATGATATGCTAACTTAATGATTTAAAACCTGGAAACACGAAAAACACCGTAAAACCGGACATACGCTGTCGTAGTGAAACCGGGGGCTGTTTTGGGTTAGAAAAATAAAAACTATCTTAATCTTTGAATTGGAAGTTTGTTTTCTGGAAAAATAATATTCCATATGAACATGATACTATATCCAAAAATCATGGTTAAACACAAAGTTGAAGTATGTTTTTCAAAATGGTCATCAAGATGTCGTTCTTTCGACGGAAATGACTACCTCTTTAAAAAGTGACTTCTAACCTGTATTTCCGACTATAAACTTATACTTTTTCTGTTTAGTTTCATAAATTTCAGTTCATTATGAAACCATAGCAACTTGAATCACTCAAAACGAATTTAAAACGAAGAAGTTATGGGTAAAACAAGATTGGATAATTTTGCTTGTTGTAGCTACGTGAAATTTTATAACAAATCTATACATATCATAACTTAACTAACTTATATTGTATTATACATATATTCTAACATATATTATGTAATCTTGGAATATCATAGACACGTATACAATGTTTTGACATATCATATCGACCCATCTATATATATTATTTGGAAACAACCATAGACACTTTATATGCAATAATGCTCGAGTTAGCTATACAGGGTTGAGGTTGATTCTAAAATAATATATATACTTTAAGTTGTGATCTAGCCTGAGACTTGTATACACTGGGTCATGGATTGATTCGAGATAATATATATTAATTTATTTTTGTACATCTAACTGTGGACAACTAGTTGTAGATTACTAACGTTGGAGTGCTAACTTAACAAACTTAAATCGTTAAAACATAATAAAAAATGTTGTGAATATATTT
The DNA here is from genome assembly GCF_046630445.1 of Rutidosis leptorrhynchoides. Taxonomy (NCBI): domain Eukaryota; kingdom Viridiplantae; phylum Streptophyta; class Magnoliopsida; order Asterales; family Asteraceae; genus Rutidosis; species Rutidosis leptorrhynchoides. The sequence goes on along the minus strand of NC_092340.1, from coordinate 105,628,024 downwards.
CGATCATACTTATATATATATATATATATATATATATATATATATATATATATATATATATATATATATATATATATATATATATATACACACACATTTGTTATAGGTTCGTGAATCAACCCGTGGCCAAGTCTTACTTCCCGACGAAGTAAAAATCTGTGAAAGTGAGTTATAGTCCCACTTTTAAAATCTAATATCTTTTGGGATGAGAATACATGCAGGTTTATAAATGTTTTACAAAATAGACACAAGTACGTGAAACTACATTCTATGGTTGAATTTATTAAACCGAATATGCCCCTTTTTAGTCTGGTAATCTAAGAATTAGGGAACAGACACCCTAATTGACGCGAATCCTAAAGATAGATCTATGGGCACTAACAAGCCCCAGTCAGAGAATTTGAACTGCTTTAGAACTTCGATTTTATCATGTCTGAAGGGAGTCCCGAAATGATGGGGATATTCTATATGCATCTTGTTAATGTCGGTTACCAGGTGTTCACCATATGAATGATTTTTATCTCTATGTATGGGATGATGTTTATGAAAAATGGAAATATGAAATCTTGTGGTCTATTATTACGATTTGATAAATATATAGGTTAAACCTATAACTCACCAACATTTTTGTTAACGTTTAAAGCATGTTTATTCTCAGGTGATTATTAAGAGCTTCTGTTGTTGCATGCTAATTTATGGACAAGAGTTGGAGTCATCATGCTTGTATAATATTGTTTAAAAACTGCATTCGAAGATTTAAATTGATGTGTAATATTATTGTAAACCATTATGTAATAATCGTGTGAAAACGCTATATTTTAGATTATCATTATTTGATAATCGTCGTAATATTTTTAAACCTTTATCGATAAAATAAAGGTTATGGTTTGTTTTAAAATCGAATGCAGTCTTTGAAAAAGGTCTCATATAGAGGTCAAAAAATCTCAACGAAATCAATTAATATGGAACGTTTATAATCGATATGAACGGGACATTTCAATTTTTAGATGATTTCACTAATTACCTATGGACCTTTCCAATTGGACAAAAGTTAAGCGTTTACTCTATTTTCTCTATATTTCATGCTCATATCATGACACAATTCAAAACATCAATAAAAAAATTTCAATGCGATAATGGAACGAAATACAGTAACATCGCATTTCATAATTTTTGCTCCAAAAATGGCATGGTTTTCCGCTTCTCTTGCCCATATACCTCCTCTCAAAATGGAAAAGCGGAAAGAAATTTTCAGGCAATTAACAATATCATTCGCACCCTCTTAGCTCATTCGAAAGTTCCACCTAAATTTTAGCAACATGCTCTTTCTATGGCTACTTACATTCTTAATAACTTCTTAATAAAATCATTCATCATAACTCACCCACACAACTTCTTTACAATCGCACTCCATCTTACCAACACCTACGCACATTCGCGTGCTTATGCTACCCACTTATTCCATCTACTAAAATCAACAAACTACAACCTTACTCACTCTCATGCGTTTTTCTTGGTTACCCTTACAACCACCGCGGGTATAAATGCTATGATTTACCGACTAATAAAATCATTGTTTCACGTCATGTAATTTTTGACGAAAACACACATCCATTTGCTTCTTTGCACACTCCTACAGATGAACAAATTTCTTACTACTTCTTTAGATCATATTTTTCTCCCTGTTAACAACCAAAATTCTGGACCAACAACTACACCTTATCCAACTTTCTCTTCAGCTAATTCTATTTCCTCAACAGGCCATACGGCCCAAACTTCATCAACTCACTATCTTAATAGTCCAACTCAGTCCAATGCCCAATCCTCTAATTCATGTGATACAATCCCACCACTATCTCCTACTCAAGCTTCTAATTTTTCCACACCTAGTGCTAATAATTCTTTTGAGCAAAATACACCAACCTCATCTTATAATTCTTCTGATCAAAATAACTTAAATTCGTCTTCCATTTCCTACTAATATCGCCCCACTCAACATAACTTATGTACCTACAAACATATCACATCATCCTATGACCACTCGTTCAATGTCGGGAATCTTCAAACCAAAAACACATTTTAATCTTTCCGCCACCTCTACATCCAATTCTCCAATATCTCCCATTCCTACTAATCCTCACATCGCTCTAAAAGACATAAATTGGAAACGTGCCATGTATGAGGAATATAAGGCTTTGATTGATAATAAGACTTCGATTCTGTTTCACGAGAACCTAACATGCAGGTAATACGATCCATGTGGATTTTTCAACACAAAGTACACTCAAATGGATTATTCGAAAGATACAAGGCACGATTAGTAAGTGATGGGTGCGGACAACAACTAGGTATTGATTGTCATGAAACATTTAGCCCCGTTGTAAAACCCATCACAATACGCACGGTTCTTAGCCTTGCTATGTCAAAGTCATGGCCTACCCACCAGCTTGATGTGAAAAACGCATTTCTACATGGAAACTTACAAGAAACGGTCTATATGTATCAACTTTTTTTTTTTCGTGACCCTCGAAAACCATATCACGTATGTCTCTTGAAGCGCTCTCTTTATGATTTAAAACAGGCACCACGTGCGTGGTATCAACGGTGCGGATTTTTCTTCGAATATTGGTTTCAAACATAGCAAATGTGATCACTCTTTATTCACATACCATCACGGTTCCAATGTGGCATAACTTCTTCTCTACGTCAACGACATCGTACTTACTACATCGAGTGAATCTTTAAGGCAACATCTGATATCTCTTTTTGCTCAAGAATTCGCCATGAAAGATCTTGGCCCCCTAAGCTCGTTTCTTGGTATTTCTGTAACTCGCGATCAACAAGGGTTATTCCTTAGTCAGCAAGCATATGCAACTGATATTATAAATCGAGCGGGTCTTGCATTTTGTAATCTTGTTGCCACTCCGGTTGACACTCAAGGCAAAGCCCATGCTTCGTTGGACAATCCTGTCGCCAACGCAACTACATATCGTAGTTTAGGAGGCGCGTTACAATACTTGACATTCACTCGTCCGGACATCATGTATGCGGTACAACAAGTGTCTCTATATATGCACCATCCGCGCGAAAATCATTTAAATGCCATTAAGCGCATACTTAGTTATTTACAGGGAACATCCTTACTTGGCTTGCGCATCTCTAAGTCCTATTCGCCCGATCTCGTTGCATACACGGATGCTGACTGGGGTGGTTGTCTTGACTCACATCGCTCCACTTCGGGTTATTATATTTATCTTGGGGATAATCTATTGTCTTGGTCATTGAAATGCCAGACCACTGTTTCACGTTCTAGTGCCGAAGCCGAATACCGTGGTGTAGAAAATGCAGTGGTCGAATCATGTTGGTTACGCAACTTGTTGTTAGAGTTAAATTTTCCAATACACAAAGCCACACTTGTTTTCTGCCACAATGTTAACACTATATATCTATCCGGCAATCCCGTTCAACACCAGCGCACTAAGCATATTAAGCTTGATATCCACTTTGTAATTGAAAAGGTGGCACACGGTCAAGTCCGGGTTTTACATGTTCCGACTCGTTTCCAGATAGCTGATATCTTCACCAAAGGTCTTCCGCGCATTCTGTTCAACGATTTCAGGTCCAGTCTGTGCAATCGGCCTCCGATAGCTTCGACTGCGGGGGAGTGATGGACCATATAGATGCTATAATTAGTTTGTATCAACATTTGACTTTGTTATAGATAATATTTATTCTGTAAACCTTCTCCCAAAATAGTGGAAAGGTAATTATCTTGTTATCAAAGATAGGAGATCACATCCTGTATATATTAACGTGTATTATCAATGAGAAAGGCAAGCATTGCAAATTATGATACAAACTAATTATAGCATCGATATGGACCATTAAAAGTGGTCATAGGTGATAAAAAGTGGCCGACCATCAAAGACATTTCACAGCGTAAATTTGTTAATGTTATAACATGGCTAACATGAAGAAATGAGAAATAATCTGTGACATAGATCGAAGAAACGATGCTTTGCATATATGGAAATATTTCCCGGAATGAATGGATTTAAGATCGGAGGGTATTAATCGTGAAGGACCAAGTCTAGGTTGATTGGTATGGTCCGTCTTGATTTTCTTCGGTTGCTTTCGTTCGTTGCATTTCGTCTATTATTCGGTTTTTTGTTTGGTTAATATGTTTGTATTTTTTTCGAGATGTTAGGGAGGCTCGCTTATAAATAGTTTTTTGTTTAGACGCGAGCCATCCCGTTTTCCCTTAGTCCTTTTGTATTCCATGTTGAGAGAGTTTTCTTTTTTAGAAAACGACCTCGTTTCTATATGAGTATTCGTTTTTTCGCCAAAAAAAAGGACCAAGTCTAGTAAGATGCATATAACTTAACTAGCTATTTTTGATGTATAATTTAAGTAAATATTGCGGAATTTGTGGTATGTTTTCGAATTAAATAAAAATAAAACAATATAATTTACATTTACATTATAATTATAATAATGTACTTTATCGGTCTTAATTTAATAGTCTTTAGATAAAAAAAACATACAATTTAATAAAAAATGACTGGCTTTTTGTCTACTTTACACTTTTACCTTTTATTTTTTTACCTAAATTTTCTATTACTTAAATAAAGTAAAGGTATAAAGGTACAATAACTAATTATTCTTATCTATATGTATGGAATTAGAAATTTTGAACGGAGAATGAAAGATGAAAACATGGGATGGATGAAGTACGTAATTATTAGTTGCAATTATAACATTCCTACACTTGCATCCAAAACTTCCCTAAATAGTAAATTTTTATTGAAGCACAAGCCATATGATGATTTTGTCATCCGGAACTTGTATGAATTTGCGTACGTTGCTTGAAGATACTTTATTTTGAGTATAAAAAATTAACTTTGAAAGCAAAAATAATCATCCATTTAATATTAACAATAACACTTGTTGTATTACAGGAAAGGAAATTGTACATATGATTCTCTAACAAGCTTTGGATATACTATATATTAAGAAGAAAACAAATAGGTGTTGAATGCGCTCTTTAAGCATGTAAATGAGTATTTGGTCATGACTAACTTATACGGCGACACAAAGTGATTCCATCACCCACTGGAAGCTGACAAATCTCGACTCTTGAGTCGACAGCCAAGGTTTTGTTAAGCTCTAACACGAAATCCCTATAATATCTTACGTATTTCCTCAATGGTGCGTCTGCAGGTGCCACCAATGACCCGTTCCAAAGAGTATTGTCGTAACCTATCACACCCCCAATTTTCACTAGATCAATTATTCTCTTGTGATAGTTGAGATAGTTGTCTTTATCCGCGTCCACAAATATAAAGTCAAACGATCCATGAAATTTAACCTATAAATTATAAACCAAATATACTCAATTAGCTTTTATAAATAGTAAAAATACTTAATTAAAATATAATATATAATTTAAAAGTACATACATCGTCAACCATTTGATCAAGAAGAGGAAGAGCAGGGCCTTCTCTAAAGTCAATCTTGTGAGCAACACCCGCTTTCTCAATAATTGGAAGGCCAATTTCGTAATTTTCACGGTTTATGTCCAACGCCAATATCTTTCCATCTTCAGGGAGAGCAAGAGCGGTCGACAGAAGGGAATAACCGGTGTAAACGCCTATTTCCATTGTGTTCTTAGCGTTTATGAGCTTCAGAAGAAGGTTCAAAAACTGTCCTTCATCGGCCGATGTCGTCATAAGGTTCCTATATTAATTTATACAAAAGTGAGATGTTTAGAGAGGAAAAAATGCATCCATAGCTAGTTAAAAGCTCAGTCGAAATAAAATAGCAAATGTACATATGGATCATGTACTCATTAATGCATGTCCATTATTTCGTGCATGGACTTTTGAAATCATGTTGCTATGCTTGGCAAAAGTAAGCACTGACCATGGGTGTTTGGCAGTGACCTCACGTAGCTCTTTCATGGATTCCGGCTCTCGTGGATAAACGCTAGTTTCAAGTATGTATTGATAAAGTGCATCACTTTGAAGGAGACTTTTGTGACCAACTTCTTGATGTTTTGCTACTTGTGTTTCTCCGGTGGATGCCATTATAATCAAAATCTGTATGTATGTATGTATGAATGTGAGGTGGGAATTATTGGTGCTTAATTGGTAGCTTATATAATTTGGTTTGAAGAATTGAATTAACCTGATTTGGAATGAGAGATGGATTGAGAATATATAGAGAAAGGAGTTGGTGAATAGGGATGTAGGAAGGTGCATGGGTTGGTGTGGGCAAATTGACTTGGCCAACCATAATGGACAACAAGACTTGGATTTGGTATGCTACTAATTTACTTTAATATTTTAGTTTCGTAATCAATATATTTTTCTGGTTTATTTTATTTTCCTCCATATATTTTTCTACATCATTAGGTATGTAATATGTAATATACTACAATTAGGTACGGCTGAATAATATGTAATATACTACAATTGTTAGATCAGTTAACCACAATCAGCAGACCCGTTAATAGGTAACATACTTAGGGAGTTCAGGGATTCGACTCTCATGTGCTACAAAGATATTTTCTTTCGGTTACCTGCTCATTTCATAGGCCTCGAAAATTTTTGAACGTCTATGCGTTTGAGCCTCACCCGATCAGAGTTTTACTACACGCGATGTCCATATAGATTCGTCGTGGTTTTTTTTCCCGAGGGACGACATGACTGTAAATAGTTCGTCCAAGAAAAAAATCGGGTGAGTAGGTTCCGTCATCGCGTTCGGACTCCCGTCTCATAACTGTCATAAAAAAAAGTTAATATGTAATATACTACATTTATAATTATTAGACCGAGTAATATACTACAACAAGCTTTGAGTAATACTCTCTCTATTCCATATTTGTTATCCAACAAGATTGAGGGGTGCGCGCTTCGCTACTGACAATTGTATGCGATTACAATGGTTATTGACTACAAATCGAATGATAATTCTTTGCAGCCAAATTGACTTGTGTAGTTGATGTGTGTGCTGGATTTATGGCACGTCATATACAAATAAGAAAAGTACCTTAAAACAGATATCGTAACAAAAAGATTCTAGTAACAAAAATGCAATGGTCAAATTTCTACCCAAATTGATCAACTGCATAAGATGGATGAAACTGTCATATATCATGAAGGTAACATAAGTAAGATAAAATCGATACAAAGCTTCATCGTAAATAATATATCATGAAGATCCGATCTCACAATATGTCGAACTTTATCGGCTCAAGGCTCCGCAATTCAGAAACTCGGACCAATTCTTATTATCCATCAATTGAAAAAAGAGTACATACAATATTTGGACAAGCATAGGCTTACATGAAAATGTCTGACTATAAATTAGATTTTCGGCCCTAATTTGACACCCAAAAAAGCACGCTCATATCTAGAATATAGGGATTAGGACTGAAGAAAATCCAAAATCCACCATGGCTGCAAACACATACGGTTGCACAAATCTTGTGCCATCCGAGCGTTGCCTCGCCAAGATACGGGTCGAATCTTCAATATCCCCTAATCATTTGGTCAGATAATTGCACCGATCATCACAGCGTTTGTTTAGTATACACCACTACTATCAACGGAACAACCATCATCACTACCATCGTCACGACCATCATCACAAGCATCGTTAGCACCGGCAAACCAAAAAATAGAAAACGATGAGGATGACGATGGCAGTATATAATTTTAGGAAAAAACATAAAACGATGAGGATGACGATGAGGATGACAACCATCATCACAAGCATCGTTGAATCCATTTACTCCAAGTGCTAGTGCTTCTTTAGAGAATCTAAGGGTTGTTTCAGCAACAACCTGCATTAGAGCGAACAGGTTACAAAAAGTACAACAATAACTATTTTTTAATAAATTATAACGCCAGTATGATGCTTCTATTTTTTAATAAATTATAACGCCAGTGTGATGCTTTTTTACACATAAAAAACAAACATATAAAAAAATTATTTCATCTCTAATTTCCTTTATAATATAGATGCAGTATTACCTCTTTCATTGAAAAAATTTGTGGCATGTAAGTGACTGCTTCACGATACTTCAAATCATCTATCATACTAAATTGTTCAACCAATTAAAATCAAGCAAATAGGGTGGTAAATAGATATAGGGTAATGTATTTCAAGACAATATAGGATCCAAAACCCACCAAGGTACATGTCAGCCCTTCAATATTCTGTCTATCAATATAACTATCAACGTTACATGCACAATCAACAACATACAACCAAACAGTTGTATTATCATTTTAAATGTTTAGAAGCATATAACGATTATCGATTACTTTTTGTGAAGTTCAGAGATGGATTCATGCATGCGTTGGTTTTGTATAAACTGTAAACGAATGAAATCGAACCCTACGACTCTCCAAGTTAGTGGAGGCCAAGTATCTGGTTTCATAATTTGAACGCAGATCTTCCATATATCCAGTACCGAGAACAAAAACAAACTCCGTTAAGATTCAAAATTAAGTTATCACGTCATTAATAATTATTGTATGTGTGGGAAACACCTCTAGCTTAGCACATTGATTATTACAAAAATAATAAAAAATAATTAAATAAAGAAGGAAGGAAAAAAAAGGTGTTTGTGTGTCAGCCTACTTAACATGGACTATTTTGATCAATACCAGCAACAAATTTGTTTCAACCCGAGCATGTTTTTACGTTTCACCCAACTTTTCTGACCCGTCCATCTTGCCACCTCAATTTCGAATTACGCGGGTTGCTGAGTTGCTAACTGGGTACAAAACACCATCCTTTATATATATATAAATTGTGAGGATTCAAAACTCAAAGACTTTTTAAAACCCTTTACCATACACTTAACCCAGTCTTGGTCATAATCCAATCAATATAGTCAAATTATGTGTCAATACAGGATAATTCAAAGGTGAAAATCAGAAAATATGGAGAATAATATACCAATGAGAAGCTAGGGAATGGACCATATACTACAATATGTGTTCACGCGTTCGTTAAACCAAGACTGTTCATGTAATATGATTGCAAAAGATCAAACCAAGCCAACATGTATTGTAACAATAGAGTTTAAAAAGTATTAAGGTCACAAACCATTTTTAGACATCCGTTTGTATGATAAAGTCGCGACGTTTGATTCAAACTCATCACACATCAACCTCTAAAACCTAGTCCATGCAAAAAAAAACAATAAGAATCAACTAAAGAGAGTGTGTGGAATCGTACGAAATTGAATTTCAAGAGAAAGCACAAATAAGAATATTAAAAAGATAACACAAAATAAACCCATTTGGTGAGATGTTGATTGATTGTGCTTACAATGTTGAAGACTCATCTATTGTACGAAAAAGTAAAGTACTTTTATTAACATTACTCAAATTTAAGGCGTATTTCCAGTGATCCATAACAAAAGAATAGGAAAGAATCTTACTTCTAATTTCGGGGCTCATCAACAAACTTTTTGGCTATCAGCCATACCAATGAAATGAAACCTATTACGAAAATATGTAAGTAAACAGAAAGAAACCATATTATAAAATTGTATGCAGCCTAAAAATGTATTAACTGTAGTATTATTTAACACAATTACAACAACAATTAAATGTAAAAAAGAGCCAAAATAGCGCACCTCCAGTGGTAACAACTTTTGAGAGAAAATTCATTGAATTGCCAAATCAATAACTGTAGTATCATACCATATATCAATAATTCTACCATAATGGATATTATACCATGTATAAATACCGATTTATATTTATATGTGTACAATATGTAAATAACGGATTAAAAATTAAATTCAGATGAAATTTTTTACTTAAATTAGAGTTTCAATTTCAACATCTATTGAAATTTAAACCCTAAAATTGACAAAAATCGATAGCTAAATCGTTTAAGAAAGTAAAAAAGAAAGCAAAGAGAGAACAAACCATCAATAGAGATAGACACAATTCCCCTTCAGCTACGATAATTCTCTAAGTCGCCGTTCATCACCATTCATGACCACAAAGATTTTAGAACCCAAATTTATAGCGCTTACAATAGCGCCAGATCTGAGACTAAAATTAAGAAGTCGAAAGAAACCCTAATTTGTGAAGGACGGTAATGGACGTCACAAGCGAGCATAGTCATGTTGGAACAATTTTTGGGATCGTATAAGTTGAAGAAGATGGGTCGAAGGGATGGGCTGAAGAAGGGAAAATAGCCAGATGAAGAAGAGGGAAAATTGTAGAAGCATCTGGAGCATTTAGCTATCGACGAATGGTAATAAATATAGTTTCGCCGCTACATCGCCACCATAGTTTTTGATTGGGTTTATTCTTTTTGTTTATGATGAGAGAATGAGGATATTAGATCAAGAAGGTAAGGGAGAAGGTAAGGGAGAAGGTATAGGAGAGGGTAAGGTAGAAGGTATAGGAGAAGGTAAGGGAGGAGGTGAGGGAGAAGAGATGGCTGAACACGAGACGGACGTTAAATTTTTTTTTTTTTTTTTTTTTTTTTTTTGGCGCGTAATAATAAGAAGTGGGAAAAGGAAGGGAAACGTTGGGGAGACAAAAATGGTGAATAGTGGTTTTTTGACCAATGGGGAGCAAGCAAATAGAGTGACAAATCGAAGATATATAATAGTTACTAGCCTTTAAGAGCCCGTGCATTGCACAGAGGGCCCTATAAAGACTAAGTATAAGATTGGTAGTAACAGAATTAGTAACTATATATATGTATGACCGTACCATTATTTTATGCAACATTTTGATCATTAGACAATAAATAACAAAGTTATCAAAGAACTCATAAACAACAAAAAATGTAGAGACAAACACACTAAAACTAAATTCGCAAACATCATCAATCGTACATAACAATGATACAAAAAAAAAAAAAAAAATTGAAATTTCCCTAAATACTATCAAGAAACCTATGTACACTACCAACAATAATACGGAGTATTATTTATTTTTCAAGATGCTAACGACTTCCATCTTTGCCTCACCATTAAAATCCCCAAGCCATTTTGAGGTACACCGAAAACACTGCACATTCCATCAACCAACTAAAACATCTTTATAAGCCAAAGTTACAATTACAATCCTAAATAATACAAACTACAAAGACTATAATGTCTACTTTAGTATGAGTTACCACCCACAAGTGACAAAAATGCCAACGGCTAAACAAATCATTTTATAATACTAAAAAGCTTAAATCATAACAAAGAACGACATTTCGGTAATAATGTTGTCAGATACTTTTATGTATATCTAACAAAATGTCCTCACTTATTTATATTACAACATACAATTATACAAACCAAGGAGTACTTAAAGAAATAGCCCCTTATGTTCTAACATACAAAGTAAGGACTCCTTAAAAAAATAGAGAAAGTATCGAAATTCATCTTATTAGTGTGACAGAGCTACTAAACCAAAATTACTCATGAAACACGAATATATTAAACACTAAACATTTTGCAAAGGCATATTCTATCTAAATATATATCACATCTCAGAAAAGTATATATGTATTCTTCACATTCATATGCATTATGTCAATTTCGAGTTAAAATATAGGTGAACATCATTAGCACCATATGATTGCATTTCTATCCAACATTTCATAAAACACATTTCATGCATTTCCATAATAACTATCTATATTTTTCTTTCAAAAGCATGTAGACCGGCAGGGACACGCGAACCCTGTAAATCACCTCCACCAAAGAATACCAACGACCTCAATTTCAAAAAAGAGCAAAGATTCTCAATTTCTCAGATTGTGGTTCTAATAGATATCATTTAGGCTAGCAGACTATAGAAGATAGTTTCTTAACCGCTATAACTGATTTCTCATAATAAACTACCCACATACGATTGCAAGTACCAATGTATTTTGTTGCATACGCACTTTAAACAGTTGATAACAATGGCTAAACATTAGTATATGTTAACATACTCACATTACCATATCAAAGCAAATAACTGTATAACACAATTGAATAACTGTTTGAAATGCATGAAATGGTAAAAATAATATTTAATAGTAGACACATTCAATATCGACATAAAACATATAGAACAAACTAATACAACTCATACCGTGTTCTGTCCAAGAGGAGCTCTAAGAGCCAATTGGTCAAAAGTCAAACATTGTCCTCCTAATTTTATTTAAAAACCAACAATCATAATTAAACACAAATAGTCACACATCACTATCAAGTAAGCAAAAAAGCAAATCAAATATATACATGAGAATTAGTACGGACTTTCGAACTTCTATCTGATATACAATAAATCAATCCCAAATTATTATTCTAACTATTTATATTCTTTTTTGGCACTTGCTATAATCAAACACAAAAGTAGTACAGGGTACATTATAAATCAAGAGATAAATCCATACCAAAAGCCATGTTTTTATTTGTTATTGTGGCATTTACTCTGAAGATCATCTCGATTACACTGTAGGATATTAGTGTTAACGTATTAAGGCGACATCTTTTTTTAAAATTTTTTTTAACCATGTTACTTAAGAAAGTGACACTTATACCTCTAATGGAAGATGCATACCTGTTGTAGCTTGAATAGTACCATGTCATTTTTTATAAATCACCATAGGAATGATATCAAACCCTTAAGCAACATTATTGAAAAACCATGGCAAACATGTTTCGAGAAGATCATCAATTTTAAATCTGTTTCAAACCTTCAAAAAACAACCACAAAAGTAATAATTTAATATCAAATATATCAAAATCAAATAAAAAGAGCACAAATAATAAAACTGGAAGATGGTCAATGTGAAATGTCCCGTTCATATTGATTATAAACGTTCCATATTAATTGATTTCGTTGCGAGGTTTTGACCTCTATATGAGACGTTTTTCAAAGGCTGCATTCGATTTTAAAACAAACCATAACTTTTTAAATATTACGACGATTATCACATAATGATAATCTAGAATATAGCGTTTTCACACGACCATTACATAATGGTTTACAATAATATTACACATCAATATATGCCTTCGAATGCAGTTTTTAAACAATATAATACAAGCATGGACTCCAAATCTTGTCCTTAATTAAGTATGCAACAGCGGAAGCTCTTAACAATCACCTTAGAATAAACATGTTTAAAACGTCAATAAAAAATGTTGGTGAGTTATAGGTTTAACCTATATATTTATCAAATTGTAATAATAGACCACAAGATTTCATTTCTCATAAATACACATCTCGTATCAGGCATTTCGCAAACTGCATAGAGATAAAAATCATTCATATGGTGAACACCTGATAACCGACCTTAACAAGATGCATATAGAATATCCCCATCATTCCGGGACTCCCTTCGGACATGATAAATTCGAAGTACTAAAGCATCCGGTACTTTGGATGGGGCTTGTTGGGCCCAATAGATCTATCTTTAGGATTCGCGTTAATTAGGGTGTCTGTTCCCTAATTCTTAGATTACCAGACTAAAAAGGGGCATATTCGGTTTAATAATTCAACCATAGAATGTAGTTTCGCGTACTTGTATCTATTTTGTAAAACATTTATAAAACTGCATTTATTCTCATCCCAAAAATATTAGATTTAAAAAGTGGGACTATAACTCACTTTCACAGATTTTTACTTCGTCAGAAATTTAAGACTTGGCCACGGATCGATTCACAAACCTATAACAAATATATACATATATATCAAAGTATAATCGAAATATATTCACAACATTTTTTATTACGTTTTAATGATTTAAGTTTATTAAGTTAACGGTCCAACGTTAGTAATCTACAACTAGTTGTCCACAGTTAGATGTATAGAAATAAATCAATATATATTATCTCGAATCAATCCATGACCCAGTGTATACAAGTCTCAGGCTAGATCACAACTCAAAGTATATATATTATTTTGGAATCAACCTCAATCCTGTATAGCTAACTCAAGCGTTAATGCATATAGAGTGTCTATGGTTGTTCCAAATAATATATATAGATGGGTCGATATGATATGTCAAAACATTGTATACGTGTCTATGGTATCCCAAGATTACATAATATATGTTAGAATACATGTATAATACAATATAAGTTAGTTAAGTTATGGTTAGTCTAGATTTGTTACAAAATTTTCGTAGCTAAAACTAGCAAATTTATCCAATTTTGTTTTACCCGTCATTTCTTCGTTTCAAATCCGTTTTGAGTGATTCAAGTTGCTATGGTTTCATAATGAACTGAAATTTATGATACTAGACAGAAAAAGTATAAGTTTATAGTCGGAATACAGGTTACAAGTCATTTTTTAAAGAGGTAGTCATTTCCGTCAAAAAACGACATCTTGATGACCATTTTGAAAAACATACTTCCACTTTGTGTTTAACTATGATTTTTAGATAGAGTATCATGTTCATATGTAATATCATTTTTCCAGAAAACAAACTTCCAATTCAAAGATTAAGATAGTTTTTATTTTTCTAACCCAAAACAGCCCCCGGTTTCACTAAGACGGCGTATGTCCGATTTTACGGTGTTCTTCGTGTTTCTAGATTTTAAATCATTAAGTTAGCATATCATATAGATATAGAACATGTGTTTAGTTATTTTTAAAAGTCAATTTAGAAGTATTAACTTTGTTTGCGAACAAGTTTAGAATTAATTAAACTATGTTCTAGTGATTACATGTTCAAATTTTCGAATAAGATAGTTTTATATATGAATCGAATGATGTTATGAACACCATTACTACCTTAAGTTTTGTGGATAAATCTACTGAAAGTGACAAAAATTGATCTAGCTTCAAAGGATCCTTGGATGGCTTGAAAGTTCTTGAAGTAGAATCATGACACGAAAACAAGTTCAAGTAAGATTATCACTCGAATTAAGATAGTTATAGTTATAGGAATCGAATCAAAGTTTGAATATGAGTATTACCTTGATTTAAAAAGATAATCAACTGAGAAAAATAAAGGTTTCTTGATCTTGCAAGTGTTCTTGAGATGGATCAAAAGTTTGGAATCAAACTACTTGTAATTGGATGACTATCTTGATATGTTCTTGATCAAGCTTTCTTATGTTGATTTAAACTTAGTTTTTTTGGTTCTCAAACTTTCTGAATTGATGAAGGGTTTTTAGGACTTGAAAGAGATGAAGATTAGAGAGCATTTAGAGGGGAAAATGAAAATAAAATTGATGTATGTGTGTATGCTCTATATCACGTTTTGCATGTATGTATATATGCAAATTTTGATTTGTTATTTAGTGCAATTATTTCCTCTAATGGCCAACTTGATCAATTATCCATGCTAGAGAACAAAAGTAGCTGATTAGGAGTCTGATTTTGATGTTTTTCTATTGGTATATACCAATAGTAAATACATCTAGAAGCTGTGTATTGTACGAGTATGAATACGGTTGCATACGAGTAGAATTGTTGATGAAATTGAACGAGAATGTAATTGTAAGCATTTTTGTTAAATAGAAGTACTTTGATATGTGTCTTGAAGTCTTCCAAAAGTGTATTAATACATCTTAATACACTACATGTATATACATTTAACTGAGTCGTTAAGTCATCGTTAGTCGTTATATATAAGTGTTGTTTTGGAACCTTTAAGTTAACGATCTTGTTAAATGTAATTGATCCATTGTTATTACACTTAAATGAGATGTTAAATTGTTATGTTAACATGTTAACATGGTGTATTAATATATCTTAATATCATATATATATATATATATATATATATATATATATATATATATATGTGTGTGTGTGTGTGTGTGTGTATGTGTGTGTGTGTGTGTGTGTAAAATACTATTACAATGATAATCGTTACATATATGTATTGTTTCGAAATCCTTAAGTTAGTAGTCTCATCTTACTCGTGTAGTTCATTGTTAATACTCTTAATGATATATGTAATTATCATTTCATGATGTTAAACATAGTGTATTAATATCTTAACATAATACATATGTATTTAGTAAGACGTTGTTGTAACGATAGCCGTTATATATATCGTTTTGCGTTTCTTAATTCACTACTTTCATTTTATGTATATAACTCATTGTTAATGTACTTGGTGAGATACTTACTCATCATAATATCATGTTATATATATATATATATATATATATATATATATATATATATATATATATATATATATATATATATATATATATATATATATATATATATATATATATCATGTCGTTTTTACAAGTTTTAACTTTCGTGAATCGCCGGTCAACTTGGGTGGTCAGTTGTCTGCATGAAACTCATTTCAATTAATCAAGTCTTAACAAGTTTGATTGCTTAACATGTTGGAAACATTTAATCATGCAAATATAGTTTTCATTTAATATATAATCATGGAAAAGTTCGGGTCACTACAGTACCTACCCATTAAATAAATTTCGTCCCGAAATTTTAAGCGGTTGAAGGTGTTGACGCATCTTATGGAAATAAGTGCGGGTATTCCTTCTTTATCTGGTCTTCACGTTCCCAGGTGAACTCGGGTCCTCTACGAGCATTCCATCGAACCTTAACAATTGGTATTTTATTTTGCTTAAGTCTTTTAACCTCACGATCCATTATTTCGACGGGTTCTTCAATGAATTGAAGTTTTTCATTGATTTAGATTTCGTCTAGCGAAATAGTGAGATCTTCTTTATCAAAACATTTCTTCAAATTCGAGACGTGGAAAGTGTTATGTACAGCTGCGAGTTGTTGAGGTAACTCAAGTCGGTAAGCTACTGGTCCGACACGATCTATAATCTTGAATGGCCCGATGTATCTTGGATTTAGTTTCCCCTGTTTACCAAATCAAACAACACCTTTCCAAGGTGAAACCTTAAGCATGACCATCTCTCCAATTTCAAATTCTATATCTTTTCTTTTAATGTCCGCGTAGCTCTTTTGTCGACTTTGGGCGGTTTTTAACCGTTATTGAATTTGAATGATCTTCTCGGTAGTTTCTTGAATTATCTCCGGACCCGTAATTTGTCTATCCCCAACTTCACTCCAACAAATCGGAGACTTGCACTTTCTACCATAAAGTTCCTCAAACGGTGCCATCTCGATACTTGAGTGATAACTGTTGTTGTAGGAAAATTCTGCTAACTGTAGTTGTCGATGCCAACTGTTTCCAAAATCAATAACACATGCTCGTAGCATGTCTTTAAGTGTTTGTATCGTCCTTTCGCTTTGACCATCAGTCTGTGGATGATAGGCAGTACTCATGTCTAGACGAGTTCCTAATGCTTGTTGTAATGTCTGCCAAAACCTTGAAACAAATCTGTCATCCCTATCAAAGATAATAGAGATTGGTATTCCATGTCTGGAGACAACTTCTTTCAAGTATAATCACGCCAACTTCTCCATTTTGTCATCTTCTCTCATTGGCAGAAAATGTGCTGATTTGGTGAGACGATCGACTATTACCCAAATAGTATCATAACCACTTGCAGTCCTTGGCAATTTAGTAATGAAATCCATGGTAATGTTTTTCCCATTTCCATTCCGGGATTTTAGGTTGTTGAAGTAGACCTGATGGTTTCTGATGTTCAGCTTTGACCTTAGAACACGTCAAACATTCTCCTACATATCTTGCAATATCGGCTTTCATACCCGGCCACCAAAAATGTTTCTTGAGGTCCTTGTACATCTTTCCCGCTCCGGGATGTATTGAGTATCTTGTTTTATGTGCTTCCCCAAGTACCATTTCTCTCACATCTCCAAACTTTGGTACCCAAATTCTTTCGGCTCTATACCGGGTTCTGTCTTCTCGAATATTAAGGTGTTTCTCTGATCCTTTGGGTATTTCATTCTTCAATTTCCCTTCTTTTACAACACCCTGTTGCGCCTCCTTTATTTGAGTAGTAAGGTTAGTGCGAATAATTATATTCATAGCTTTTACCCGTATAGGATCTCTGTCCTTTCTACTCAAAGCGTCGGCTACCACATTCACCTTCCCTGGATGGTAACGAATCTCGAAATCGTAATCATTCAATAACTCAATCCACCTACGCTGCCTCATGTTCAGTTGTTTCTGATTAAATATGTGTTGGAGACTTTTGTGATCGGTATATATAATACTTTTGACCCAATATAAGTAGTGCCTCCAAGTCTTTAATGCAAAAACAACCGCGCCTAATTCCAAATCATGCATCGTATAATTCTGCTCGTGAATCTTCAATGGTCTAGACGCATAAGCAATTACCTTCGTTCGTTGCATTAATACATAATCGAGACCTTGCTTTGAGGCGTCACAATATATCACAAAATCATCATTCCCTTCAGGCAATGATAATATAGGTGCCGTAGTTAACTTTTTCTTCAACAGTTGAAACGCTTTTTCTTGTTCATCCTTCCATTCAAATTTCTTCCCTTTATGCGTTAATGCAGTCAAGGGTTTTGCTATTTTGGAAAAATCTTGGATGAATCTTCTGTAGTAACCAGCTAATCCTAAAAATTGGCGTATGTGTTTCGGAGTTTTCGGGGTTTCCCATTTTTCAACGGTTTCAATCTTTACTGGATCCACCTGAATACCTTCTTTGTTCAATATGTGACCTAGGAATTGAACTTCTTCCAACCAAAATGCACACTTTGAAAACTTAGCGTACAGTTTTTCTTTCCTCAACAACTCTAGCACTTTTCTCAAATGTTCTTCGTGCTCTTGATCATTATTTGAGTAGATAAGTATGTCATCGATGAAAACAATGACAAACTTGTCAAGATATGGTCCACACACTCGGTTCATAAGGTCCATGAACATAGCTGGTGCGTTAGTTAAACCAAATGGCATAACCATAAACTCGTAATGACCGTAACGCGTCCTAAAAGCTGTTTTCGGAATATCATCCTCCTTCACCCGCATTTGATGATATCCAGAACGTAAATCGATCTTCGAATAAACTGACGAGCCTTGTAGTTGATCAAATAAGTCGTCGATTCTCGATAGTGGATAACGGTTCTTGATGGTAAGTTTGTTCAACTCTCGGTAGTCGATACACAACCTGAATGTACCATCCTTCTTTTTGACAAACAAAACAGGAGCTCCCCATGGTGATGTGCTTGGTCAAATGAAACCACGCTCTAAAAGTTCTTGTAATTGGCTTTGGAGTTCCTTCATTTCACTAGGTGCGAGTCTGTATGGAGCACGAGCTATTGGTGCAGATCCTGGTACAAGATCTATTTGAAATTCAACAGATCGGTGTGGAGGTAGTCCCGGTAATTCTTTCGGAAATACATTGGGAAATTCTTTTGCGACGGGAACATCATCGATGTTCTTTTCTTCGGTTTGTACTTTCTCGACATGTGCTAAAACAGCATAACAACCTTTTCTTATTAGCTTTTGTGCCTTTAAATTACTAATAAGATTTAGCTTCGCGTTGCTCTTTTCTCCGTACACCATTAAGGGTTTTCCTTTTTTCCGTACAATGCGAATTGCATTTTTGTAACATACAATCTCTGTTCTCTCCTTTTTCAACCAGTCCATGCCAATTATTACATCAAAACTTCCTAACTCTACTGGTATCAAATCAATCTTAAATGTTTCGCTAACCAGTTTAATTTCTCGATTTTGACATATATTATATGCTGTAATTAATTTACCGTTTGCTAATTCGAGTAAAAATTTATTATCTAAAGGCGTCAGTGGACAACTTAATTTAGCACAAAAATCTCTACTCATATAGCTTCTATCCGTACCTGAATCAATTAAAACATAAAGATGTATTGTCAATAAGAAACGTACCCGTAACAAGCTCCGGGTCTTCCCGCGCTTCTGCCGCATTAATATTGAAAACTCTTCCGCGGCCTTGCCCATTAGTATTCCCTTGGTTTGGGCAATTTCTAATAATGTGGCCCGGTTTTCCACATTTATAACAAACTACGTCGGCATTATTTGTTCCGACATTATTTGTTTCTTTATTTTTGTTGTTCTTTGGTCCGTAAACCTCACATTTTGCCGTACCATGACCACTTCTCTTACTTTTGGTACAAAATGTTGTGCAGAACACATTCGGATGGTACTCTGCACACCTGAAGCATGGTTGTTTCTGTTGTTTGTTGTTATTGAAATGGTTGTTGTTGCGATTGTTATTATTGTTGGGACGGTTGTTGTAGTAGTTATTGTTGTTAGGATGGTTGTTGTTGCGGTTGTTGTTGCGAAATTTGGTGCGATTGAAGTTGTGATTGTTGTGTTGATTGTTAAAATTGTGACCCTTGTCACTGGTTTCTTCCCACTTTCTCTTGACTTGTTTTGTGTCAGCTTCTTCGGTTGCCTGCTCTTTAATTCTTTCCTCAATCTGATTTATGAATTTATTAGCCATTCGACTCGTCTTTTGTATGGAGGCGGGCTCGTGTGAACTTATATCTTCTTGGATCCTTTCTGGTAACCCTTTTACAAATGCGTCGATTTTCTCCTCTTCATCTTCGAACGCTCTTGGGCACAATAAACACAACTCCGTGAATCGTCGTTCGTATGTGGTAATATCGAATCCTTGTGTTCGTAATTCCTTAAGCTCTACTTTGAGCTTATTGACCTCATTTCTGGGACGATACTGCTCAGTCATCAGATGTTTGAATGC
The DNA here is from genome assembly GCF_046630445.1 of Rutidosis leptorrhynchoides. Taxonomy (NCBI): domain Eukaryota; kingdom Viridiplantae; phylum Streptophyta; class Magnoliopsida; order Asterales; family Asteraceae; genus Rutidosis; species Rutidosis leptorrhynchoides. The sequence continues at coordinate 105,607,407 of NC_092340.1, read as the reverse complement.
TGACCACGGTAGTGCGTACGCAGCATCTTGTCCCACTTGCTCTAGATAGGTATTCCACCATGTTAACGCAGTACCTGTGAAGGTATGCGTAGCGTACTTTACTTTGTCTTCTTCAGTACACTTACTTATGGCAAAAACCGATTCAACCTTTTCGGTCCACCATTTCAATCCGATTGGACCCTCGATTCCATCGAATTCCAAAGGTTTACAGGCAATGAATTCTTTGTAGGAGCATCCTACATGATTTCTTGTGGCGTTATTTGCATTGCTAGATTCAGAGTTATTGTTGTTGTTTTGCATTGCAACCTGTACTGTGGTTATGTTTGCTGCAAGGAAAACACGGAAGTCTTCCTCGCTCATGTTCAAATTCTGACGAGTCGTCGGTGCCATTTCCTTCAAAAATAACCCAACAGAATTGAGTTAATCATATAGAATTTTAAGAGTAGTCAATAGTATTTCGTAGCATAGTATGAACTCATTTATAAAAGCTTTTTCTTCATATTAGCGTTTTATAGTTTTAATTCGGGTAGTACCTACCCGTTAAGTTCATACTTAGTAGCTAATATACAATTCAACTACTACAATTCTATATGAAAAACTGATTATAATAATATTTCGCGTTCAAACTTTTATACAATATTTTTCAAACTTACAATACCGCTATTATACATATAGCATGAAATATAGCACACAATAACTTTGATACAAAACAGTTGTGACAACAATCCTAGTTAATACGCAAGTCGTTCAGCAAAGGCAATAAAAACACGTAATTCATAAATCCAGAAACAAGTCATGCATTCTGGTTTTACTAAGACTACTTCCCATCCTTGATCTTGTGGAACATAACCGTTGTGGCCGTTGACAAGACATCATGTTGTAACGTCATCAAAGGGACGAGGGTTTCGTAGTGCCCAACAGCCCCATAATAATTTAAAAACCTTGTTTCTCACCCCAACTACTGAATCCGTCACTTGTGGGAAGGTTTTATTTAAAAGTTGTAATCCGATGTTCTTTTTCTCACTTTGGTGAGAAGCGAACATCACTAACCCGTAAGCATAACATGCTTCTTTATGTTGCATGTTAGAGGCTCTTTCTAACTCACGAAGTCCTACGTTGGGATATGTTGAGTCAAAATAGGTTCTTAACACGTAGCGTAAAATTGCATTTGGGTTCCCCGCATTTAACGCTTTAAAGAAAACACGGCGTAACTTACGGTCTCCCCAATGTGATATACCCCATCTTTCAAAAGAAAGCCTTTTATAAACTAAGGCATGCCTGGAACGTTCTTCAAATGTTCTAAAAACTGATTTTACCGTAAATAATTGTGCCGACGAATTCTGACCGACTTTAGACAAGATTTCATCAATCATGTCCCCGGGTAGGTCTTCTAAAATTTTTGGCTGTCTATCCTTAACGTCCATTGTGTTTTTATACTGTAAAACAGACGAGTATTAGATTCGTAAAAGATAATTATCAAATAATACAAGCAATTTCTACATACAACATGAAAGTACAAGCACACTAATATTACATATATTACACCGCATGATTACAACTCTTTATTCCGACTCGTTTGTTACTTCTTCTTCGGACTTGGTTTTTTCGCTAATTTCCTAGGGATATATGGTGCTCCCCTAATACGAGCCGTTCTTTTCACAAATGGTCTAGAAGGACCCGGTGGCTTAGATGTTCCCGGGTTATAGCTAAAACTTAAGAAATACGGGTGTTGACGGTATTTTCCATCGGGACATTTCATGTTAACATAGAGGTCATCGGGGCTGGACTCGGGTTTTTCTATTTTTATGCCTTTTCCCTTATTATTTTCTTTTGCCTTTTCAAATTGTGTCGGGGTAATTTCTATAACATCATCGGAATCCTCATTGGGATCCGATTCATCGAAAAATTGGTAATCTTCCCAATATTTTGCTTCCTCGGCGGAAACACCATTGACAATTATTGACTTTGGTCCGTTGGCTGAGTATTTTCTTTTATTTAAACGATTTACCGTAGGTATCAATATTTCTTCCTCCGGAACTTCTCCTTCTTCCGGTTCCTCCTCTTCACTAATGCATCCTAACAAATTCGGTTAGACACACTAATGCAAATGTCTGGTTCTCTAAGACCAACGCTTGGATACCAACTACAATGTCCCGTTCATATGGATTATAAACGTTCCATATTAATTGATTTCGTTGCGAGGTTTTGACCTCTATATGAGACGTTTTTCAAAGGCTGCATTCGATTTTAAAACAAACCATAACTTTTTAAATATTACGACGATTATCACATAATGATAATCTAGAATATAGCGTTTTCACACGACCATTACATAATGGTTTACAATAATATTACACATCAATATATGCCTTCGAATGCAGTTTTTAAACAATATAATACTAGCATGGACTCCAAATCTTGTCCTTAATTTAGTATGCAACAGCGGAAACTCTTAACAATCACCTGAGAATAAACATGCTTAAAACGTCAACAAAAAATGTTGGTGAGTTATAGGTTTAATCTATATATTTATCAAATTGTAATAATAGACCACAAGATTTCATTTCTCATAAATACACATCTCGTATCAGGCATTTCGCAAACTGTATAGAGATAAAAATCATTCATATGGTGAACACCTGGTAACCGACCTTAACAAGATGCATATAGAATATCCCTATCATTCCGGGACTCCCTTCGGACATGATAAATTCGAAGTACTAAAGCATCCGGTACTTTGGATGGGGCTTGTTGGGCTCAATAGATCTATCTTTAGGATTCGCGTCAATTAGGGTGTCTGTTCTCTAATTCTTAGATTACCAGACTAAAAAGGGGCATATTCGGTTTAATAATTCAACCATAGAATGTAGTTTCACGTACTTGTGTCTATTTTGTAAAACATTTATAAGACTGCATGTATTCTCATCCCAAAAATATTAGATTTAAAAAGTTGGACTATAACTCACTTTCACAGATTTTTACTTCGTCGGAAATTTAAGACTTGGCCACGAATCGATTCACGAACCTATAACAAATATATACATATATATCAAAGTATGATCGAAATATATTCACAACATTTTTTATTACGTTTTAATGATTTAAGTTTATTAAGTTAGCGGTCCAACGTTAGTAATCTACAACTAGTTGTCCACAGTTAGATGTACAGAAATAAATCAATATATATTATCTCGAATCAATCCACGACCCATTGTATACAAGTCTCAGGCTTGATCACAACTCAAAGTATATATATTATTTTGGAATCAACCTCAACCATGTATAGCTAACTCAAGCATTACTTCATATAGAGTGTCTATGGTTGTTCCAAATAATATATATATATGGGTCGATATGATATGTCAAAACATTGTATACGTGTCTATGGTATCCCAAATTACATAATATATGTTAGAATACATGTATAATACAATATAAGTTAGTTAAGTTATGGTTAGTCTAGATTTGTTACAAAATTTTCGTAGCTAAAACTAGCAAATTTATCCAATTTTGTTTTACCCGTCATTTCTTCGTTTCAAATCCGTTTTGAGTGATTCAAGTTGCTATGGTTTCATAATGAACTGCAATTTATGAAACTAAACAGAAAAAGTATAAGTTTATAGTCGGAATACAGGTTACAAGTCATTTTTTAAAGAGGTAGTCATTTCCGTCGAAAAAATGACATCTTGATGACCATTTTGAAAAACATACTTCCACTTTGTGTTTAACCATGATTTTTGGATATAGTATCATGTTCATATGTAATATCATTTTTCCAGAAAACAAACTTCAAATTCAAAGATTAAGATAGTTTTTATTTTTCTAACCCAAAACAGCCCCCGGTTTCACTACGACGGCGTATGTCCGATTATACGGTGTTCTTCGTGTTTCCAGGTTTTAAATCATTAAGTTAGCATATCATATAGATATAGAACATGTGTTTAGTTGATTTTAAAAGTCAAGTTAGAAGGATTAACTTTGTTTTTGAACAAGTTTAGAATTAACTAAACTATGTTCTAGTGATTACATGTTCAAATCTTCGAATAAGATAGTTTTATATATATGAATCAAATGATGTTATGAACATCATTACTACCACAAGTTTTGTGGATAAACCTACTGAAAGTGACAAAAATTGATCTAGCTTCAAAGGATCCTTGGATGGCTTGAAAGTTCTTGAAGTAGAATCATGACACGAAAACAAGTTCAAGTAAGATTATCACTCGAATTAAGATAGTTATAGTTATAGGAATCGAATCAAAGTTTGAATATGAGTATTACCTTGATTTAAAAAGATAATCAACTGAGAAAAATAAAGGTTTCTTGATCTTGCAAGTGTTCTTGAGATGGATCAAAAGTTTGGAATCAAACTACTTGTAATTGGATGACTATCTTGATATGTTCTTGATCAAGCTTTCTTATGTTGATTTAAACTTAGTTTTTTTTGTTCTCAAACTTGCTGAATTGATGAAGGGTTTTTAGGACTTGAAAGAGATGAAGATTAGAGAGCATTTAGAGTGGAAAATGGAAATAAAATTGATGTATGTGTGTATGATCTATATCACATTTTGCATGTATGTATATATGCAAATTGTGATTTGTTATTTAGTGCAATTATTTCCTCTAATGGCTAACTTGATCAATTATCCATGCTAGAGAACAAAAGTAGCTGATTAGGAGTCTGATTTTGATGTTTTTCTATTTATATATACCAATAGCAAATACATCTAGAAGCTGTGTATTGTACGAGTATGAATACGGTTGCATACGAGTAGAATTGTTGATGAAATTGAACGAGAATGTAATTGTAAGCATTTTTGTTAAATAAAAGTACTTTGATATGTGTCTTGAAGTCTTCTAAAAGTGTATTAATACATTTTAATACACTACATGTATATACATTTAACTGAGTCGTTAAGTCATCGTTAGTCGTTATATATAAGTGTTGTTTCGGAACCTTTAAGTTAACGATCTTGTTAAATGTAATTGATCCATTGTTATTACACTTAAATGAGATGTTAAATTGTTATGTTAACATGTTAACATGGTGTATTAATATATCTTAATATCATATATATATATATATATATATATATATATATATATATATATATATATATATATATATATATATATATATATATATATATATGTAAAATACTATTACAACGATGATCGTTAAATATATGTATTGTTTCAAAATCCTTAAGTTAGTAGTCTCATCTTACTCGTGTAGTTCATTGTTAATACTCTTAATGATATATGTAATTATCATTTCATGATGTTAAACATAGTGTATTAATATCTTAACATAATACATATGTATTTAGTAAGACGTTGTTGTAACGATAGCCGTTATATATATCGTTAATGTACCTGGTGAGATACTTACTCATCATAATATCATGTTATATATATATATATATATATATATATATATATATATATATATATATATATATATATATATATATATATATATTTATATCATGTCGTTTTTACAAGTTTTAACGTTCGTGAATCGCCGGTCAACTTGGGTGGTCAATTGTCTACATGAAACTCATTTCAATTAATCAACTCTTAACAAGTTTGATTTGTAACAACCCTGATATTTCCGTTACTTCCGTTAACCTTCCGTTAGTTTATTTAACGGCGATTATTTAGCTATTATGCGTTTACGTGTATTAAATGCGTACATGATCTTCGGAGGGTTTTAATAATTGATATGGGTTGATATTAATTCAAATAAATATTTCGAATAATGAAATACAATAAAAACGATACGATTTTGATAATAGTTTTTTGAGCAACGAAACGCTCGGGTTTATTTTAATAATTAAATTTATTAATTATTAACTTTTTAAAATATTTAATTTATTGGGTTTTTAATAAATTAACGTTTGGTTGCGTTTAACGATCGGTTTAGCGTTTCGGGCCTTCGGTACGTTTAAACGGCACTTGAAACAAACCACACTTTATGATCAAGCAAGCCAAAACATAATATAAATCAATTTTAATAAATATACTATATAATTATTGTGTTTTAAACATACTTTTAGTTTATTAGAATTTATATAGATTAAAACGCGAGAAATTGACGTTTAACGTTCCGGTTTACGTTTTCGGCTGACGACACTTCAAGGCTCTTAACCGGATCCCATAGAAAGTCATCTAGAATCATTTTAGAGTCCATTAACTTCTATTTGGACCCTCTTGGCCGAAATTCTTCACCCACCATGGTCCATATGTTATTTTCGTGGCCCGTTAATGTTAAAACCCAACTAGTTAAGCCCTTTAAGCCCTAAATAATTATAACAAAAGAAGGGGAACGACTTGTAGCTGCTCCCATTCGTGATTTGCAGCCCCATATTCATCATCTAGGTCACCATCTTCATCTCGTTCAATCCCCATCAATTGTTTGCTCGTTTGCTTAATCGTTTATGTATTCGTGATCCTCTCGTTCTTCTCCACACGTATCTACTTGCAATTTGTTATTTGAAGGTATAAAACCACTAACCCTAATCTTATTAGATCTGATTTTAATCAATTACATAGTGTACAAGAGTTTAGTGCTCAATTGATTGCGATTAAAGTTGTTATTAGTTGTTAATTTGCTCGATTGTTGTCTTTGTTATGAAAACCGAATTTGATTGTTATGAATCTGATTATATGAGTTTATGTACTGATCATATAATGTATTTAGATGGATAGATCTCGAAAAATTAATACATTTGGACTTTGGATTTGCATGATTTCTGTAACGACCCTGGATTTTCCAACGTTTACTTATTAATAATTGTTATTATTAATACTTGTGATTTAACGAATGTATGTTATTATATTTACTTGTTACCATGATTGATCATACTTGACTTTAAATGCCGAAACGTCTATGTGACACACGTACATTACACGAATAATATTTCTAGATATTATTTACATTCATAATTAAGTTTTATTAATCATTTTAATCAACTAAGGTTATTAGTTAATTACTTGGGCTTTATTTGGATTTAGTTGTTAAATACTTGGACTTGGGCTTTAATTAATGTTAGTGGACTTAAAGAGCCCACCCTACTTCCTTAGTGGACTTATTAGCCCATTACTACATGTAAGTATTACTTAAGATTAAACTAGATGATATAACTTGGTATGGAATCTAGTTACCACCTTATCCCCATGAAACCACCCCATTTAACCAACTTTTTAAGCTTTAACATGCTAGAACCTCATGGACTTTTCCTTCCTCCCTTTTGATCCCCCTAGCCATCGGTTTTGGTGTTAACAAGGGGAGTTTTATTTTCAATTTTCATTACTTACTCACGCTCATTCTCTCATTCTCAAACACACACACAAAATACTTGCAACATTTCTCTCATTTCTCTCTCAAGTCTTGTAAGTAATATGAGCAAACTCCTTCTCTTTTCCTTGTCTAAAAACCGAAACCATAATACACATAATCATCATCATCACTTGTTCTTGTTTGTTACTTACTTACTAGTTATTGTTTATGGTCATTACTTACTTATTATCAAGAATCAAACTTGCTAGTTTGTTCTTCTTTTATCTTGTATTTACAAGAACATACAAGAGCTTAAACTTTCTAGTTATGCTCTACATTTAATATGTTAAAAGATTGTAAGTTTATGGTTGTAAAATCTTACTTGTGAATCATGATTGTAAACTTAAAGTTTACTTTCCTTAAAGATCAAGCTTTGGCTTGAATCTTTAAAGTATGAAACCCATGAACTTATTATTTGTTTACTTAGTTTATTTTCTCATATTATGCACTTTAAATTCATGATTGTTGGTTTGAATGGTCAAGTGTTACTAGTTAACTTTGATCTCATTAATCTTGAACTAAAAGTTAACTTGAAAGTTCAAGAACATGTAAGTAAGCTTTCTTTAATTATGACTTTGTACAATTATGTTAGATCTAGACTTTTGGGTATAGTATCTTCAAGATCTAACTAAGAACCATGTTCTACAACTTAAGATCTTGATTTCATAAGTTTACTTTCAAGTTTGTAACTTATTATTAGTTTTAAAGTTCATGTATGTGTTAGATCTAAGACTTTGATGTAACTTTGGTTCATCAAACTTCATACAACTCTTAAGTGAGTTGTGCTACATGTCTTAGACTTACACTTGTGTCATAGTCAAAACTTGGTTAATATTACTTTTATAGTTCATGTATGTGTCGGATCTAAGACTTTGATGTAACTTTGGTTCATCAAAACACTTGCAACACTTAAATGAGTTGTGCTACATGTCTTGGACTTATACAAGTGTTATGATGGTGAAACCTTGGTCAAGATGATGCAAACACATCAACGAGTTGTACACTTGAAGCTATATGCATCAAGGATGAGAACCGTGATAAGCATCGAACACCAAGAACCCACCGGACCTACTGTTTTACTGTTTCTGTGTCTGACCCGTACGACCTGGGCTACTGTAAATATGATTTTTAGATAGCTCTGTTTGAGTATATAACTTTTCATTTAGGACTCGTCTTAATCCGAGTTATGGTTTAGGATTTATGGCCCTCCGATCGTCACTATGTCCTTTTAACGTTGTGCTGAAAATTCTGACCTACTCGTACTTAGACCGTCGCCACGGTCAAACGAAGAATAGTTTGCTTCTGGAATTTTTACCACAACTAGATGACTCATTTACGGAGCCATGGCCACTGTATCACCTTATTTCAGTAGGTATAGGGGCCGTGGTGACTGACCGAACTCAGCCTTTGTTTAAAACTCTTTTCATGAACGAAACTTACTTTACACCTTTTGTTCGATGATGAATGATGATGACCTTTAAGACCTAATTTACATACATTTAAACCTTTTGGGACGATTTACTAACCTAGAAATATTTGACTTAGGTTGAGGACTTCCCGGACCTACACACTTTCTTATTTCCCGAGTCATACTTTACCGCTACTTTATCATTGTGAGTTATAGCATCCCCTTTTTATTTTAACTATTTTGGGAACTGAGAATACATGCGCATTTTACGTTTTACATACTAGGCACGAGTACTTAAACTTTATATATGTGTGGGTTATACAATGGCATAAACATTCCCTTTAGCTCGGTAACATTTAGTCATTGGTTTTTGAACCGGTGAAAGCAAATCTTAGATATGGATCCATAGGGTTTGACATTCCCACTTGGGCTAGTAGCGCTAGCATTTAACGGGTGTTTAATACTTCGTAAACATACGCACTTGCCAAGTGTACTTTCAGGGGGTATAAACGTTAAGTTAGTTACCAAGTGCCCACGGTTAAACATATACTTTATCATACTATTTTGAAACGCTCTTGTTAGCACTAAAATCTCGTGGCCTACCTTAGATACTGTTATACTTAAACTATAGCTCACCAACCTTTGTGTTGACGTTTTTAAGCCTGTTTTTCTCAGGTGCTTAAAGTTGCTTCCGCTGTGTACTAGTCTTGCTGTAGACACCCGCTGCTTTAGAGATGTCACTGCATGAACTGTTTATCTTGCATTCATACTTATTTACTTTTGAAACTATGATTTGTAATGACCTAAGGGTCACGTACTATTATCTTTGCTTCCGTTCATAGAAGCATACTTGGGTTGTAAAACACTTGACGTTAGTTATGACGTTACCTTTTATCATGAATGCAAACGTATTTTGAAATAGCATATAGTGTTTGACCTTGTAATGATCTTGTTGTTGATGATCTGTACATGATGGTTTTGTATGGGGCATCACATTTGGTATCAGAGAATTGGTTGTAGGGAATTAGGTTGCATTAGTGAGTCTAAGACCGACCCGAGTAGGATTCACTAATAGGACTAATCTACAACTTGCTAGTTTACTTGTTTCCGCTGAACTTACTGCATGTTGCTGCTTACTTTTACTGCTATATGTCGTATACTATTACATGATTTCACTACTGCATGCTATTATACGCTTTCGATTGCATGATACTTGTCGTTATTGCCATGCTACTTACTGTTATACATGATTTAAACTGTTGGCCTAATACGTGCTTGCTTTATGACTTACTGACATGGAAAATTTATTTTTTTCCTTGTTCAGATGTCGGATATTCCACCTGCTATCATTTTGGGTAGTTCAGACTCGTCAGTCACCCCACCTACTGCTGCTGCCGACACACCGATCCCGTTACCTACTAGTGACCCCGGCGCTTCATCTTCCGGAGCTAGCAGCCATGCGCCTGCCCCCGTGGTTACTTCTAACGTAACCCAGGACCCTCCGGAGATTCCAGCTCCATCTGCCCCCGGACCCTCGGTGTCATATCCCCGCTCCGGTGAGATTGTGATTCCCGCGGAATTCGGGGAAGGTCCATTCCGTAACCGGTATCACCATTGGTGCCGACGCTCCCCTGATGGACGTCTCATTCCGATCGGACCTGCCCGTTACCGACAGATGATAGCCGCCCAAGGAGGGTCGCCCGTGCAGTCACCACCACATGGTTCGGACGACCCATCATCCGCTGATTCTTCATCCGATGACTCATCCACAGACGACTCGAGTGACGATGACTCCGACGAGTAGGACCCTGATGTAGTGACCCGAACTTTTCCATGTTTATATATATTAATTGAGATTGATATTTACATTATTAAATGTTTCCAACATGTTAAGCAATCAAACTTGTTAAGACTTGATTAATTGAAATATGTTTCATATAGACAATTGACCACCCAAGTTGACCGGCGATTCACGAACGTTAAAACTTGTAAAAACGACATGACGATATATATATGGATATACATATGGTTAACATGAGATTATGATAAGTAAGTATCTCCATAAGTATATTAACAATGAGTTATATACATATAAACAAGACTACTAGCTTAAGGATTTCGAAACGAGACATATATGTAACGATTATCGTTGTAATGACATTTAAATGTATATATATCATATTAAGATATATTAATATATCATAATATCATGATAATATAATAATTTAACATCTCATTAGATATAATAAACAATGGGTTAACAACATTAATTGAGATCGTTAACTTAAAGGTTTCAAAACAACACTTACATGTAACGACTAACGATGACTTAACGACTCAGTTAAAATGTATATACATGTAGTGTATTTAGATGTATTAAAATACTTTTGGAAGACTTCAAGATATATATCAAAACACTCATACTTAATGAAAATGGTTACAGTTACTTTCCCATTCTTTTCTTTCATCAAGAATTCTAGTAGCTTCAAAACGTACTTACTATGGGTATATACCAATAGGAACTAGCATGGGATTCCACTCTTGATTATGTCATGTATGACTAATCAATTTTAACTTCTACCATGAGCTAGTCAACTAACTAAAACTCCTTTTAACCCCACTCACCACTCACCAATTACCACTCATCATTCACTCCATTTCACTTCCAATTCTCTTTCTAATTCTCTCTCAACACACACACACTATTATGAACGTATTTTTCCAGTAGTTAATCATCATCTTCATCAAAAATCACTTCAAGAATCAAGCTATAATCATCATAGGAAGAACACTTCAAGAACACTTCAAAAATCCCTTCAAGTTTACTAATTTACTTCCAAGCTTTCTAATCCATTCCAAGTAATCATCTAAGGTCAAGAAACCTTTGTTATATACAGTAGGTTATCTTTCTTATTCAAGGTAATATTCATATTCAAACTTTGATTCAATTTCTATAACTATAAACTATCTTAATTCGAGTAAAAATCTTACTTGAACTTGTTTTTGTGTCATGATCCTACTTCAAGAACTTTCAAGCCATCCAAGATCCTTTGAAGGTAGATCATTTCTTGTAACTTTCAGTAGGTTTACCTACTAAACTTGAGGTATTAATGATATTCATAACATCATTCGATTCATATATATAAAACTATCTTATTCGAAGGTTTAAACTCGTAATCACTAGAACATAGTTTAGTTAATTCTAAACTTGTTCGCAAACAAAAGTTAATCCTTCTAACATGACTTTTAAAATTAACTAAACACATATTCTATATCTATATTATATGCTAACTTAATGATTTAAAACCTGTAAACACGAAAAACACCGTAAAACCGGATTTACGCCTTCGTAGTAACACCGCGGGCTGTTTTGGGTTAGTTAATTAAAAACTATGATAAACTTTGATTTAAAAGTTGTTATTCTGAGAAAATGATTTTTATTATGAACATGAAACTATATCCAAAAATTATGGTTAAACTCAAAGTGGAAGTATGTTTTCTAAAATGGCCATCTAGACACGTTCTTTCGACTGAAATGACTACCTTTACAAAAACGACTTGTAACTTATTTTTCTGACTATAAACCTATATTTTTTCTGTTTAGATTCAAAAAATAGAGTTCAATATGAAACCATAGCAATTTGATTCACTCAAAACGGATTTAAAATGAAGAAGTTATGGGTAAAACAAGATTGGATAATTTTTCTCATTTTAGCTACGTGAAAATTGGTAACAAATCTATTCCAACCATAACTTAATCAACTTGTATTGTATATTATGTAATCTTGAGATACCATAGACACGTATACAATGTTTCGACCTATCATGTCGACACATCTATATATATTTCGGAACAACCATAGACACTCTATATGTGAATGTTGGAGTTAGCTATACAGGGTTGAGGTTGATTCCAAAATATATATAGTTTGAGTTGTGATCAATACTGAGATACGTATACACTGGGTCGTGGATTGATTCAAGATAATATTTATCGATTTATTTCTGTACATCTAACTGTGGACAACTAGTTGTAGGTTACTAACAAGGACAGCTGACTTAATAAACTTAAAACATCAAAATATATTAAAAGTGTTGTAAATATATTTTGAACATACTTTAATATACATGTATATATTGTTATAGGTTCGTGAATCAACAGTGGCCAAGTCTTACTTCTCGACGAAGTAAAAATCTGTGAAAGTGAGTTATAGTCCCACTTTTAAAATCTAATATTTTTGGGATGAGAATACATGCAGGTTTTATAAATGATTTACAAAATAGACACAAGTACGTGAAACTACATTCTATGGTTGAATTATCGAAATCGAATATGCCCCTTTTTATTAAGTCTGGTAATCTAAGAATTAAGGAACAGACACCCTAATTGACGCGAATCCTAAAGATAGATCTATTGGGCCTAACAAACCCCATCCAAAGTATCGGATGCTTTAGTACTTCGAAATTTATATCATATCCGAAGGGTGTCCCGGAATGATGGGGATATTCTTATATATGCATCTTGTTAATGTCGGTTACCAGGTGTTCACCATATGAATGATTTTTATCTCTATGTATGGGATGTATATTGAAATATGAAATCTTGTGGTCTATTGTTACAATTTGATATATATAGGTTAAACCTATAACTCACCAACATTTTTATTGACGTTTAAAGCATGTTTATTCTCAGGTGAATACTAAGAGCTTCCGATGTTGCATACTAAAATAAGGACAAGATTTGGAGTCCATGTTTGTATGATACTGTGTAAAAACTGCATTCAAGAAACTGATTTCGATGTAACATATTTGTATTGTAAACCATTATGTAATGGTCGTGTGTAAACAGGATATTTTAAATTATCATTATTTGATAATCTACGTAAAGCTTTTTAAACCTTTATTTATGAAATAAAGGTTATGGTTTCTTTTAAAAATGAATGCAGTCTTTGAAAAACGTCTCATATAGAGGTCAAAACCTCGCAACGAAATCAATTAATATGGAACGTTTTTAATCAATAAGAACGGGACATTTCAGTTGTCAAGAAGAAAGACTCGCACCCAGCGAGATGAAAGAACTGCAAAGCCAATTACAAGAACTTTTAGAGCGTGGTTTCATTCGACCAAGCACATCACCGTGGGGAGCTCCTGTTTTGTTTGTCAAGAAGAAAGATGGTACATTCAGGTTGTGTATCGACTACCGAGAGTTGAACAAACTTACCATCAAGAACCGCTACCCACTACCGAGAATCGACGACTTATTTGATCAACTACAAGGCTCTTCTGTTTATTCAAAGATTGACTTACGTTCCGGGTATCATCAAATGCGGGTGAAAGAAGATGATATTCCAAAGACTGCTTTCAGAACACGTTACGGTCATTACGAGTTTATGGTCATGCCATTTGGTTTAACTAATGCACCAGCTGTGTTCATGGACCTTATGAATCGAGTGTGTGGACCATACCTTGACAAGTTTGTCATTGTTTTCATTGATGACATTCTTATTTACTCAAAGAATGACCAAGAACACGGTGAACATTTGAGAAAGGTGTTAGAAGTATTGAGGAAGGAAGAATTGTACGCTAAGTTTTCAAAGTGTGCATTTTGGTTGGAAGAAGTTCAATTCCTCGGTCACATAGTGAACAAAGAAGGTATTAAGGTGGATCCGGCAAAGATAGAAACTGTTGAAAAGTGGGAAACCCCGAAAACTCCGAAACACATACGCCAGTTTTTAGGACTAGCTGGTTACTACAGAAGGTTCATCCAAGACTTTTCCAGAATAGCAAAACCCTAGACTGCATTAACGCATAAAGGGAATAAATTTGAATGGAATGATGAACAAGAGAAAGCGTTTCAGTTATTGAAGAAAAAGCTAACTACGGCACCTATATTGTCATTGCCTGAAGGGAATGATGATTTTGTGATTTATTGTGACGCATCAAAGCAAGGTCTCGGTTGTGTATTAATGCAACGAACGAAGGTGATTGCTTATGCGTCTAGACAATTGAAGATTCACGAACAAAATTATACGACGCATGATTTGGAATTAGGCGCGGTTGTTTTTGCATTAAAGACTTGGAGGCACTACTTATATGGGGTCAAAAGTATTATATATACCGACCACAAAAGTCTTCAACACATATTTAATCAGAAACAACTGAATATGTGAAATGTCCCGTTCTTATTGATTAAAAACGTTCCATATTAATTGATTTCGTTGCGAGGTTTTGACCTCTATATGAGACGTTTTTCAAAGACTGCATTCATTTTTAAAACAAACCATAACCTTTATTTCATAAATAAAGGTTTAAAAAGCTTTACGTAGATTATCAAATAATGACAATCTAAAATATCCTGTTTACACACGACCATTACATAATGGTTTACAATACAAATATGTTACATCGAAATCAGTTTCTTGAATGCAGTTTTTACACAATATCATACAAACATGGACTCCAAATCTTGTCCTTATTTTAGTATGCAACAGCGGAAGCTCTTAATATTCACCTGAGAATAAACATGCTTTAAACGTCAACAAAAATGTTGGTGAGTTATAGGTTTAACCTATATATATCAAATCGTAACAATAGACCACAAGATTTCATACTTCAATACACATCCCATACATAGAGATAAAAATCATTCATATGGTGAACACCTGGTAACCGACATTAACAAGATGCATATATAAGAATATCCCCATCATTCCGGGACACCCTTCGGATATGATATAAATTTCGAAGTACTAAAGCATCCGGTACTTTGGATGGGGTTTGTTAGGCCCAATAGATCTATCTTTAGGATTCGCGTCAATTAGGGTGTCTGTTCCCTAATTCTCAGATTACCAGACTTAATAAAAAGGGGCATATTCGATTTCGATAATTCAACCATAGAATGTAGTTTCACGTACTTGTGTCTATTTTGTAAATCATTTATAAAACCTGCATGTATTCTCATCCCAAAAATATTAGATTTTAAAAGTGGGACTATAACTCACTTTCACAGATTTTTACTTCGTCGGGAAGTAAGACTTGGCCACTGGTTGATTCACGAACCTATAACAATATATACATGTATATCAAAGTATGTTCAAAATATATTTACAACACTTTTAATATATTTTGATGTTTTAAGTTTATTAAGTCAGCTGTCCTCGTTAGTAACCTACAACTAGTTGTCCACAGTTAGATGTACAGAAATAAATCGATAAATATTATCTTGAATCAATCCACGACCCAGTGTATACGTATCTCAGTATTGATCACAACTCAAACTATATATATTTTGGAATCAACCTCAACCCTGTATAGCTAACTCCAACATTCACATATAGAGTGTCTATGGTTGTTCCGAAATATATATAGATGTGTCGACATGATAGGTCGAAACATTGTATACGTGTCTATGGTATCTCAAGATTACATAATATATAATACAAGTTGATTAAGTTATGGTTGGAATAGATTTGTTACCAATTTTCACGTAGCTAAAATGAGAAAAATTATCCAATCTTGTTTTACCCATAACTTCTTCATTTTAAATCCGTTTTGAGTGAATCAAATTGCTATGGTTTCATATTGAACTCTATTTTATGAATCTAAACAAAAAAAGTATAGGTTTCTAGTCGGAAAAATAAGTTACAAGTCGTTTTTGTAAAGGTAGTCATTTCAGTCGAAAGAACGACGTCTAGATGACCATTTTAGAAAACATACTTCCACTTTGAGTTTAACCATAATTTTTGGATATAGTTTCATGTTCATAATAAAAATCATTTTCTCAGAATAACAACTTTTAAATCAAAGTTTATCATAGTTTTTAATTAACTAACCCAAAACAGCCCGCGGTGTTACTACGACGGCGTAAATCCAGTTTTACGGTGTTTTTCGTGTTTCCAGGTTTTAAATCATTAAGTTAGCATATCATATAGATATAGAACATGTGTTTAGTTGATTTTAAAAGTCAAGTTAGAAGGATTAACTTTTGTTTGCGAACAAGTTTAGAATTAACTAAACTATGTTCTAGTGATTACAAGTTTAAACCTTCGAATAAGATAGCTTTATATGTATGAATCGAATGATGTTATGAACATCATTACTACCTTAAGTTCCTTGGATAAACCTACTGGAAAAGAGAAAAATGGATCTAGCTTCAATGGATCCTTGGATGGCTCGAAGTTCTTGAAGCAGAATCATGACACGAAAACAAGTTCAAGTAAGATCATCACTTAAAATAAGATTGTTATAGTTATATAAATTGAACCAAAGTTTGAATATGATTATTACCTTGTATTAGAATGATAACCTCCTGTAAGAAACAAAGATTTCTTGAGGTTGGATGATCACCTTACAAGATTGGAAGTGAGCTAGCAAACTTGAAAGTATTCTTGATTTTATGAAACTAGAACTTTTGGAATTTATGAAGAACACTTAGAACTTGAAGATAGAACTTGAGAGAGATCAATTAGATGAAGAAAATTGAAGAATGAAAGTGTTTGTAGGTGTTTTTGGTCGTTGGTGTATGGATTAGATATAAAGGATATGTTATTTTGTTTTCATGTAAATAAGTCATGAATGATTACTCATATTTTTGTAATTTTATGAGATATTTCATGCTAGTTGCCAAATGATGGTTCCCACATGTGTTAGGTGACTCACATGGGCTGCTAAGAGCTGATCATTGGAGTGTATATACCAATAGTACATACATCTAAAAGCTGTGTATTGTACGAGTACGAATACGGGTGCATACGAGTAGAATTGTTGATGAAACTGAACGAGGATGTAATTGTAAGCATTTTTGTTAAGTAGAAGTATTTTGATAAGTGTATTGAAGTCTTTCAAAAGTGTATAAATACATATTAAAACACTACATGTATATACATTTTAACTGAGTCGTTAAGTCATCGTTAGTCGTTACATGTAAGTGTTGTTTTTAAACCTTTAGGTTAACGGTCTTGTTAAATGTTGTTAACCCAATGTTTATAATATCAAATGAGATTTTAAATTATTATATTATCATGATATTATCATGTATGAATATCTCTTAATATGATATATATACATTAAATGTCTTTACAACGATAATCGTTACATATATGTCTCGTTTAAAAATCATTAAGTTAGTAGTCTTGTTTTTACATATGTAGTTCATTTTTAATATACTTAATGATATGTTTACTTATCATAGTATCATGTTAACTATATATATATCCATATATATGTCATCATATAGTTTTTACAAGTTTTAACGTTCGTGAATCACCGGTCAACTTGGGTGGTCAATTGTCTATATGAAACATATTTCAATTAATCAAGTCTTAACAAGTTTGATTGCTTAACATGTTGGAAACATTTAATCATGTAAATATCAATCTCAATTAATATATATAAACATGGAAAAGTTCGGGTCACTACAGTACCTACCCGTTAAATAAATTTCGTCCCGAAATTTTAAGCTGTTGAAGGTGTTGACGAATCTTCTGGAAATAGATGTGGGTATTTCTTCTTCATCTGATCTTCACGCTCCCAGGTGAACTCGGGTCCTCTACGAGCATTCCATCGAACCTTAACAATTGGTATCTTGTTTTGCTTAAGTCTTTTAACCTCACGATCCATTATTTCGACGGGTTCTTCGATGAATTGAAGTTTTTCGTTGATTTGGATTTCATCTAACGGAATAGTGAGATCTTCTTTAGCAAAACATTTCTTCAAATTCGAGACGTGGAAAGTGTTATGTACAGCCGCGAGTTGTTGAGGTAACTCAAGTCGGTAAGCTACTGGTCCGACACGATCAATAATCTTGAATGGTCCAATATACCTTGGATTTAATTTCCCTCGTTTACCAAATCGAACAACGCCTTTCCAAGGTGCAACTTTAAGCATGACCATCTCTCCAATTTCAAATTCTATATCTTTTCTTTTAATGTCAGCGTAGCTCTTTTGTCGACTTTGGGCGGTTTTCAACCGTTGTTGAATTTGGATGATCTTCTCGGTAGTTTCTTGTATAATCTCCGGACCCGTAATCTGTCTATCCCCCACTTCACTCCAACAAATCGGAGACCTGCACTTTCTACCATAAAGTGCTTCAAACGGCGCCATCTCAATGCTTGAATGGTAGCTGTTGTTGTAGGAAAATTCTGCTAACGGTAGATGTCGATCCCAACTGTTTCCGAAATCAATAACACATGCTCGTATCATGTCTTCAAGCGTTTGTATCGTCCTTTCACTCTGCCCATCAGTTTGTGGATGATAGGCAGTACTCATGTCTAGACGAGTTCCTAATGCTTGCTGTAATGTCTGCCAGAATCTTGAAATAAATCTGCCATCCCTATCAGAGATAATAGAGATTGGTATTCCATGTCTGGAGACGACTTCCTTCAAATACAGTCGTGCTAACTTCTCCATCTTGTCATCTTCTCTTATTGGTAGGAAGTGTGCTGATTTGGTGAGACGATCAACTATTACCCAAATAGTATCAAAACCACTTGCAGTCCTTGGCAATTTAGTGATGAAATCCATGGTAATGTTTTCCCATTTCCATTCCGGGATTTCGGGTTGTTGAAGTAGACCTGATGGTTTCTGATGCTCAGCTTTGACCTTAGAACACGTCAAACATTCTCCTACGTATTTAGCAACATCGGCTTTCATACCCGGCCACCAAAAATGTTTCTTGAGATCCTTGTACATCTTCCCCGTTCCAGGATGTATTGAGTATCTGGTTTTATGAGCTTCTCTAAGTACCATTTCTCTCATATCTCCAAATTTTGGTACCCAAATCCTTTCAGCCCTATACCTGGTTTCGTCTTCCCGAATATTAAGATGCTTCTCCGATCCTTTGGGTATTTCATCCTTTAAATTTCCCTCTTTTAAAACTGCTTGTTGCGCCTCCTTTATTTGAGTAGTAATGTTATTATGAATCATTATATTCATAGATTTTACTCGAATGGGTTCTCTGTCCTTCCTGCTCAAGGCATCGGCTACCACATTTGCCTTCCCCGGGTGGTAACGAATCTCAAAGTCGTAATCATTCAATAATTCAATCCACCTACGCTGCCTCATATTCAGTTGTTTCTGATTAAATATGTGTTGAAGACTTTTGTGGTCGGTATATATAATACTTTTGACCCCATATAAGTAGTGCCTCCAAGTCTTTAATGCAAAAACAACCGCGCCTAATTCCAAATCATGCGTCGTATAATTTTGTTCGTGAATCTTCAATTGTCTAGACGCATAAGCAATCACCTTCGTTCGTTGCATTAATACACAACCGAGACCTTGCTTTGATGCATCACAATAAATCACAAAATCATCATTCCCTTCAGGCAATGACAAAATAGGTGTCGTAGTTAGCTTTTTCTTCAATAACTGAAACGCTTTCTCTTGTTCATCATTCCATTCAAATTTCTTCCCTTTATGCGTTAATGCAGTCAAGGGTTTTGCTATTCTGGAAAAGTCTTGGATGAACCTTCTGTAGTAACCAGCTAGTCCTAAAAACTGGCGTATGTGTTTCGGAGTTTTCGGGGTTTCCCACTTTTCAACAGTTTCTATCTTTGCCGGATCCACCTTAATACCTTCTTTGTTCACTATGTGACCGAGGAATTGAACTTCTTCCAACCAAAATGCACACTTTGAAAACTTAGCGTACAATTCTTCCTTCCTCAATACTTCTAACACCTTTCTCAAATGTTCACCGTGTTCTTGGTCATTCTTTGAGTAAATAAGTATGTCATCAATGAAAACAATGACAAACTTGTCAAGGTATGGTCCACACACTCGGTTCATAAGGTCCATGAACACAGCTGGTGCATTAGTTAAACCAAACGGCATGACCATAAACTCGTAATGACCGTAACGTGTTCTGAAAGCAGTCTTTGGAATATCATCTTCTTTCACCCGCATTTGATGATACCCGGAACGTAAGTCAATCTTTGAATAAACAGACGAGCCTTGTAGTTGATCAAATAAGTCATCGATTCTCGGTAGTGGGTAGCGGTTCTTGATGGTAAGTTTGTTCAACTCTCGGTAGTCGATACACAACCTGAATGTACCATCTTTCTTCTTGACAAACAAAACAGGAGCTCCCCACGGTGATGTGCTTGGTCGAATGAAACCACGCTCTAAAAGTTCTTGTAATTGGCTTTGTAGTTCTTTCATCTCGCTGGGTGCGAGTCTGTAAGGAGCACGAGCTATTGGTGCAGCTCCTGGTACAAGATCTATTTGAAATTCAACGGATCGATGTGGGGGTAATCCCGGTAATTCTTTCGGAAATACATCGGGAAATTCTTTTGCGATGGGAACATCATTGATGCTCTTTTCTTCAGTTTGTACTTTCTCGACGTGTGCTAGAACAGCATAGCAACCTTTTCTTATTAGTTTTTGTGCCTTCAAATTACTAATAAGATGTAGCTTCGTGTTGCCCTTTTCTCCGTACACCATTAAGGGTTTTCCTTTTTCTCGTATAATGCGAATTGCATTTTTGTAACAAACGATCTCTGCTTTCACTTCTTTCAACCAGTCCATACCGATTATCACATCAAAACTCCCTAACTCTACTGGTATCAAATCAATCTTAAATGTTTCGCTAACCAGTTTAATTTCTCGATTCCGACATATATTATCTGCTGAAATTAATTTACCATTTGCTAATTCGAGTAAAAATTTACTATCCAAAGGCGTCAATGGACAACTTAATTTAGCACAAAAATCTCTACTCATATAGCTTCTATCCGCACCCGAATCAAATAAAACGTAAGCAGATTTATTGTCAATAAGAAACGTACCCGTAACAAGCTCCGGGTCTTCCTGTGCCTCTACCGCATTAATATTGAAAACTCTTCCACGGCCTTGTCCATTCGTGTTCTCCTGGTTCGGGCAATTTCTAATAATGTGGCCTGGTTTTCCACATTTATAACAAACTACATTGGCATAACTTGCTCCGACACTACTTGCTCCGCCATTACTCGTTCCGACACCATTTGTTCCTTTCGTTCTATTAACCCCTGGTCCGTAGACCTCACACTTCGCCGCGCTATGACCATTTCTTTTACACTTGTTGCAAAATTTGGTGCAGAACCCCGAGTGATTCTTTTCACACCTTTGGCATAGCTGCTTCTGATTGTTGTTGTTGTTGCGGTTATTATTGTTGTTGGGATGATTGTTGTAGTTGCTGTTGTTGTTGTTGTTGTTGTTGTTGGGCCGTTTGTTGTAGTTGCGATTGATGTTGCGATTGTTGGGATAATTGTTGCGATTATTGTTGTAATTGCTGTTGTTGTTGTATTGGTGATTCTTATCACCGTTTTCCTCCCACTTTCTTTTGACTTGCTTCACATTGGCCTCTTCAGCAGTCTGTTCTTTAATTCTTTCTTCAATCTGGTTCACTAGTTTGTGAGCCATTCTACATGCCTGTTGTATGGAGGCGGGCTCGTGTGAACTTATATCTTCTTGGATTCTTTCCGGTAATCCTTTCACAAACGCGTCGATCTTCTCTTCCTCATCTTCGAATGCTCCCGGACACAATAGGCACAATTCTGTGAATCGTCTTTCGTACGTGGTAATATCAAATCCTTGGGTTCGTAACCCTCTAAGTTCTGTCTTGAGCTTATTGACCTCGGTTCTGGGACGGTACTTCTCGTTCATCAAGTGCTTGAATGCTGACCACGGTAGTGCGTACGCATCGTCTTGTCCCACTTGCTCTAGATAGGTATTCCACCATGTTAACGCAGAACCTGTGAAGGTATGCGTAGCGTACTTTACTTTGTCCTCTTCAGTACACTTACTTATGGCAAACACCGATTCGACCTTCTCGGTCCACCGTTTCAATCCGATCGGTCCTTCGGTTCCATCAAATTCCAAAGGTTTGCAGGCAGTGAATTCTTTGTAGGTGCATCCTACACGATTTCCTGTACTGCTAGATCCAAGGTTATTGTTGGTATGTAACGCAGCCTGTACTGCGGCTATGTTTGAAGCTAGAAACGTACGGAATTCCTCTTCATTCATATTCACGGTGTGTCGAGTAGTCGGTGCCATTTCCTTCAAAATAGTTAAATGGAACAAGTTAATCATACAGAATATTAAGAGTAGTTAATAGTATTTCGTAGCATAATATGAACTCATTTATAAAAGCTTTTTCTTCATATTAGCGTTTTATAAGTTTAAATTCGGGTAGTACCTACCCGTTAAGTTCATACTTAGTAGCTAATATACAATTCAACTACTACAATTCTATATGAAAAACTGATTATAATAATATTTCGCGTTCAAACTTTTATACAATATTTTACAAACTTACAATACCGCTTATTTTACATAAAGCATGAAATATAGCACACAATAACTTTGATACAAGATAGTTGTGAAGATAATTCTAGCTAGTACACAAGTCGTTCAGCAAAGGCAATAAAGACGCGTAATTCATACGTCCAGAAACAAGTCATGCATTCTGGTTTTACTAGGACTACTTCCCATCCTTGGTCTTGTGCAACATAACCGTTATGGCCGTTGATAAGACAGCGTGTTGTAACGTCATCAAAGGGACGAGGGTTACGTAATGTCCAACAGTCCCGTAATAATCTAAAAACCTCATTTCTTACCCCAATTACCGACTCCGTCACTTGTGGAAACGTTTTGTTTAATAGTTGTAGCCCGATGTTCTTGTTCTCACTTTGGTGAGAAGCGAACATTACTAATCCGTAAGCATAACATGCTTCTTTATGTTGCATGTTAGCCGCTTTTTCTAAATCACGAAGTCCAATATTCGGATATATTGAGTCAAAATAATTTCTTAACCCGTTGCGTAAAATAGCATTTGGGTTCCCCGCAATATATGCGTCAAAGTAAACACATCGTAACTTATGGGTTTCCCAATGTGATATCCCCCATCTTTCAAACGAAAGTCTCTTATAAACCAAGACATTCTTGGAACGTTCTTCGAATGTCTTACAAACTGATCTCGCCTTAAATAGTTGTGCCGAAGAATTCTGGCCGACTCTAGACAAGATTTCATCAATCATATCTCCGGGTAGGTCTCTTAAAATATTGGGTTGTCTATCCATTTTGTGTTTTTAAACTGTAAAATAGACAAGAGTTAGATTCATAAAAAAATACTTATTAATACAAGCAATTTTTACATATATCATAAAGCATAAGAACACTATATTACATATATTACACCACACGAATACAACTATCTTATTCCGACTCGCTCGTTTCTTCTTCTTCGGTTTTGGTTCGTTTTGCCAAGTTTCTAGGGATATATGATGTTCCCCTAATACGAGCCGTCGTTATCCACATTGGTTTAGAAAAACCTGGTGGTTTAGAGGTTCCCGGGTCATTGTTACAACTTAAGGACTTCGGGGGTTGACGATACATATAAAGTTCATCGGGGTTGGAATTAGATTTCTCTATTTTTATGCCCTTTCCCTTATTATTTTCTTTTGCCTTTTTAAATTCAGTTGGGGTAATTTCTATAACATCATCGGAATTCTCGTCGGAATCCGATTCATCGGAGAATTGGTAATCCTCCCAATATTTTGCTTCCTTGGCGGAAACACCATTGACCATAATTAATCTTGGTCGGTTGGTTGAGGATTTTCTTTTACTTAACCGTTTTATTATTTCCCCCACCGGTTCTATTTCTTCCTCCGGTTCCGATTCTTCTTCTGGTTCCGATTCTTCTTCCGGTTCCGACTCTTCTTCCGGTTCCTCTTCGGGAACTTGTGAATCAGTCCACGAATCATTCCAATTTACATTTGACTCTTCATTATTATTAGGTGAGTCAATGGGACTTGTTCTAGAGGTAGACATCTATCACATAATATCAAACGCGTTAAGAGATTAATATATCACATAATATTCACATGTTAAAAATATATAGTTTCCAACAAAATTTGTTAAGCAATCATTTTTCAAGTAAATACGGTCAAAGTCCAGACTCACTAATGCATCCTAACAAACTCGATAAGACACACTAATGAAAAATTCTGGTTCTCTAAGACCAACGCTCTGATACCAACTGAAATGTCCCGTTCTTATTGATTAAAAACGTTCCATATTAATTGATTTCGTTGCGAGGTTTTGACCTCTATATGAGACGTTTTTCAAAGACTGCATTCATTTTTAAAACAAACCATAACCTTTATTTCATAAATAAAGGTTTAAAAAGCTTTACGTAGATTATCAAATAATGACAATCTAAAATATCCTGTTTACACACGACCATTACATAATGGTTTACAATACAAATATGTTACATCGAAATCAGTTTCTTGAATGCAGTTTTTACACAATATCATACAAACATGGACTCCAAATCTTGTCCTTATTTTAGTATGCAACAGCGGAAGCTCTTAATATTCACCTGAGAATAAACATGCTTTAAACGTCAACAAAAATGTTGGTGAGTTATAGGTTTAACCTATATATATCAAATCGTAACAATAGACCACAAGATTTCATACTTCAATACACATCCCATACATAGAGATAAAAATCATTCATATGGTGAACACCTGGTAACCGACATTAACAAGATGCATATATAAGAATATCCCCATCATTCCGGGACACCCTTCGGATATGATATAAATTTCGAAGTACTAAAGCATCCGGTACTTTGGATGGGGTTTGTTAGGCCCAATAGATCTATCTTTAGGATTCGCGTCAATTAGGGTGTCTGTTCCCTAATTCTCAGATTACCAGACTTAATAAAAAGGGGCATATTCGATTTCGATAATTCAACCATAGAATGTAGTTTCACGTACTTGTGTCTATTTTGTAAATCATTTATAAAACCTGCATGTATTCTCATCCCAAAAATATTAGATTTTAAAAGTGGGACTATAACTCACTTTCACAGATTTTTACTTCGTCGGGAAGTAAGACTTGGCCACTGGTTGATTCACGAACCTATAACAATATATACATGTATATCAAAGTATGTTCAAAATATATTTACAACACTTTTAATATATTTTGATGTTTTAAGTTTATTAAGTCAGCTGTCCTCGTTAGTAACCTACAACTAGTTGTCCACAGTTAGATGTACAGAAATAAATCGATAAATATTATCTTGAATCAATCCACGACCCAGTGTATACGTATCTCAGTATTGATCACAACTCAAACTATATATATTTTGGAATCAACCTCAACCCTGTATAGCTAACTCCAACATTCACATATAGAGTGTCTATGGTTGTTCCGAAATATATATAGATGTGTCGACATGATAGGTCGAAACATTGTATACGTGTCTATGGTATCTCAAGATTACATAATATATAATACAAGTTGATTAAGTTATGGTTGGAATAGATTTGTTACCAATTTTCACGTAGCTAAAATGAGAAAAATTATCCAATCTTGTTTTACCCATAACTTCTTCATTTTAAATCCGTTTTGAGTGAATCAAATTGCTATGGTTTCATATTGAACTCTATTTTATGAATCTAAACAAAAAAAGTATAGGTTTCTAGTCGGAAAAATAAGTTACAAGTCGTTTTTGTAAAGGTAGTCATTTCAGTCGAAAGAACGACGTCTAGATGACCATTTTAGAAAACATACTTCCACTTTGAGTTTAACCATAATTTTTGGATATAGTTTCATGTTCATAATAAAAATCATTTTCTCAGAATAACAACTTTTAAATCAAAGTTTATCATAGTTTTTAATTAACTAACCCAAAACAGCCCGCGGTGTTACTACGACGGCGTAAATCCAGTTTTACGGTGTTTTTCGTGTTTCCAGGTTTTAAATCATTAAGTTAGCATATCATATAGATATAGAACATGTGTTTAGTTGATTTTAAAAGTCAAGTTAGAAGGATTAACTTTTGTTTGCGAACAAGTTTAGAATTAACTAAACTATGTTCTAGTGATTACAAGTTTAAACCTTCGAATAAGATAGCTTTATATGTATGAATCGAATGATGTTATGAACATCATTACTACCTTAAGTTCCTTGGATAAACCTACTGGAAAAGAGAAAAATGGATCTAGCTTCAATGGATCCTTGGATGGCTCGAAGTTCTTGAAGCAGAATCATGACACGAAAACAAGTTCAAGTAAGATCATCACTTAAAATAAGATTGTTATAGTTATATAAATTGAACCAAAGTTTGAATATGATTATTACCTTGTATTAGAATGATAACCTCCTGTAAGAAACAAAGATTTCTTGAGGTTGGATGATCACCTTACAAGATTGGAAGTGAGCTAGCAAACTTGAAAGTATTCTTGATTTTATGAAACTAGAACTTTTGGAATTTATGAAGAACACTTAGAACTTGAAGATAGAACTTGAGAGAGATCAATTAGATGAAGAAAATTGAAGAATGAAAGTGTTTGTAGGTGTTTTTGGTCGTTGGTGTATGGATTAGATATAAAGGATATGTTATTTTGTTTTCATGTAAATAAGTCATGAATGATTACTCATATTTTTGTAATTTTATGAGATATTTCATGCTAGTTGCCAAATGATGGTTCCCACATGTGTTAGGTGACTCACATGGGCTGCTAAGAGCTGATCATTGGAGTATATATACCAATAGTACATACATCTAAAAGCTGTGTATTGTACGAGTACGAATACGGGTGCATACGAGTAGAATTGTTGATGAAACTGAACGAGGATGTAATTGTAAGCATTTTTGTTAAGTAGAAGTATTTTGATAAGTGTATTGAAGTCTTTCAAAAGTGTATAAATACATATTAAAACACTACATGTATATACATTTTAACTGAGTCGTTAAGTCATCGTTAGTCGTTACATGTAAGTGTTGTTTTTAAACCTTTAGGTTAACGGTCTTGTTAAATGTTGTTAACCCAATGTTTATAATATCAAATGAGATTTTAAATTATTATATTATCATGATATTATCATGTATGAATATCTCTTAATATGATATATATACATTAAATGTCTTTACAACGATAATCGTTACATATATGTCTCGTTTAAAAATCATTAAGTTAGTAGTCTTGTTTTTACATATGTAGTTCATTTTTAATATACTTAATGATATGTTTACTTATCATAGTATCATGTTAACTATATATATATCCATATATATGTCATCATATAGTTTTTACAAGTTTTAACGTTCGTGAATCACCGGTCAACTTGGGTGGTCAATTGTCTATATGAAACATATTTCAATTAATCAAGTCTTAACAAGTTTGATTGCTTAACATGTTGGAAACATTTAATCATGTAAATATCAATCTCAATTAATATATATAAACATGGAAAAGTTCGGGTCACTACAATATGAGGCAGCGTAGGTGGATTGAATTGTTGAATGATTACGACTTTGAGATTCGTTACCACTCGGGAAAGGCAAATGTGGTAGCCGATGCCTTGAGCAGGAAGGACAGAGAACCCATTCGAGTAAAATCTATGAATATAATGATTCATAATAACCTTACTACTCAAATAAAGGAGGTGCAACAAGGAGTTTTAAAAGAGGGAAATTTAAAGGATGAAATACCCAAGGGATCGGAGAAGCATCTTAATATTCGGGAAGACGGAACCCGGTATAGGGCTGAAAGGATTTGGGTACCAAAATTTGGAGATATGAGAGAAATGGTACTTAGAGAAGCTCATAAAACCAGATACTCAATACATCCTGGAACGGGGAAGATGTACAAGGATCTCAAGAAACATTTTTGGTGGCCGGTTATGAAAGCCGATGTTGCTAAATATGTAGGAGAATGTTTGACGTGTTCTAAGGTCAAAGCTGAGCATCAGAAACCATCAGGTCTACTTCAACAACCCGAAATCCTGGAATGGAAATGGGAAAACATTACCATGGATTTCTTCACTAAATTGCCAAGGACTGCAAGTGGTTTTGATACTATTTGGGTAATAGTTGATCGTCTCACCAAATCAGCACACTTCCTGCCAATAAGAGAAGATGACAAGATGGAGAAGTTAGCACGACTGTATTTGAAGGAAGTCGTCTCCAGACATGGAATACCAATCTCTATTATCTCTGATAGGGATGGTAGATTTATTTCAAGATTCTGGCAGACATTACAGCAAGCATTAGGAACTCGTCTAGACATGAGTACTGCCTATCATCCACAAACTGATGGGCAGAGCGAAAGGACGATACAAACGCTTAAAGACATGCTACGAGCATGTGTTATTGATTTCGGAAACAGTTGGGATCGACATCTACCGTTAGCAGAATTTTCCTACAACAACAGCTACCATTCAAGCATTGAGATGGCGCCGTTTGAAGCACTTTATGGTAGAAAGTGCAGGTCTCCGATTTGTTGGAGTGAAGTGGGGGATAGACAAATTACGGGTCCGGAGATTATACAAGAAACTACCGAGAAGATCATCCAAATTCAACAACGGTTGAAAACCGCCAAAAGTCGACAAAAGAGCTACACTGACATTAAAAGAAAAGATATAGAATTTGAAATTGGAGAGATGGTCATGCTTAAAGTTGCACCTTGGAAAGGCGTTGTTCGATTTGGTAAACGGGGGAAATTAAATCCAAGGTATATTGGACCATTCAAGATTATTGATCGTGTCGGACTAGTAGCTTACCGACTTGAGTTACCTCAACAACTCGCGGCTGTACATAACACTTTCCACGTCTCGAATTTGAAGAAATGTTTTGCTAAAGAAGATCTCACTATTCCGTTAGATGAAATCCAAATCAACGAAAAACTTCAATTCATCGAAGAACCCGTCGAAATAATGGATCGTGAGGTTAAAAGACTTAAGCAAAACAAGATACCAATTGTTAAGGTTCGATGGAATGCTCGTAGAGGACCCAAGTTCACCTGGGAGCGTGAAGATCAGATGAAGAAGAAATACCCGCATCTATTTCCAGAAGATTCGTCAACACCTTCAACAGCTTAAAATTTCGGGACGAAATTTATTTAACGGGTAGGTACTGTAGTGACCCGAACTTTTCCATGTTTATATATATTAATTGAGATTGATATTTACATGATTAAATGTTTCCAACATGTTAAGCAATCAAACTTGTTAAGACTTGATTAATTGAAATATGTTTCATATAGACAATTGACCACCCAAGTTGACCGGCGATTCACCAACGTTAAAACTTGTAAAAATGACATGACGATATATATATGGATATACATATGGTTAACATGAGATTATGATAAGTAAGTATCTCCATAAGTATATTAACAATGAGTTATATACATATAAACAAGACTACTAACTTAAGGATTTCGAAACGAGACATATATGTAACGATTATCGTTGTAACGACATTTAAATGTATATATATCATATTAAGATATATTAATATATCATAATGTCATGATAATATAATAATTTAACATCTCATTAGATATAATAAACAATGGGTTAACAACATTAATTGAGATCGTTAACTTAAAGGTTTCAAAACAACACTTACATGTAACGACTAACGATGACTTAATGACTCAGTTAAAATGTATATACATGTAGTGTATTTAGATGTATTAAAATACTTTTGGAAGACTTCAATACATATATCAAAACACTCATACTTAACGAAAATGGTTACAGTTACTTTCCCATTCTTTTCTTTCATCGAGAATTCTAGTCGTATTCTTACCCGTATTATACACAGCTTCAAAACGTACTTACTATAGGTATATACCAATAGGAACTAGCATGGGATTCCACTCTTGATTATGTCATGTATGACTAATCAATTTTAACTTCTACCATGAGCTAGTCAACTAACTAGAACTCCTTTTAACCCCACTCACCACTCACCAATTACCACTCATCATTCACTCCATTTCACTTCCAATTCTCTTTCTAATTCTCTCTCAACACACACACACACTATTATGAACGTATTTTTCCAGTAGTTAATCATCATCTTCATCAAAAATCACTTCAAGAATCAAGCTATAATCATCATAGGAAGAACACTTCAAGAACACTTCAAAAATCCCTTCAAGTTTACTAATTTACTTCCAAGCTTTCTAATCCATTCCAAGTAATCATCTAAGGTCAAGAAACCTTTGTTATATACAGTAGGTTATCTTTCTTATTCAAGGTAATATTCATATTCAAACTTTGATTCAATTTCTATAACTATAAACTATCTTAATTCGAGTAAAAATCTTACTTGAACTTGTTTTTGTGTCATGATCCTACTTCAAGAACTTTCAAGCCATCCAAGATCCTTTGAAGCTAGATCATTTCTTGTCACTTTCAGTAGGTTTACCTACTAAACTTGAGGTAGTAATGATGTTCATAACATCATTCGATTCATATATATAAAACTATCTTATTCGAAGGTTTAAACTCGTAATCACTAGAACATAGTTTAGTTAATTCTAAACTTGTTCGCAAACAAAAGTTAATCCTTCTAACTTGAATTTTAAAATTAACTAAACACATGTTCTATATCTATATGATATGCTAACTTAATGATTTAAAACCTGTAAACACGAAAAACACCGTAAAATCGGATTTACGCCGTCGTAGTAACACTGCGGGCTATTTTGGGTTAGTTAATTAAAAACTATGATAAACTTTGATTTAAAAGTTGTTATTCTGAGAAAATGATTTTTATTATGAACATGAAACTATATCCAAAAATTATGGTTAAACTCAAAGTGGAAGTATGTTTTCTAAAATGGTCATCTAGACGTCGTTCTTTCGACTGAAATGACTACCTTTACAAAACTGACTTGTAACTTATTTTTCCGATTATAAACCTATACTTTTTCTGTTTAGATTCATAAAATAGAGTTCAATATGAAACCATAGCAATTTGATTCACTCAAAACGGATTTAAAATGAAGAAGTTATGGGTAAAACAAGATTGGATAATTTTTCTCATTTTAGATACGTGAAAATTGGTAACAAATCTATTCCAACCATAACTTAATCAACTTGTATTGTATATTATGTAATCTTGAGATACCATAGACACGTATACAATGTTTCGACCTATCATGTCGACACATCTATATATATTTCGGAACAACCATAGACATTCTATATGTGAATGTTGGAGTTAGCTATACAGGGTTGAGGTTGATTCCAAAATATATAGTTTGAGTTGTGATCAATACTGAGATACGTATACACTGGGTCGTGGATTGATTCAAGATAATATTTATCGATTTATTTCTGTACATCTAACTGTGGACAACTAGTTGTAGGTTACTAACAAGGACAGCTGACTTAATAAACTTAAAACATCAAAATATATTAAAAGTGTTGTAAATATATTTTTAACATACTTTAATATACATGTATATATTGTTATAGGTTCGTGAATCAACAGTGGCCAAGTCTTACTTCTCGATGAAGTAAAAATCTGTGAAAGTGAGTTACAGTCCCACTTTTAAAATCTAATATTTTTGGGATGAGAATACATGCAGGTTTTATAAATGATTTACAAAATAGACACAAGTACGTGAAACTACATTCTATGGTTGAATTATCGAAATCGAATATGCCCCTTTTTATTAAGTCTGGTAATCTAAGAATTAGGGAACAGACACCCTAATTGACGCGAATCCTAAAGATAGATCTATTGGGCCTAACAAACCTCATCCAAAGTATCGGATGCTTTAGTACTTCGAAATTTATATCATATCCGAAGGGTGTCCCGGAATGATGGGTATATTCTTATATATGCATCTTGTTAATGTCGGTTACCAGGTGTTCACCATATGAATGATTTTTATCTCTATGTATGGGATGTATATTGAAATATGAAATCTTGTAGTCTATTGTTACAATTTGATATATATAGGTTAAACCTATAACTCACCAACATTTTTGTTGACGTTTAAAGCATGTTTATTCTCAGGTGAATACTAAGAGCTTCCGCTGTTGCATACTAAAATAAGGACAAGATTTGGAGTCCATGTTTGTATGATACTGTGTAAAAACTGCATTCAAGAAACTGATTTCGATGTAACATATTTGTATTGTAAACCATTATGTAATGGTCGTGTGTAAACAGGATATTTTAGATTATCATTATTTGATAATCTACGTAAAGCTTTTTAAACCTTTATTTATGAAATAAAGGTTATGGTTTGTTTTAAAAATGAATGCAGTCTTTGAAAAACGTCTCATATAGAGGTCAAAACCTCGCAACGAAATCAATTAATATGGAACGTTTTTAATCAATAAGAACGGGACATTTCACCTGATGCACCTGTACAGCCACCCTCCACCCCGCCGAAGAAGCGGTATCGCTTCGACGTTACTATTATTCCAGGGATCAACGGAGGACGAGCATTCACTGACGCATTTGGTCGGCGTCGTAGGGTTACTACCCATAAGCAGCTTGTGTCGTACCCTGCCGACCCACTCGTGCGTAAGGCACCCCGTTACGTACTGACTATTTCTGGAGCCGGACCGTCTACATCTGCACCACCGGCACCACCCGCACCATCTGCACCACCGGCACCACCCGCACCACCTGCACCGCCAGCACCGCCTGCCCCACCATCTCCCACTGTCGAGGAATTGACAAGGGAGGTGGGGATCCTCCGAGCTCGAGTTACTGAGCTCGAGGGCCAGATGTCCCATGTATTGGACATCTTACACCCACCTTCACCGTAGGGCTTTTGTATTTAGATTTCATTATGTAATCTAGTTGTAGTTTTATGTTTCACTTATGTATTGTACGAACTTATACAGATGTATGCAACTTATTATTATTAATGAATGGAACTTTGCGTTATTTAATTCTTGCACGATGTTCTATTACGTTACTGTATGATGATTCTGTGGTATTTGTACCTGGATTGCATTACTTAATAAACATGTGATGTGTTGATTCCATGTTGGTTACTATATACTGTATTATTACTATTTTCATACTGGATTTTGACTTGAGTCAAAAATTTTGTTTAGAACACCATGGCCAACGGACGATCAACACCTACCACCGCCCAAATCGAAGAGATGATTGCCGAAAGGGTAGCCGCAGCCATTGCGGAAATGTAACCCCAAGCTCCACCGCCACCGCTACCGGTTATTCAGCCCGTTCGTAATGGGTGTACGTACAAAGAGTTCCAAAGCTGCAAACCTCATAACTTCAGTGGAACAGAGGGGCCGGTTGGTCTCAGTAGATGGTTTGAAAAACTTGAATCTGTGTTCTGAGTCAGCAACTGTTCAGAGGAGAATAAAACCAAGTTTGCTTCATGCACGCTGTCTGATGGCGCACTAACGTGGTGGAACACGTTGGCTCAGGAAAAAGGTATCGATGAGGCGTTTGCTACCCCATGGGAGGAATTCAAAGGGGCCCTGATTGAGGAATATTGCCCTAGGACCGAGATCCAAAAGATGGAGATGGAATTCATGCAGTTAAAGGCCGTTGGGAACGACCTTGATGGTTACAACGGGAGATTTTTGGAACTAGCCCTGATGTGTCCGACAATGGTCACTCCAGAATTCAAGCGTATGGAAAGGTACTTCTGGGGACTTCCTAAGAGCATTAAAGGAAACGTCACCTCGTCCAAGCCACCAAATGACCCGGAGGCGATGCGCATGGCGCATACTTTAATGAAACAAATCATCATCGATGAACCGGAGAATTCTAAGTCCGAAGCGGGTACTAGTGAAAAGCGCAAATGGGATAACAATAGGGGAAGGACCTATGAGCAAAACCCGGTGAAATGACATGAGGGTTTCAGAGGAAATAACAACGGTGGAAACCCCAATCCGAACACAAACTCAAACTCGAACTACAAGGGAACCTTACCACAATGCAAGCGGTGCTACAAGCACCATACTGGGTATTGTAATGTTGTTTGTGAAAAGTGCCAACGGACTGGGCATATCGGGAAGGACTGCAAGGTCACCACTTTGAATGGGAAGCCGAACACCAATGGACCGAAAAAGTTCTACGAATGCGGACAGACGGGCCATTTCAGAAATGCATACCCCAACAAAAGAAAAGACGGCGGACTACCCCGTGGTAGAGCTTTCAACGTTAATGCAAGGGATGCACGCGAGAATCCCGACTTGGTAACAGGTATATTCACTATCAACAATCTATTAGCTTCTGTCTTATTTGATACTGGTGCCGATAGAATTTATGTATGTAGACATTTTTGCGATAAGATTAATTGGTCATTAGTCCCGTTAAAAGAGAGTATGCTTGTCGAGGTTGCCAATGGAAAACTTGAGAAAGTTGACCATATTAGTCGAGGAGCTATTATCAACATAGCTGGTGCAGATTTCGAAATTGATTTGATACCCATCAAATTGGGAAGTTTTGACGTGATCGTCGGTATGGATTGGTTAAGCAAGATAAGGGCCGATATTATCTGTGGAGATAAAGCTCTTCGTATACCGCAAGGAGATGGTGAGCCACTGATCATTTACGGAGAGAGATATACCTCGAAGCTGAACCTCATTAGTTGAGTGAAAGCGCAAAAGATTATTAAGAAGGGACGTCTTGCTGTCCTAGCGCATGTGAAAGCGGTAGAAACCGAGGTGAAAAGTGTGAACGACGTTCGAATTGTGAACGAATTTTCCGATGTCTTCCCTGAAGAATTGCCTGGATTACCGCCGCCGAGAGCCGTAGAGTTTCAGATCGATTTAGTGCCAGGAGCAGCACCTGTAGCTCGCGCACCTTATAGACTCGCACCTTCCGAGATGCAAGAATTACAGAGTCAACTACAAGAACTACTTGACCGTGGATTTATCCAACCAAGTTTCTCGCCGTGGGGCGCACCGGTGTTGTTTGTGAAGAAGAAGGATGGATCCTTCCGTATGTGTATCGACTACCGTGAGCTCAACAAATTGACTATCAAGAATCGGTATCCTGACGATCTTTTTGATCAACTACAAGGATCGAGCGTTTACTCAAAGATCGATTTTCGATCCGGTTATCACCAGTTGAGGTTGAAGGAAAGTGACGTGATGAAAACTGCATTCAGAACCTGTTATGGTCATTATGAGTTTCTCGTGATACCATTCGGTTTGACAAACGCACCTGCCGTATTTATGGACCTCATGAATCGTGTCTGCAAGCCATACCTGGATAAGTTTGTTATCGTCTTCACAGATGATATCCTCATCTACTCTAAGAGCGAAGAAGAGCATGAGCAACACCTCCGACTAGTACTTGAACTCTTGAGACAAGAGCAACTTTACGTCAAATTCTCCAAGTGTGAATTTTGGTTGAAGGAAGTTCAATTTCTGGGTCATGTTGTGAGCGACCAGGGTATCAAAGTTGACCCCGCCAAGATTGAAGCTATCAGCAAGTGGGAGACCCCCACTACTCCAACTCACATTCGCCAATTTCTAGGTCTCGCCGATTACTACCGAAGGTTCATTGAAGGATTTTCTCTGATTGCACATCCTTTGACTGCGCTGACTCACAAGGGCAAGAAGTTCATTTGGGATCCCGCACACGAATCAGCATTCCAAACTTTGAAGAAGAAGTTAACCACCACACCTATCTTATCGCTTCCCGAAGGCAGTGACGACTTTGTTGTTTATTGCGATGCGCCGAAAAGTGGTTTTGGTTGTGTTCTGATGCAACGATCAAAGGTTATCGCTTATGCCTCCCGACAACTGAAGATTCACGAACGGAACTACACTACTCACGATCTCGAACTTGGAGCCGTTGTCTTTGCGCTCAAATTGTGGAGACAATATTTGTATGGGACTAAGAGCACTATCTTCACCGACCACAAGAGCCTCCAACACATCTTCGATCAGAAGCAACTGAATATGCGACAGCGACGATAGATCGAGACATTGAACGACTACGATTGTGAACTTCGTTATCATCCTGGCAAGGCTAATGTTGTAGCTGACGCTTTAAACCGAAAGGAGAGGACGACACCTCTTCGTGTTAGGGCACTGAACATCACCATTCATTCGAACCTCAACAGCCAGATCAGAGTAGCTCAGGATGAGGCTCTCAAGGAGGAGAATATATCTCATGAACATTTGAACATACTCGTCTCTCAATTCGAGGTTAGGGAGTCTGGACTCCGATGTTATGTCGGAAGAATTTGGGTACCTTTTTATGGAGATCTATGATACCTTATACTCGATGAAGCCCATAAATCGAGATATTTGATTCACCCTGGAGCGGGCAAGATATACCACGACCTTAAAGAACAGTATTGGTGGCCGAATCTTAAGAAGGACGTTGCGACTTATGTTGGTAAGTGTTTAACTTGCTCGAAAGTTAACGCCGAGCATCAAAGAACTTCTGGGTTACTTCAACAGCCGGAAATCCCGCAATGGAAGTGGGAAAGGATAACAATGGATTTCATCACCAAGCTACCAAAGACGGTGGGCGGATACGATACCATCTGAGTTATTGTTGACCGCCTTACTAAATCTGCACACTTCTTAGCGATGAAGGAGACGGATACGATGGAGAGACTTGCTCAATTATACATCAAGGAGGTTGTATCTCGTCATGGTATACCTTTATCGATCATCTCAGATCGCGATCCCCGTTTTTCTTCTAGATTCTAGCATTCTTTGCAAGAAGCCATGGGAACCCGTCTCGATATGAGTACTACATATCACCTACAGACCAACGGGCAAAGTGAACAAACTATTCAGACTTTGGAGGACATGTTGCATGCATGTGTCATTGATTTTGGAAAGTCCTGGGAAAGGCATTTGCCGTTAGCCGAATTCTCGTACAACAACAGTTATCACTCGAGCATTAATGCTGCACCTTTTGAAGCGTTGTATGGCCACAAGTGCCAATCTCCTATTTGTTGGGCCGAAGTAGGTGAAAAGCAAATCACCGGACCCGAGGTAGTCCATGAAACAACGGAGAAGATTGCTCAGATTCAAGCTAGACTTAAGACTGCTCGTGACCGTCAAAAGAGTTATGCCGATCTTAAATGTAAAGACTTTGAATTCAACGTCGGTGACCATTTAATGTTGAAGGTTGCACCTTGGAAAGGTGTGATTCGTTTTGGAAAACGTGGAAAGTTGAACCCACGATACATTGGTCCTTTTGAAATCTTGGAACGTGTTGGACCCGTTGCTTACTGTTTGGATCTACCAGCACAATTGAGCTCAGTTCATCCTACCTTCCACGTGTCAAACTTGAAGAAGTGTCTTGCTGCACCTGAACTTATCATATCATTGGAAGAACTTACAATTGACGACAAACTCCACTTTGTGGAAGAACCAGTTGAGATTATGGATCGTGAGATCAAAACTTTGAAACGCAACAAGATTCCGATCGTCCGAGTACGATGAAATTCCAAACGAGGACCTGAGTTTACTTGGGAGCGAGAGGATCAAATGATGCTGAAGTATCTTCACCTCTTCCCGACTCCTCCACATACCTCAGCATAAAATTTCAGGACGAAATTTTCTTTAACAGGTGGGTAATGTAACGACCCTGGATTTTCCAACGTTTACTTATTAATAATTGTTATTATTAATACTTGTGATTTAACGAATGTATGTTATTACATTTACTTGTTACCATGATTGATCATACTTGACTTTAAATGCCCGAAACGTCTTTGTGACACACGTACATTACACGAATAATATTTCTAGATATTATTTACATTCATGATTAAGTTTTATTAATCATTTTAATTAACTAAGGTTATTAGTTAATTACTTGGGCTTTATTTGGATTTAGTTGTTAAATACTTGAACTTGGACTTTAATTAATGTTAGTGGACTTAAAAAGCCCACCCTACTTCCTTAGTGGACTTATTAGCCCATTACTACATGTAAGTATTACTTAAGATTAAACTAGATGATATAACTTGGTATTGAATCTAGTTACCACCTAATCCCCATGAAACCACCTCATTTAACCAACTTTTTAAGCTTTAACATGCTAGAACCTCATGGACTTTTCCTTCCTCCCTTTTGATCCCCCTAGCCGTCAGTTTTGGTGTTAACAAGGGGAGTTTTATTTTCAATTTTCATTACTTACTCACGCTCATTCTCTCATTCACAAACACACACACACACACACAAAATACTTGCAACATTTCTCTCATTTCTCTCTCAAGTCTTGTAAGTAATATGAGCAAACTCCTTCTCTTTTCCTTGTCTAAAAACCGAAACCATAATACACATAATCATCATCATCACTTGTTCTTGTTTGTTACTTACTTACTAGTTGTTGTTTATGGTCATTACTTACTTATTATCAAGAATCAAACTTGCTAGTTTGTTCTTCTTTTATCTTGTATTTACAAGAACATACAAGAGCTTAAACTTTCTAGTTATGCTCTACATTTAATATGTTAAAAGATTGTAAGTTCATGGTTGTAAAATCTTACTTATGAATCATGATTGTAAACTTAAAGTTTACTTTCCTTAAAGATCAAGCTTTGGCTTGAATCTTTAAAGTATGAAACCCATGAACTTATTATTTGTTTACTTAGTTTATTTTCTCATATTAAGCACTTTAAATTCATGATTGTTGGTTTAAATGGTCAAGTGTTACTAGTTAACTTTGATCTCATTAATCTTGAACTAAAAGTTAACTTGAAAGTTCAAGAACATGTAAGTAAGCTTTCTTTAATTATGACTTTGTACAATTATGTTAGATCTAGACTTTTGGGTCTAGGATCTTCAAGATCTAACTAAGAACCATGTTCTACAACTTAAGATCTTGATTTCATAAGTTTACTTTCAAGTTTGTAACTTATTATTAGTTTTAAAGTTCATGTATGTGTTAGATCTAAGACTTTGATGTAACTTTGGTTCATCAAACTTCATACAAATCTTAAGTGAGTTGTGCTACATGTCTTAGACTTACACTTGTGTCATAGTCAAAACTTGGTTAATATTACTTTTATAGTTCATGTATGTGTCGGATCTAAGACTTTGATGTAACTTTGGTTCATCAAAACACTTGCAACACTTAAATGAGTTGTGCTACATGTCTTGGACTTATACAAGTTTTATGATGGTGAAACCTTGGTCAAGATAATGCAAACACATCAACGAGTTGTACAATTGAAGCTATATGCATCAAGGATGAGAACCGTGATAAGCATCGAACACCAAGAACCCACCGGACCTACTGTTTTACTGTTTCTGTGTCTGACCCGTACGACCTGGGCTACTGTAAAGATGATTTTCAGATAGCTCTGTTTGAGTAGATAACTTTTCATTTAGGACTCGTCTTAATCCGAGTTACGGTTTAGGATTTATGGCCCTCCGATCGTCACTATGTCCTTTTAACGTTGTGCTGAAAATTCTGACCTACTCGCACTTAGACCGTCGCCACGGCCAAACGAAGATGAGTTTGCTTCTGGAATTTTTACCACAACTATAGGACTCATTTACAGAGCCATGGCCACTGGTCTCACCTTATTTCAGTAGGTATAGAGGCCGTGGTGACTAACCGAACTCAGCCTTTGTTTAAAACTCTTTTCATGAACGAAACTTACTTTACACCTTTTGTTCGATGATGAATGATGATGACCTTTAAGAACTAATTTATGTACATTTAAACCTTTTGAGATGATTTACTTACTTAGTACTATTTGACTTAGGTTGAGGACTTCCCGGACCTACACACTTGCTTATTTCCCGAGTCATACTTTAACGCTACTTTATCATTGTGAGTTATAGCATCCCTTTTTACTTTAACTATTTTGGGAACTGAGAATACATGCGCATTTTACGTTTTTCATACTTGGCACGAGTACTTAAACTTTATATATGTGTGGGTTATACAACGGCATAAACATTCCCTTTAGCTCGGTAACGTTTAGTCATTGGTTTTTGAACCGGTGAACGCGAATCTTAGATATGGATCCATAGGGTTTGACATCCCCACTCGGGCTAGTAGTGCTAGCATTTAATGGGTGTTTAATACTTCGTAAACATACGCACTTGCCAAGTGTACTTTCAGGGGGTATAAACGTTAAGTTAGTTACCAAGTACCCACGGTTAAACATATACTTTATCATACTGTTTTGAAACGCTCTTGTTAGCACTGAAATCTCGTGGCCTACCTTACATACTGTTATACTTAAACTATAGCTCACCAACCTTTGTGTTGACGTTTTTAAGCATGTTTTTCTCAGGTGCTTAAAGTTGCTTCCGCTGTGTACTAGTCTTGCTGTAGACACCCGCTGCTTTAGAGATGTCACTGCATGAACTGTTTATCTTGCATTCAAACTTATTTACTTTTGAAACTATGATTTGTAACGACCTAAGGGTCACGTACTATTATCTTTGCTTCCGTTCATAGAAGCATACTTGGGTTGTAAAACACTTGACGTTCGTTATGACGTCACCTTTTATCATGAATGTAAACGTATTTTGAAATAGCATATAGTGTTTGACCTTGTAATGATCATGTTGTTGATGATCCGTACACGATGGTTTTGTACGGGGCATCACAATTTCGTTACCGGATGCTTAAGTTATGGTTAATCGAAGTTTCGTTAGGGTTTCACATGTAATCCGAATTTTAGGAGTTGCATGCTTTGTGTTTTAGTTTATATAAAGTGTACTACTGTATTCCTTGTGAAAAGTTATGCAATTTAGACTAAATATTTGCATCGAAAGGTTATGTAATGCTCCCGATATGATAAAACGAAGTTTTGATTTGTAAAGTATGCTGAATCTGTTTTTAAGTTTACATAAAAATTGCTAGAACGAATTAGGAATTGATTTAGACTTTGGGCTTCTGGAATATGTTATTCTAAGTGTTCCTTGACATGTTTCATTTGTATGCAAACTTGCGAGAACGTGATTTGCCATGAGTTATATGCTTATCTTTGTGATGTGTTCGATTGATGTTCAAAAACTGGAGAGTCTGTAATGTTTTGCAAAACTGTATGAATTGGCTAAAGCAATGCTTCTGATTATTTTATCACTAAAATCTTCAGATGTTTCAAGATGATAGCAATTGTCCGTTCATCAAAATCTATTTTTTATATTTTATGAAAAATGTTTAAAAACTGACGCGCGAGCAGAAATTTCTGTAACGAACCTGAACTTGATCCTTTCTGATTCCTGACTTTTAATTATCGTATGAGACCCTGGCCAGACTTTTTGGAATCAATTTTAAGTCTATTTATGATCTGGAGTTTTCCATGTTTATGTGAATTTTGTACTATGAGATAATTTGCTAAGTATGCTACGTGTTCATGGATTTGGTGCACAACGATAAACTGAAATTGTGAAAATGATCATTCATGACCTAAAACGTATTGTATGACTTAGGTTTGACATGTTGACCAATATTTGACATGAACCTACTGATGTGGACTTTATTTGACTACTTTGACCAAGTTTGACTTTCGGTTTGACTTCGGTGGACTTTGTTTGACTTGCATGATATAGTTGACTTTTACTTTAAAACGCGTCGAGTCGAGCAATAAGACAATGTACACTATGAAATCACACTTATATAAGATACATATATTGACCAACCTACATACGTATACTTAGGTTACATTACTCGGGTCTAAACCGTACAAGTAATTTGTCTTTCATTCCGAGCTTATTCAAAGGTGAGTCTACAAACCCGCTTTTTACATGTTTTCAGGGATGAGAATACACGCTGTTATA
This sequence comes from Rutidosis leptorrhynchoides, assembly GCF_046630445.1. Taxonomy (NCBI): domain Eukaryota; kingdom Viridiplantae; phylum Streptophyta; class Magnoliopsida; order Asterales; family Asteraceae; genus Rutidosis; species Rutidosis leptorrhynchoides. The sequence goes on along the minus strand of NC_092340.1, from coordinate 105,565,138 downwards.
TTTACATTTTCAATTACTTTTATATTGACATGAGTACTACACATATGCATACTGAGTTTGTACACAAAGCCTCTAGCTTGAATACTTTTAATACCATCGGTGTAAGCACAATTTAGATGGACGGATCTGTTAGGTTGACAACCTCACCCACTATAAAAGCAGTGGTGCATTTATTTTGAACATTAAATACACTCGTACAGGTGTATAACATTTTAGGAGGTAAAGGCGGGTATAGTGGCATCTATACTCGGGTTAATGCTAGTATTCAGGTGCTCGGTGTATGCAGCGATAGAATCTCGTGGTCAAGGAAATTAAACTATTTTTCTGATAACTGTTTTTCAGATACTATACAACGATATTTAAACTATGGTTTATGAGCAAATGAGATAAAACTTGACAGGGTGTTGTCTACATATGATTGAAATTTGACATGGTAGTGTCAACAAACTTTTGAAACGAGAAACGGTGTTGTGTAAAAACTTTAACATTAAACTTTGGTGGTCTTTCACTAGTAAACTTTTTCGAAATGTTATTTCTTAAACATACTGTATTGTTTATCTTAAACCTGTAGATTCACTCAACATTATTGTTGACCCGTTTTGCGTGTTTTATTCTCAGGTATTAATTGCTTCCGCTGTAGAATATTGTTGTTACGTAGAAGTCAAGCCAAGCACTGGGACCAGAGTTAACATTCCGTTAAAGGGATTTGACGGGGTGTTATATTTGGTATCAGAGCTGATTTAACTGCATCCAAAGCATGACCGGTTAACGTTCCGAGGATTCAGTTTCGATTAACGGCAACGATTTTGGGTGGGTTAATCGTAGAGGGGGTTCTCACAGTGTAACCTGTGACGAAGCATTGGCTCTTACCCCTTGCGCTCCCTTGCAGTTAAGGGTTGGCCAGCTTGGCAGAGATGTGGGCCGTAAAATCAGTGTCTGAGGTACGCTCAGTGGTCACCCTGCTCGCAGGAAAGGCACTGGGTGGGTTTTACCCCAAATGTAAGGTATTACATTTGGTATCAGAGTTTTGGCTATAGGGAACTAGGATACATTAGTGTGTCTAACCGTAGGGCGCATTAGTGAAGTCTAGTCTATAGCTGTGTGTCTTGGATGACTTTTATACACCATACCTGCACTATTTGCTTCACAATGCTACATGTAGGGCTACACATTACACTACATACATATATGCCTTATACCATACAACATGAACTTGGACTAAATATACTATATCACGAAACACATACGTACACACGAAGCCAGATTTAACTAAATTAAGTTGACTACGCTATCTTGAACTTATGGAGTGATGTCGAATGGATATGTGAGATAGTGTAATGTAATGACCGGGGTTACATTACGGTAACTCATATAGAAGTTCCGACATCACGAAATAAGGAATTGGGGCCGAGTCAAGTAGGTTACCTGGATAGACAACGTTTAAAACACAAATCGTATAACTCCGAATGTGAGAAGAAACTTACCATGTGCAAATTAATTGGTAATATAGCTTGTAAGTAACTTGTGATCTTGACCCAACTCATCACTGCTAGACACTGTCTTTCACCACCAATCACTACTTGTCACTACTAAGACACTACTCGAACACACTCGTCATCTCATACCACTACTCAGTACCGTTTATCACTGATAACTACTACTCAACGCTGCCTCTCACTGCTAGTCGCGACTGATCACTGCTTCTCACTGCTTGGCATTACTAAATACTACTTACTACTACCCCTTGCTACTTGCTACTACTCATTACTGCTTACCACTACTAAGTAATACTCAACAGTACTAACACCTCCGCGTTTTACTACTCGCTAAGTGCATCACAACTCATTTCTGATACGTCTTTAGAGGAGGAATTCCTGATAACCGCCCGCACAATACGTAGTAGATATTATCCACTCGATTACCAACTTACCTATCATTCAGCCATCCGCCATCCATGATTTTGTTTTCCAACACGAGCCTACCAACTGAAGACCATTATGCCTTATTGGGTGCATTAGAGTACATGTGCATATACTTATGATGTGAGCATGCTATCTAACAACTTATACATCACTGCTATCATCACTGCTTATCATAACCCCTCGCTACTTATCTCTAACGCCACCACTCATTGCTACTAGTAATACTACCCGTTACCATATCCCTCATCATTTTATTCCAACATACTATTCTTAAGCGACAATCATTTTCATTATACCCACAAACATTACCAACCAACTTTGAACACATCGATGTGAACTACACATCAACTGTTTTCCCACGAGACACACATGCCTGGGAGATTGTACGAACCCTTTTCGATTAAATATCAATTTTGTTTCAGTTGCCATTACACCTTGTTCATTTTCGTTTTCCATGAAATTCGTCACGTCCTCACTCATCAACCATAATGTTTATATATGCTGTCAACACCGGTGCTGAGAGAAGCCTTACGCTAGAGAAGTTTGATCGCAATGTTTATAACCCTGTACCTTCCTTAGACAACGTGTACTCTAGAGAACTATTAAACTAGGAAGTTTTAACCTCGTGGTTGAAACAAACTGGTTATCTGAAGATACAACCGAGGCAGCTATGACCCGAGGGCTATTCGAATTCCTTCCACCGACGGTAATGGTGTACGGAGAAGAGATCAGTACACCCGTCAAGTTACACTAATTACTCGAAGGTCCAGAAGTATGTAAGAAAGGGATGTAACGTGTTCTTGGCTCATGTAAGCCAAATTGTACCAGAAGAAAGGAGACCCGAAGACGTTCCTATAGTTAAGGAATTTCTTGAAGTTTTTTCGGAGGAATTACCTGGTCTCCCACCGCATCGAGGAATTGAGTTTCAGATAGACTTAGTGCCAGGAGCGACACCGGTGGCTCGCGCACCGTACAGACTTGCACCCCCAGAACTTCAAGAGTTGTCTAGTCAATTGCAAGAGTTATTAGACAAGGGATTTATTAGACCGAGTTCTTCGCCTTGGGGAGCTCCGGTCCTGTTTGTTAAGAAGAAGGATGGGTCGATGAGATTGTGTATCGACTACAGAGAATTGAACAAGCTAACAATCAAGAATCGGTATCCGCTACCGAGGATTGATGACTTATTTGATCAGCTACAAGGATCCAGTTGTTATTCGAAGATTGATTTGAGATCCGGGTATCACCAATTGAGAGTCAAAGAAGCTGATGTCCTGAAGACAGTGTTTAGAACACGTTATGGACATTATGAGTTTACAGTGATGTCGTTTGGTTTGACGAACGCACCAGCAGTGTTCATGGACCTCATGAACCGTGTGTGTAAGCCATACCTAGATAAATTCGTCATTGTTTTCATTGATGATATATTGGTGTACTCCAAGAACAGAGAAGAGCACGAGCAGCATCTACGTTCGATATTGACTATGCTTAGAGAAGAGCAGTTGTTTGCAAAATTCTCTAAGTGTGACTTTTGGTTACCAGAGGTACAATTTCTTGGCCATGTTGTAGGGGCCAATGGAATACAGGTCGATTCAGCAAAGATTGAGTCGGTTAAGAATTGGGAAACTCCAAAGACGCCAATGCAGATTAGGCAATTTTTGGGTCTAGCGGGTTACTACCGGAGATTCATCGAAGGATTCTCTAAGATAGCCCGACCATTGACCACGTTGACTCATAAGGGCAAGAAGTATGAGTGGTCAGAACCGCAAGAGTCTGCATTTCAGTTGTTGAAAGAGAAGTTAACAACTGCACCAGTATTGTCTCTACCCGAGGGAAGTGAAGATTTTGTTGTTTATTGTGATGCCTCATGTCAAGGAATGGGTTGCGTGCTTATGCAACAAAATAAGGTTATTGCTTGTGGATCGCGTCAGTTAAAGATTCACGAGCAGAACTACACTACGCATGACCTTGAGTTAGGATCTGTTGTCTTTGCACTTAAAATGTGGAGACACTACCTGTTTGGAACCAAGTTCACAATCTTCACTGACCATAAGAGTTTACAGCACATATTCGATCAGAAGCAGCTCAACATGAGACGGCGACATTGGATGGAACTACTTAACGATTATAACTGCGAACTTCGATACCATCCGGGCAAGGCGAATGTTGTGGCAGATGCTTTAAGTAGAAAAGAGCGAAATAGACCTCTTACAGTTAAGACTCTCAACATAGTTGTTCGTACGAATCTCACATTACAAGTCCGCGAAGCACAACAAGAAGCCATGAAATAAGAGAATGTTAATGTTGAATTTCTCAAAGGGATGGATAAGAAGTTTGACGTCAAGGAGGACGGAACACGGTACTTTGCTAATCGGATTTGGGTATCAAAGTTTGGTGGATTGAGAGAACTAGTGTTGGAGGAAGCACACAAGTCGAGATACTCAATTCATCCGGGATCAGATAAGATGTACCAGGATTTGAAGGTGTTGTATTGGTGGTTAAATTTGAAAGCTGACATTGCTACTTATGTAGGGAATTGCTTGACTTGCGCTAAAGTCAAGGCTGAACATCAGAAGCCATCAGGATTATTAACTCAACCAGAGATTCCCCAGTGGAAGTGGGAAGGTATTTCCATGGACTTCATTACGAAACTGCCGAGAACGGCGGGAGGTCACGATACTATTTGGGTAATCTTGGATCGTCTCACTAAGTTCGCACACTTCTTACCGATAAGAGAAACTGATAAAATGAAGAAGTTGGCTCAGATCTACATTAAAGAATTTGTCTCTAGGCATGGAGTGCCTATATACATTATATCAGACTGCGACAACAGATTTACTTCCAGGTTTTTGCAATCATTACAGAAAGCAATGTGGACCCGTCTAGATATGAGTACAGCATATCACCCCCAGACGGATGGCCAGAGCGAACGAACTATTCAGACTTTTGAGGAAATGTTGAGAGTGTGTGTCATTGATTTTGGAAATGGATGGGATAAGTATTTACCACTAGCTGAGTTCTCATGCAATAACAGCTACCATGCGAGCATCAAAGCTACACCTTTCGAAGCGTTGTATGGAAGGAAGTGTAGATCTCCCGTTTGTTGGAGCGAGTTGGGAGATAGTCAGTTGGCAGGCCCTGAGATTATTCAGGAGACAACTGAGAAAGTTCTACAGATTCAGGAACGATTGAGAATGGCTCGAAGTCGTCAAAAGGGTTACGTCAATGTTAGACGAAAGGACATAGAGTTCCAAGTTGGTGACAAAGTTATGCTTAAGGTATCACCTTGGAAGGGTGTCGTACGATTTGGGAAACGAGGAAAACTGAGTCCTAGATATGTTGGACCGTTAGAGATAACTGAGAGAGTTAGACCGGTAGCTTATAGATTGGAACTACCACAAGCACTCAGCGGTATTCATGACGTTTTTCATGTGTCCAATCTAAAGAAGAGCCTAGCCGAAGATAATTTGATTATTCCTTTAGAGGAACTGCGTATCGATAACAAACTTCATTTCATTGAGGAACCTGTCGAAATCTTGGGCCGTGAGGTCAAGCAATTGAAGCAAAGCAGAATCCCTATCGTTATAGTTCGGTGGAACGCGAGGAGAGGACCAGAGTTCACGTGGGAGCGTGAAGATCAGATGAGACTGAAGTATCCACAACTGTTTTCCGAGAAAACTACTTCAGCGGACGTTCACTAAAATTTCGGGACGAAATTTTCAATAACAGGTGGGTAATGTAACAACCCTGATTTTTCCGTTACTTCCGTTAACCTTCCGTTAGTTTATTTAACGGCGATTATTTAGCTATTATGCGTTTACGTGTATTAAATGCGTACTTGATCTTCGGAGGGTTTTAATAATTGATATGGGTTGATATTAATTCAAATAAATATTTCGAATAATGAAATACGAAAAAAAAACGATACGATTTTGATAATAGTTTTTTAAGCAACGAAACGCTCGGGTTTATTTTAATAATTAAATTTATTAATTAATAACTTTTTGAAATATTTAATTTATTGGGTTTTTAATAAATTAACGTTTGGTTTCGTTTAACGATCGGTTTAGCGTTTCGGGCCTTCGGTACGTTTAAACGGCACTTGAAACAAACCACACTTTATGATCAAGCAAGCCAAAACATAATATAAATCAATTTTAATAAATATACTATATAATTATTATGTTTTAAACATACTTTCAATTTATTAGAATTTATATAGATTAAAACGCGAGAAATTGACGTTTAACGTTCCGGTTTACGTTTTCGGCTGACGACACTTCAAGGCTCTTAACCGGATCCCATAGAAAGTCATCTAGAATCATTTTAGAGTCCATTAACTTCTATTTGGACCCTCTTGGCCGAAATTCTTCACCCGCCATGGTCCATATGTTATTTTCGTGGCCCGTTAATGTTAAAACCCAACTAGTTAAGCCCTTTAAGCCTTTTAATCCCTAAATAATTATAACAAAAGAAGGGGAACGACTTGTAGCTGCTCCCATTCGTGATTTAAAGCCCCATATTCATCATCTAGGTCGCCATCTTCATCTTGTTCAATCCCCATCAATTGCTTGCTCGTTTGCTTAATCGTTTATGTATTCGTGATCCTCTCGTTCTTCTCTACACGTATCTACTTGCAATTTGTTATTTGAAGGTATAAAACCACTAACCCTAATCTTATTAGATCTGATTTTAATCAATTACATAGTTTACAAGAGTCTAGTGCTCAATTGATTGCGATTAAAGTTGTTGTTAGTTGTTAATTTGCTCGATTGTTGTCTTTGTTATGAAAACCGAATTTGATTGTTATGAATCTGATTATATGAGTTTATGTACTGATCATATAATGTATTTATATGGATAGATCTCGAAAAATTAATAAATTTGGACTTTGGATTTGCATGATTTCGTTACCGGATGCTTAAGTTATGATTAATCGAAGTTTCGTTAGGGTTTCACATGTAATCCGAATTTTAGGAGTTGCATGCTTTGTGTTTTAGTTTATATAAAGTGTACTACTGTATTCCTTGTGAAAAGTTATGCAATTTAGACTAAATATTTGCATCGAAAGGTTATGTAATGCTCCCGATATGATAAAACGAAGTTTTGATTTGTAAAGTATGCTGAATGTGTTTTTAAGTTTACATAAAAATTGCTAGAACGAATTAGGAATTGATTTAGACTTTGGGCTTCTGGAATATGTTATTCTAAGTGTTCCTTGACATGTTTCATTTGTATGCGAACTTGCGAGAACATGATTTTCCATGAGTTATATGCTTATCTTTGTGATGTGTTCGATTGATGTTCAAAAACTGGAGAGTCTGTAATGTTTTGCAAAACTGTACGAATTGGCTAAAGCAATGCTTCTAATTATTTTATCACTAAAATCTTCAAATATTTCAAGATGACACCAATTGGACGTTTGTCAAAATCTATTTTCTATATTTTATGAAAAATGTTTAAAAACTGACGCGCGAGCAGAAATTTCTGTAACGAACCTGAACTTGATCCTTTCTGATTCCTGACTTTTAATTATCGTATGAGACCCTGGCTGGACTTTTTGGAATCGATTTTAAGTCTATTTATGATCTGGAGTTTACCATGTTTATGTGAATTTTGTACTATGAGATAATTTGCTAAGTATGCTACGTGTTCATGGATTTGGTGCACAACGATAAACTGAAATTGTGAAAATGATCATTCATGACCTAAAACGTATTTTATGACTTAGGTTTGACATGTTGACCAATATTTGACATGAACCTACTGATGTTGACTTTAGTTGACTACTTTGACCAAGTTTGACTTTCAGTTTGACTTCGGTTGACTTTATTTGACTTGCATGATATAGTTGACTTTTACTTTAAAACGCGTCGAGTCGAGCAATAAGACAACGTACACTATGAAATCACACTTATATAAGATACATATATTGACCAACCTACATACGTATACTTAGGTTACATTACTCGGGTCTAAACCGTACAAGTCATTTGTCTTTCATTCCGAGCTTATTCAAAGGTGAGTCTACAGTCCCGCTTTTTACATGTTTTTAGGGATGAGAATACACGCTGTTATATTTACATTTTCAATTACTTTTATATTGACATGAGTACTACACATATGCATACTTAGTTTGTACACAAAGCCTCTAGCTTGAATACTTTTAATAGCATCGGTGTAAGCACAATTTAGATGGACGAATCCGTTAGGTTGACAACCTCACCCACTATAAAAGCAGTGGTGCATTTATTTTGAACATTAAATACACTCGTACAGGTGTATAACATTTTAGGAGGTAAAGGCGGGTATAGTGGCATCTATACTCGGGTTAATGCTAGTATTCAGGTGCTCGGTGTATGCAGCGATAGAATCTCGTGGTCAAGGAAATTAAACTATTTTTCTGATAACTGTTTTTCAGATACTATACAACGATATTTAAACTATGATTTATGAGCAAATGAGATAAAACTTGACAGGGTGTTGTCTACATATGATTGAAATTTGACATGGTAGTGTCAACAAACTTTTGAAACGAGAAACGGTGTTGTCTAAAAACTTTAACATTAAACTTTGGTGGTCTTTCACTAGTAAACGTTTTCGAAATGTTATTTCTTAAACATACTGTATTGTTTACCTTAAACCTGTAGATTCACTCAACATTATTGTTGACCCGTTTTGCGTGTTTTATTCTCAGGTATTAATTGCTTCAGCTGTAGAATATTGCTGTTACGTAGAAGTCAAGCCAAGCACTGGGACCAGAGTTAACATTCCGTTAAAGGGATTTGACGGGATGTTACATGATTGCTTAACATGTTGAAAACATTTAATCATGCAAATATAGTTTTCATTTAATATATAATCATGGAAAAGTCCGGGTCACTACACAATAATTAACATAACCTGCTGTATTTTGTGGTAGATCAAATGATATAAACCCTTAAAGGTTGAATGTGAATAATAGAAGATCAATATAAACAGAGCAAGTTTAACGAATGATCCCAAAAGTTAATATAATGTAACATTCAATAAAAATGAAAATATAATTACCAAGTTCGAACAACCATATCTTGTAGGCACTATATTTAACATGTGGCGTAAATGGACTGATTGAGTTTATGTTTTTATTTTAAAATTGAAAGTCAATATTATATGTATATTTTATATGAAGACGACATCAGGTAATATGATTATTTGGGAACTACAAAGTCTACAAAGAAAAAGACTTGAATACAAATCTGGAAATTATAAAGGATATAAAAAGTATAAGTAGAAGTTCGGTAACCTAGAGTGCATATACTTTTTCTTCACATGAAGTGCTAACTGCATTATGCGTAGATGATAACTCTTCCCACTGTTGTCTTTCTGATTTGAGCATGTCCTTTAGCTTCTCCATATGCATTTCAAACAAATTAACTAATAATGGTTTATTAATTAAGTAATTATATGAAACCCGCTCAGTCAACCCTTACAGCTTCACATGTTTTAATAATCAAAACAATGTATGCGACTGAGAGATCAATACATCAAACAAAACATAATTCAATGGATTCAGCTAATTAATCAATCAAGCAACATAATAAAACTCTAATACATATCATTCGAATTATTAAGTAGTATAAAACGAATTATCAATATATCAGACTAAAACAACTCTAAACTCTTAGGACATACTTGAGTTAATGTTCGATTGATTGATGTATGTACTAATACGGATCTTTGTATGTACCATTACGTATCCTTTCTAGCATACATTGCTATAGAGGGTATCTAGTCGAATATGGATAATATTATCTCGAGGCAATAAGCAGAAAATGACATTTAGGGGGTTAGTTACCAAAGGTAAGATGTTTGTTGCATCTACCTGATGTTTTTCCCTTTGTGACATTTTTTCACTGTTAGAAAAATACGGATATATGCTTAGTTGTAATCAGACCAAATATAAAATTATTTGAAAGTAACAATAATATTAATTTTGACAATGAGTGTTTCATGTTCTTTGCCTAATCAAGTAAGAAATTACCCATGTTGACACCAACACATTTTCCCTGAATTGCTCATTTTTCCACAAGTTATTCAGAGACACATTACAAGTAAACTTTTGTGTCCTTTTAGAACCATTTTTCTTCTATCTTTTCAATTAAAACTTGACATGTGAAATATTTCAATAGTAAATGAACAAACCTGAACTAACAAACTCGTTAGGATGATTATTGAAATACGCTTCTTGTCCCATTCTTCCCATGCTCATACCATTGCATCATCATAAGTGCCATCACATACCCACCCTTAAACCTGGTGCATCATATAGAGAACTATCTTTAAGATATATATATATATATATATATATATATATATATATATATATATATATATATATATATATATATATATATATATATATATACATATACATATACATATATATGTATATATACATATATATATAGTACGGAGTATCATACATCATGTGTCTGCAATTCGTATTTGAATGCCTTTAACAACACATTTGACCGATTATAAACTGCTACACATTAACAATAGACTTTGGGTAATTCTCACACCATTAAACTCGTTTGACAAAATTTTGCAACTTGCTATTTGACCACTTTGAAATCAAACATATCCCAAATCGACTCATTCATACACCATGGAAATCACTGTAATTCAATATTAACTATAGTTTTGCACATATATTCTAAAACCATTAATACAATACAAGAGCAGTAGTAACTTAGATGATCACATCTATATCATGTCAATGAGAAAGGTGTAGAAGCTTACCTATAAATATCCGATGTATTCCTCCTACTATTCTATCTTAAATGCAATTGGGTGTCGATATGATCTGGTGTTAGAAAGAAAGTTAAATTAAACCCACAATCTCATTATAAATTAACAAAGAAACTACTTACCGTCTCGAGTTCCAAATCTTGGTCATCCACTAACAATGATTGCGTATCAGAATAGTTACGGATAGCAACAGGCCTGCTAGTTCGACTTGAATGATATCGCAGTGTACCATCAAAGTTTGCCTTCATCTTATTGAATTTCCTGAACAAAATAAAGAGCACCCTCAAACAATTTATAATAGGTTCGATATCTAGGTACAAATAATCCTTTCTATGATTGTTGCACACATCATGTGTTTTAAAAGGAAATATAAGAACTTAATTGACATTCCAAGACTTTTTGACCCGTACACTTTACCAAACATCAATCATCATATCCATCATCAAGAATAGATTCAATATAATATTCAGTCAATTCCAAATACAACTTACTAAAATTTGTACTAAATGTAACATCTGCATTGGATCATAATTATATAAAGTAGTGAGATATAGCATACTCATATAACATACATCCTTATCCTGACCATCAGCCTATCTCTATATCTATACTAATATATTTTAATATTCTATATTTAAATTTCATCGTGATAACATGGATTTTATAATTTTATCCGTTAAGTGCTGTTTTATAAAAATTACATAGGTAACTATTTATACAGACTATGAATTGTGTGTGAGTTGACGCAAACCCAACTAATTTAACCAGTGGTACCCGTTTTAACCCATGGTATAATATACCCGTTTTGACCCGTTAAATAATCTACCGAGTTTCAGCTACCCATAACTTAAAATTGTGTCAAAATGAAGTTGTGTCATCATGTACATACACATAAGCTGAACATAGCCAAAAGACAAATGAATGTAGATATGTATTGAAATTGTATATATTAGTAATCTTTTCAAATTTCATCAAATATTTAACTTGATTGGTCAAAATAAAGTTGTGGTCGAATTCAAAGGTTTGTAACTTGATTGGTTAATACTTAACCACTTTTAAACCAAACATTCAGGGGGCAACATTTTAGTTAAAACAACGGATATAAATTTGGGTGATTACCTGATGAATAATCAACCTTGTAGAAGTGAGGATTGTTTAAACTGTTTGATCAAATCTCAAAATCATTCTTTATTCAATTTTGAAACCTGAACGATATATAGCTCTAACATACTTGCAGCTTGTATATGTTCATTCAAGCAATTAATCAAACACTTGGTGTGCAAACAAAATTTATCATTCAATAATAAATGCCTATAACTCAAACGTACCTTATTAAAATGGAGAATTTAGTTAAACATGAACGCAAGCGACATCCCTGTTGCAGAATCGATCTGTAGATAACGATTGACTGTAGAAAAATGGAGAATTTAGAGGTTGCGATTTGGTTGATTGAGAAAGAAATATTGAAACCCTAAAAAAACTGAACGACCCATAATCCGCCATTGATGATCCATATGTGATATATTCTGATTGATTTTAATGTTGAAGCGTAACCAACTTAACCGTAACAATGGAATTTATCTTCATCTTCATCACGCCGGCTTAAGTACCGGAGAAACTTCCGGCGGTTTCCGGTGTTAGTATACAAAATTTATACGGTTTTGTAAAGAAAAATGCAACGGATTAATTGATGGTAGCGGCGCGGTTTATTGCAGCGGTGGCCGGTCGATTCTGGCGAATTGAGGGTATTGGCAAAATGGGTTAGGGTTTCACTTTTGAAGAGAGACGGTTTGAGATGATAAGTCGTGACCCTAAATTGATTCAAAGGGGGTTTGAATCTAATCCCTATTAAAAGGGGACAGGTGTAATTTTTTCAGATTAATTAACATTAATCCAAATTAATTAGCAAAATTACACGTGGATTAAGAGGTTGAAGATGAATATCGGATTGACACGTGGCAGTATGCCTTGTGCTTTATATGATTTAAAGAAAAGAAGATAAAGAAGATTTTCGGAATGTCTCATTTTAATTGTCCATTTCTGTAAATGAATAAAAATAATGCGATAAAGTTCTTTTGTGTCACTACTTTAGACATGTAATACAAATTGAATAAATAAAAAGTAAGAGGTAAAACTGAAAAGTTAACAAAAATTATATGTGACAATCATTTTTTCTTAAAGTTTGTATTTTATCATGAGACAATAAATATGAAACGGATGATTTTATAATTATAAATAAAGTTTGTATAAGGCCCATTTTGTTTTTATTTGTTAAGCCAATATTTTATTATCTTTTATCAATTGATAGGTGGTAATACATTGAACAGATCATATTTGATCTGTTGTGAAAGCACTTGGTCACAAAACGACCATTACTCTATGACACGCGCTCTGTACGACTTACAATGAAAGAGAGCGAGCACTGTTGTGAATGTAATTGAATTACGCATTAAAACATACCACCTAACATTAACCTAACACATACATATAAACTCGATCTCGTATCCAACCTTGCATCTATTACTCCTCGAAAATCACACAACTAAAACGTTCACCGGGCAACCCAAGAACACATAACCCGAGGCTGCAAACCAAAGGATTCTCTCGTATCCGATAAACACATTGACCATTCCAAATAACAACTCAGAGAAGCACGGAGCCCACCGATTAAGTACATATCCACGTTCGGGCAGAAAAAGACCCCGAGAGACAACCCTAGTAAACATAAATTTTCCAAAGTCAACTACGTCGCCAACGGCACCGAGTCCACCCGACGGGATAAATGGAACGAACAAACCAGCCAAACAGCAACCAAATATATCGAATCCCGGGATCGCACCATATAGACACCTAGCCATTTCCCCCAATTTTTTAAGGATTTACAAACCCGATAACTCTAGAAACAAGACAATAGCTTGCTACCGCCCGCAGTCACCAACAAAAATCGGCAGGCGCCAGCGACAGCAAACCAGCACCACCACCATCATAGGCCCTCGGAAACCACTAGCCGCCGCCAACTGCAACGAGAGACGTCATCTGCCGTCAGCAGCCAACAGTGGCCGCGAGACAACCCCCAATATTTTATTATCCATTCCATTTCCATTATTTTATTAAAAGGCATCAGATCAACTTCTTTCCATTATATTGCGCTCAAAAATTTAAAATTATATCGCGCTAAGAACTAAGGAGTATAGGTTGAGATCATGCAATTATATTGTTCATTAATCTTTTAATAATCTACTAATAGCATATTACATTATAGTAATAATAATGTCATACCGTAATGTCATACCCACAACTAAGAAGAGGTCAGGATTGCGCGTTCCTACAATCTAACCTGTATTTGTAGTCGAATAATGCATCGATTGTTTTTTGTGAAGGTTGCTAACCCAGTTAACTAACGGTTTAATAAAGGTATATAATATAATGCTATTAGCTTTATAACTTATTTAACTGATTCTTCCATTTTCATAGCGTCTTATTTTTATTGTTAACTTTCCTCTTTTTTGTTTAATTACTTATTTAACTATTTATTTATTCTTATTTTTTATCCCTGTTTTATTTCAATTTTATTTTTATCTTCTAATTCTATTTTATTTACTTATTTATCTATTTATTTTTTGGTCGGGGGTCCCCACGGAAGCAATCTTTCTACCCTGGAGTAGAGAGGGATACTTTCTCTTTCCGTAGGTGGAGAATTTTTTCTCAACTCGTGGCTAGAGAAATGATTTCTTTTTACTCTAGAGTAGAGGAAGGATTGTATACATCCCACCTCCCCCATACTTCGCATGTGCGGGATTGAATTTTGTTGTTGTTGTTATTGTTGTAGCTTAATAACTTACAACCTAATAACATATGATTTTTGGTAATATGACACTTTACTTCATTTCTTTAACATTCTTATTTAACGTCCTAATAAAACGATTACATAAAGTTACAAAATCATGTACTCTAAATCACAATACTAAGATGATTACAAATGCGAATCATCACTATCATGTCCTTCCTCACTACTCGAATCAGTTTGATCAGATAGATATAATCTAAGTTTAGAACCTATTCGCGTTGCTTTGTTTTTTAAATTGTCAAACTGTTCGTCAGTGTAAAGGAACTTCATTTTCTTTTCATCTTCGTCAAAATACATAATATTCGAATATTCGGACAGTATCTCTTCTTTGAGTAAGTCATGTAACCATTCTAGGAAGAAAAGGGTTGTCTCAGAAATCTTAAATGAAATTTTTTTCCCTTCTTCACACCACTTCCAGTGGAGCTGTGGAGAGACGCATGTCCACCATAATATACGTCCGTTGAAATAAGTGTCATCATTCATGCTTTGAATATGCACAAAAAGGAAAAAATAGTGAATGCATAACGGATGGGGACACCTTATATTTCGTACATTTACAATGAGAGTCTATGATGCAAAATATGCAACACCAGTTTCTTGGCATAAACATACTATAAACTAAAATTATAAAAGGAATTAAGTCATACCTCGAAGTTTTTGTCAGGCATTTTATGAAACGGTTGTTGATTTGGCTAAAATTATCCTGTTCAAAATGACAACAAATACAGAATCATGTGTGTCGGTACATGGCAGATATAGACGTCACTTAGAGGAAAACACTCGTAAATGTAATACAGAAAGACAACAATACCAAAGAAAATAAGCGAATAAAATAAAAAAGTTATTCATGTTGTAACATTTAGTTACAAAAGATATATAATTACAAATGTTACAAAATATAGTTACGAAAGTTAGATAGCAAAAAAAGATATTTGCATTCTATTACTTATGTTTTAACAAAAGATAGATTAGAAGCTACATCTTTATACAATAAGGTTCATATAAGCTTGTTAATTTGCTAGGATGCTTTCAATGAGCAATAACGATCAGTTAAGATCATTTTGCGAATTTGTGTAAACGACATACCTAAATCAAAAATAATTCTGAAACGATACCCATTAGATAAAAACAACAAAATCTAACCAATATTTTAAAAACATAACGACAAAGCCATGGTCAAATGAACCACATTCGTGAAAGCTATATAAACGACTAGGCTGCTAGAAAAAAAATAAATAAATAATACCTATTGGTTATTTGATGTGACGATACACACGGAAAAAATATCCAAACAGTAACAACATCAGTCTGTTCACCAAGAACACTATCACTACAAGTACCTTTTAGGCGTTTTCTTTTATTCGACATAATATGAGTCAATACAAATAGAAAACAACGCAGCAAATTAAACATCATTGTAACATCCTCGGACAGGGCCTAGAAGTAAGATGACCTTTTGGCATAGTTATGTGGTTATTTATGCTTTTATTTTATTTAAATATTTAGTGTTATTTTATTATTTGGTTAAGACCAGTTTGTGGCAAGGGTCACAGAACAGGTTCGTTTATTTAATTTGAACTCCGTTAGGACAATCAAATTAAGTACGAAAGTTATCAGATAACTGGTAAATACCCGTGTGTGATGGGGTATGGTATTTAACCCACATATATAAGCAAGAGTCAGCTCACTTCTTCCATTTTCTGGAAATTTCTCAAACACTCCGTACCTAAACTCGCTCTCACACTTGAAACCCTAATTGTCTCAATCTTGTTTTTGGATTTGAAATTGTGTTACAAAGCTTGTTCTTACTGATTTCGTGATTATCTCAAGGTAACAATCAATGATTTCAGTCTCAAATTGATGGATTTGTATGGTTTTAAGTTAGGTTTTGTCAAAGTGGGTTTTATGTCAAATTGGTTGATTTTAATGTTGTTTGATGTGTAAGATTTGTGGGTTGAAGTCCCTAAATGCTTTCCTAACATGTTGTGTGTGAATTTTGGGTCAAAAACATGTCTGGAAACGAGATTGAGCGATTATGGTTCGAAAACCCGTCAGTTTCTGCTGTTGCTGCTCGATGAACACAACCGTACGGGTGCATATGCAACCGTACGGATGCAGCGGTGTTGGTGCAACCGGGCAGAAAGTGTGTAACCGTACGGATGGACTTGCAACCGTACGGATGCATGTGCAACCGTACGGATGTAGATCAGATCAGTTGTTGTTGTTTAAATTAGCTGTTTTCTAGCCGTTATGCTGTCCGCGTGACTTATGATTATCGGGATGTAAATTCTGAAAATGCATAAGTGTTAGGTGGACTTTTAGTGACCCTTTTGTGACTGATTTACTGTATTGTGCTGTTTTGTGTTAACAGACAGAAACTAACTTGATTTGCCTTATGTTCAGGTGATAAGGATAAGGAAGCCGCTCAGTGATAGATTAACTGAGCTAGTTGCTGGTATTCGGTGAGTGGGTCTATCTCCGCATAGAGTAATAAGTAGCTGACACGCTACTTGTTCAGACTCTTTACTTTTATGTCTATGCCCTGTATGAATACTATGTGTAGTTAGATATTGCCATGCTAGTTAGGATGATTGCATGACTGATTATCTGTGATCTTATGTGCGCACTGTTAGTTGGACACCAACCGAGGCGGCAAGGTTGGGAACCCACCGAGGCGGCAAGGTAGGGTTGGTGTGAGTATAGCATAGAAGGACGCATGTGTTGCGTCTGGACTGTTATGCAGTGGATTCAGTAAAGCGGACTATCGGTAGACTGTAGCCTGATCAGCTAAGTCGTGTGCTCATACAAGCCGCCGGTCCTCGTATTGTCAGTTGTTGTTGTATGATAGTTCAGGACGTTAGCATATCTATGACCTTTGCATGTTCAGTTGCTTATGCTTGGTCTGTTAGATAGTATCCATTCACTTAGCAGTTGTGCTAATTCCCCCACATTTTCACCCCTTGCAGGTTTAGGTACTGCTGGTTAGGACGGGGGTTGCGGACGGGTTTGAAGTCATGTTTGACTACGAGCTAAACTCTGATGTTTTCTCTTGTACTGTTTTATGTAACACCGTTGCTTTTGGAATGTTAACTAAGTTGATTTATTAACTATGGTTTGTAAATATTAACTAAGGTTGTTTTGGTAATTATGTAAATACTTTCGCTGTGTTATAAAAAAAATCAGGTGTTACAACTTGGTATCAGAGTGTGGTTTAGCAGCAAGTACGTGCGTGTATTTGTTCCTAACCCCTGAGTTAAGTCAAACATGTCCGTGGGATGGGGGCTAAGTGAATGTAGGATGTTTGTACATGTGAGTGTTTAGTAAATTAACAGTTATCCACTAAGCTTTTGTGCGAGTGTTTTGTAGCACAGATGGCAGATAATAGAGATGCGAACACCACAAACCCGATCCACCCCGGAACATTCAGTGCTCCAGATGTGGAGGATGAGGCAGAGGTTTACGATGCTGATTATGTGCATGAGCTTGAAAGTAAGTTTAAGGAAGCTCAGAAAAAGATTGCTGAGCTTGAGTTAGCTAGACAGTCGGATAATGAGGATACACCACCATGTTTTTCCACTGCTCAATCACACACCGTACTGCAGATACACCAGAACCAGTACCAATACCCATTACAGAAGTAATTTCCTCAGCATGTCATGCCACCACAGAATTATTACCAGTATCAAAATCTCATGATGATGAATCAAGTTCAGCCACCCATATACCAACCACCATTTTCACAACAGCAATTCCAACAACAACACCAGCCACCAAAAAGATGCACCTTTAAACAATTTCGAGATTGTGGACCGTCTCCGTTCTCGGGAAGTTCAGACCCAGCGGTGACTCTCAATTGGTTACGGGAGGTTGAAAAGGCATTTGATGCCTGTCAGTGTGAGCCGGAATTGAAAGTGACATATGCGAGCAGATTGTTAAAAGATAGGGCTATGGTGTGGTGGGATTCAGTGATAGCAAGTGTTCCTCCAGAATAAGTTCGAATGATCACTTGGGAGCAATTTTATGGTAAGGTATGTGAACAGTACTGCAATGTGTTTGACATGAACATAATCAAGATGGAGTTTCTTGAAATGCGGATGACGCCGCAGATGTCAATTGATGAGGTGATTGAGAAATACATGGACAAGTTAAGGTTTGTGCACAATGGGTGCCTGATGAACAATCAAGAATCCAGCACTTTGTGAATATGATCTTTCCGGAATACAGGACATTTGTGAGGTCCGCGCCGACGTTATCTCAGGCTTTTGTGATGGCAAAGATGGTAGAAAGTGATGTAAGAGCAGCGAGGGGTGTGAATATAGGGAATATGGTACCGCAGGGTAGTCAAACTACCAGTCAGTCAAGTTCGAGGTCTAAGAAACCGTTCGGGTTTAGACAAAAGGGTAAAGGTAATCAAGCAAGCACAGAGTCTGGTTCGGGAAAGAAAGAATGGTGTAAGGGTTGTAAGTCTTCTCACAGTGGGTCGTGCTCTGAAGCAACGAGAAGATGTTTGAGATGTGGTATGGTATGTCATGAATCTCAAGGGTGTTCCTTCAGGGAGAATGTGTGTTGGAGTTGTCATCAGTCAGGTCACCGATCAGCTGGTTGTCAGGCGTCAAAGGGCGCAAATTCTGGGGCAGGGTCAGCGGCGCGTTCGGCATCTGTCGGGGGTTCCACAGCCTCAAGTGGACAGAAGAGAAAGAACCCACCGAGTGCGGAAGCCAGGGCCTTTCAGATGACAGTTGAGGCCGCAACTAATAATGATGACGTCATAACCGGTATGTTCTTGATCAACTCAATACCTGCTAGAATATTGTTTGATTCGGGTGCAAATAGGACGTTTATGTCTGTAGATTTATGTACTAAGTTAGGGTTACCTGCTACTGTGCTGACTGAGCCTATTAGAGTAGAGGTAGCTGATGGTAAGACGTTTCCAGTCACAATGTATGTGTCTGGGACTAGTATAGAAATTGATGGTAGACCGGTTGCTATGTCCTGTTTAGTGTTGCCTATACCTAGTTTCGACGTAGTGTTAGGGATGAACTGGATGAGCCCAAATAAGGCCCACATTAAGGGTGATAAGAAGATTGTGACCTTTCGTTTGAATGATGGAACCCGTATTGTGGCCCGAGGGGAACGAAGTGGGTTCAGTTTTTCATTGATCTCTATGATGAAGGCGAAGAAGTCACTTTCTAAGGGGTGTGAGTCTTTTATGGCTTATGTTATTGATGCTAAGATAGAGAAGAGATCTGTTACCGATATTTCGGTGCTTTCGGAATTTCCTGAGGTGTTTCCTGATGAGTTACCGGGGTTGCCGCCGGTAAGAGAAGTAGAGTATAAGATTGAGTTGGTTCCGGGAACAACTCTAGTGGCTAAGGCTCCTTATAGGTTAGCACCTTCTGAAATCAGAGAGATGATGTCTCAGATACAAGAATTGTTAGACAGAGGGTTTATAAGACTGAGTTCTTCGCTGTGGGGTGCGCCGGCGTTGTTTGTAAAGAAGAAAGACGGTACTCTTAAAATGTGTATAGATTATCGAGAATTGAATAAAAGGACGGTTAAGAACAAATATCCTTTACCTAGAATCGATGATCTGTTTGACCATCTTCAGGGTGCGTCGTATTTTTCGAAAATAGATCTTAGATCCAGGTATCATCAGGTTCGGGTTGCAGAATCAGATATACCGAAGACAGCGTTCAGAATGAGATATGGGCATTACGAGTTCTTGGTTATGCCATTTGGGTTGACGAATGCTCCAGCAGTCTTCATGGATCTGATGAACAGGGTTTGTAAACCGTATTTAGATCAGTTTGTTATTGTATTTATTGATGATATATTGGTGTATTCAAAGACAGAGGCTAATCATGCAACACATCTTCGATTAGTTTTAGAGTTGTTAAAGAAAGAGCAGCTATATGCTAAGTTCTCGAAGTGTGATTTTTTGCTCCGAGAAGTGCTGTTTCTGGGTCATGTTATCTGTGAGGCAGGTATTAAAGTGGATCCGTCGAAAATAGAAGCGGTAATGGGTTGGAATTCGCCGAAGACGCCGACAGAAGTTAAGAGTTTCTTGGGTCTTGCGGGATATTATCGCCAGTTTATAAAAGACTTTTTTAAAATAGCGGGTCCGTTGACCAAATTGACCAGAAAAGATGTAAGTTTTCGATGGAGTGACCAACAGGAACAGGCCTTTCAGACTCTGAAACAGTTATTATGTCAGGCTCCAGTGTTAGCATTACCAGAGGGTTCAGACGACTTCGTGGTTTATTGTGATGCATCAATTGCCGGGTTAGGGTGTGTACTGATGCAGAGAGATAAAGTTATCGCGTACGCTTCTCGTCAGTTATAGAGACACGGACGTAATTATCTGATTCATGATTTAGAAATGGCTGCAGTGGTATTTGCGTTGAAGTTTTGGAGACATTACTTATACATTACAAAGTGTATGATATGTACAGACCATAAGAGTCTTCGGTATATTTTCACACAGAAAGAAATGAATATGCGACAGAGACGGTGGATTGAGCTTATCAAAGACTACGATTGTGAAATAAAGTATCACCCGGGCAAAGCAAATGTTGTTGCCGATGCTTTAAGTCGTAAGAAAACTGTGGAAACTATGAAATTTATGAGAACCGAAATAGTTTCAGACCTTATTGAACAGATAAGATAGGTTCAAGCCCAAGATTTATTGGAGGAAATTTTAAAGACTGGATTAATGACCAAAATTAAAGACCAATTGACTGACGATTCCCGTAGACTTAAGACGTTTAAGAATCGAATTTGGGTGCCTATGCTTGGAGATTTAAGAAAATTGATCTTAAATGAAGCACACAAATCGAGGTTGACTGTCCATCCGGGTGGTACCAAGAGGTGTAACGACTTGAAATCGATGTATTGGTGGCCAACGATGAAGAAAGATGTTACTCAATTGGTAGAAAGGTGTCATATTTGTGCTCAAGTTAAAGCCGAACACCAGAAACCCTATGGTTCGTTACAGCAGTTGAAAATTCCAGAGTGGAAATGGGATCGTATTACGATGGATTTTGTAACCAAATTACCTAGATCTCAGAAAGGTAATGATATGATATGAGTAATTGTTGATCGATTAACGAAGAGTGCACACTTCTTAGCAACAAAAGAGACAGCTTCGTTGAGTACTTTGGCAGAATTGTACTTGAAAGAGATAGTTAGTCGACATGGGATTCCGTTGTCTATCGTATCCAACAGGGATTCTAGATTTCTGTCTAACTTCTGGAATAGTTTACAGAAAAGGTTGGGAAAGAGGGTAAACCTGAGTACAGCATATCATCCACAGACTGACGGTCAGAGCGAGCGTACAATACAGACACTAGAGGATATGCTTAAGTCCTGTGTGTTAGAGTACGGTGGTCCGTGGGATATACATCAACCTTTGATCGAGTTCGCCTACAACAATACTTACCATTCGAGTATTGGTATGCCGCCTTATGAGATGTTGTATGGTCGCAAATGTAGAATGTCGATTTGTTGGTTAGAAGCTGGAGAGAAACAGTTTGCAGGTCCAGAATTAGTTCAGATAACAGCAGACAAGGTAGCAATAGCACGTGAAAAGTTGAAAGCGGCACGTGACAGACAGAAAATGTATGCAGATCCACGTACACGTTCAGTTAATTTTGAGGTGGGTGATCGTGTTTACTTGAAAGTTTCACCATGGAAGGGAGTTATCAGGTTTGGTAAGCGAGGTAAGTTAGCTCCGAGGTACATTGGGCCATTCAAGATTATTCAAAGGGTTAGCGACGAGACTGTTGTATTAGAGCTTCCAGCAGAGTTGGCAGGGATACATAACACATTCAATGTGTGTTACCTTAGGAAGTGTAAGGTCGATGATGAAACGCAACTGGTTCCGTTGAGTGATTTGAGGTTGGACTTGAATCAAAAGTTAGTTGAAGAACCGGTTAGGATTGTTGATAGAAAGGTGACAAAGCTGAGAAAGAAGGAGATCCATATGGTGCTTGTTGAGTGGAAGCATAGTTTAGGATCGAACCTTACGTGGGAAACCGAAGAGCTGACGAAGGCTCGTTATCCACGTTTGTTTGACCAAGACCAGATTTCGAGGACGGAATCTCTTTAAGGGGGTGGATTTGTAACATCCTCGAACAAGGCCTAGAAGTAAGATGACCTTTTTGCCCTTAGGCATAGTTATGTGGTTATTTATGCTGTTATTTTATTTAAATATTTAGTGTTATTTATTATTTGGTTAAGACCAGTTTGTGGCAAGGGTCACAGAACATGTTCGTTTATTTAATTTGGACTCCGTTAGGGCAGTCAAATTAAGTACGAAAGTTATCAGATAACTGGTAAATAGTCGTGTGTGATGAGATATGGTATTTAACCCACATATATAAGCAAGAAGTCAGCTCACTTCTTCTATTTTCTGGAAATTTCTCAAACACTCCGTACCTAAACTCACTCTCACACTTGAAACCCTAATTATCTCAATCTTGTTTTTGGATTTGAAATTGTGTTACAAAGCTTGTTCTTACTGATATCGTGATTATCTAAAGGTAACAATCAATGATTTCAGTCTCAAATTGATGGATTTGTATGGTTTTAAGTTAGGTTTTATCAAAGTGGGTTTTATGTCAAATTGGTTGATTTTAATGTTGTTTGATGTGTAAGATTTGTGGGTTTAAGTCAATAAATGTTTTCCTAACATGTTGTGTGTGGATTTTGGGTCAAAAACATGTCTGGAAACGAGACTGAGCGATTATGGTTCAAAAACACGTCAGTTTCTGCTGCTGCTGCTCGATGAACACAACCATACGGTTGCAGCTTGCAACCGCACGGGTACATTGTGCAACCGTACGGATGCAGTGGTGTTGGTGCAACCGGGCAGAAAGTGTGTAACCGTACGGATGCACGATGCAACTGTACGGATGTAGATCAGATCAGTTGTTGTTGTTTAAATTAGCTGTTTCCTAGCCATTATGCTGTCCGCGTGACTTATGATTATCGGGATGTAAATTCTGAAAATGCATAAGTGTTAGGTGGACTTTTAGTGACACTTTGTGAGACTGATTTACTGTATTGTGCTGTTTTGTGTTAACAGACAGAAACTAACTTGATTTGCCGTATGTTCAGGTGATAAGGATAAGGAAGCCGCTCAGTGATAGATTATCTTAGCTAGTTGATGGTATTCGGTGAGTGGGTCTATCTTCGGATAGAGTAATAAGTAGCTGACACGCTACTTGTTCAGACTCTTTACTTTTATGTCTATGCCCTGTATGAATACTATGTGTAGTTAGATATTGTCATGCTATTTAGGATGATTGCATGACTGATTATCTGTGATCTTATGTGCGCACTGTTAGTTGGACACCAACCGAGGCAGCAAGGTTGGGAACCCACCGAGGCGGCAAGGTAGGGTTGGTGTGAGGTCGACCGTGGTAGCCTGGTTGGGTCTTGATGTTAATGATTGTTCAGTATAGCACAGAAGGACGCATGTGTTGCGTCTGGACGGTTATGCAGTGGATTCAGTAAAGCGGAATATCGGTAGACTGTAGCCTGATCAGCTAAGTCGTGTGCTCGTACAAGCCGCCGGTCCTCATATTGTCAGTTGTTGTATGCTAGTTCAGGACGTCAGCATATCTGTGACCTTTGCATGTTCTGTTGCTTATGCTTGGTCTGTTAGATAGTATCCATTCACTTAGCAGTTGTGCTAATTCTCCCACATTTTCACCCCTTGCAGGTTTAGGTACTGCTGGTTAGGACGGGTGTTGTGGACGGGTTGGAAGACATGTTTGACTACGAGCTAAACTCTGATGTTTTCTCTTGTACTGTTTTATGTAACACCGTTGCTTTTGGAATGTTAACTAAGTTGATTTATTAACTATGGTTTGTAAATATTAACTAAGGTTGTTTTGATAATTATATAAATACTTCCGCTGTGTTATAAAAAAAATCAGGGTGTTACAATCACAATCAAACACATTTGGTAAGTGAACAAAAAATAAACACGTAATTTCTTAATATTTGACATAATATAATTCATTACTAACAGAAAAATACATTTTAAATTGGACATCATATGCAAGCATATTGTGTTATACAATTACTAATAATGAGCAATAGCAATCAAGCAAATCTTCTTAAATCGATACAAATTGCAAGCAACTTAAATTTAAAACTAATAGAAACATACATTCCAGACAGTAAGATGAAACATCGAAACAAAAATTAATGAAACAACATAAAAAAGGAAATTCAACAAGAAAAACCTAAAAAATAGAAACGAAAAACAAAATACAATTTCTCTTAATTGGTACACATAACAATTATGAACAATATGAACACACACAAAAAACTGACTAAGAGTATTTGCTAACTGCTTTATAGGATTTCTGACGTAAAAGATATTTATGTTAAGTCTCATCATACATACGGACAGAAAACTAACAAAATTTACTTGAGTGGGCAATAAATGATTACATAAACATAGTCTACAAGCTACTCAGAGCCCTGGTGACGCTAGAGTGATTTGTCATACAAATATCAGTATATATATGTATCAATAACATAGAGCACCGGGAGTGGTGACCTAGGTCACTTAACATGTCAGGCTTGACTTGGTGAGTCCGAAAAAGTGGGGAGTGGTGACCTATGTCAATTGGGGTATGTCAGTTTTTATTTTTGTATATGAATGTGAGTTGAGAATATTTATATTGATTTTTAATTAATAAATTGGTGCCTCAATTCGCGTCGCCTGTGGGACTGACCAAGGTGGGACGCGCAAATGTGAAGGGATGGGGGAGTGGTGAAACGTGCGACGAGGGTTCCGACGGGAGGGAGACGGGAGTCCACTCCTGGTGCTCTAAGTGTCAATATCAGTATCAATAACACAACTATTGTAAACAACACAATACACCATCCAAGTATACATGATAAAAGTAACCCAAATGTAGTAAATGAGTTCACATATATTGTTACCTTTAGCATCACCCTACAGAGAATCACATCACAGAGGTGATCAACTGTCTAGTCTTTAGGTTTATTTCTACATGAGATGGAGGGTTCAAAAAAGCTTCCACCCTTCTCTTTTATGGCAAATAAAAAAAAAAAAAAAAAAACTTAATTTTTTTTCTTTTGTACTCAGAACAGCCAATCAGAAAATGATAAAATGATGCAATTAAATAATAATTCGTACCTAAATCGCAAAATCACGAACAAAAACCCACTAAAATCGAGAACCCTAAACTGTTAAAAATTAAACAAGAAAATGAAAAACACATATAGATACCATACGTAGATTAGAAACCATAACTTTGATAAATTTTTAAGAAAGCAAAGATTTACCTGATGGATGAAATTGAAAATCACGGAAAATACTTGACGGCGAAGATGATGGCAGCGATGGTGACGATTGTGGCGGAATAGTGAAAGGAGCGGCGACGGTGGCGGAATTTGTGATAGATGGAGAGAGGCGATGATCAATTTTAGTGATGGTGTTGGAGAAGCAATTGAAATAGCGTAAGCGAAGATATATAATACTTGGATGAAAGTATAAAAGGACGTCAGGTGGGGTTTTTTTACAAACAAAACGGTTATGCTCTGTTCCAGAGTTTTGTTTTAAAGAGAGAGGAAGAAAAGCAGAAAGAAAATAAAAAAACTCATGTGTTCTTGAGTTTTAATTGGAAGGGAGGGAGAGGGAGAGGGAGAGGGAGAGGGAGAGGATTGATGATTCTAGCTTAATTTCTTCCCAATCCTTCCTTTCAAATTGGAAGGATTACAAATCAGTCCCTTTCAATTTCACTTCATTTCATTTCATTTCTTTCAAGCAAAAACTCTGGAACAAAGTTTTAAGCGTGGTTTGGCCGATATACCTTATATAAATTATTAGACCAGTTAACCATAATCAATATTAGGTATAGCTGAGATTTTGTGTTAGAGTTAAGAAAGTATTAGATTTTAACTAGTTGTGGAGTCCTCGCTTCGCGCCGGGGGCTCCGTTTTGAATGCGAGTTATAAAAAAAAGTCTTGATCTATTTTGTAAAAAAAAAAAAAATTCGACATCTAACATTGAAGGTTTGTTCCTTTTGTGAAATTTGCTTCTTTTAGCGTTCGGGTGTTTTTAAAAAAAAAAGTTAGTTGATCTATTTTGTAAAAAAAAATGCTTTTCGACATCTTTTGGTGGCATTGAAGGGTTATTCCTTTTACGAAAGTTGCTTCTTTTATCGTTGAAAAAAAAAATAGCACAATAGTGGCCTATGTGGGTTCTACTGTTTCAGCGCAGTTTACAAGTCGGTAAAGCATAGTGGATGTTATTATTCAATATTTTTGGTGTTAGTGATGGGATAAATAATAATTTAAAATATAAGTATAAAGTGGGGGGTTCGATTTATATTTTAATGAAAGTTGGGGGGTTAGGTTTGTAAAAAGTGAAAAAGTAAATAGTCATATTCATAATTAATAAGACAAATTTTGTCTATTAGTTATATTGGTAATTTAATTAGGTTTGTAAATTCAAATGATATTTTTATGATGAGAAGTACACATCATTTGGACTATAAATGTCGTGAGCGTTTGTCACACAATTACCATGACATGGCAACACAAGAGTTCTCACAAATGCTTGTAGTGGGGCATTTGTGATAAATAAAATTTGGGCGTTTGGGAAAAAAAACGGAGAAACTCGGAAGCGTTTTTTGTCTTTTTAATTTGTCCTACTTTTTTAATCACTTTTTAATCCAACATCCAATATATTTTGTCACATCAGTCACAACCCTCCTCAACAACCTTTCCTACTACAATCCCCAACCTTAGGCATACTCCCAAAAAAGTTTCGCGGTCGCGAAACATGGTCTGACGAGACTGATTTGGTTAAAACATAATTTTAAGTCATTTAGAAACACATATTTTGTGCAACCGGGTTTGAGGGTTTGATGCGTGATAAAAAAAAACCTTTAACTTTATAAACAAAACAGACAACTAAATATTATCACACATTACAGGCAACAGTCCAATCTGTGTAGTAATAGATAGTTGTTAAGTCAAGTTCATTTCACATGGAACATGTAATTTAATAGTTTATTTAGCAATAGTTAAACTAGATGTTTTGGGGAGTTTTATGAAAGGGATTTTGAATAACGGAATAATAAAGATAAAGACAGATATTTTAAAGAGTATTCACTTGAACTTTCAATACCCTAGCTTTGGATTAACTTTGAAAACACAATATTATTACATTTTCATTACTTACCTAACTTAGATCAGACAACCTAGAAAAATAAATAAGTAAACCTGATTATTAACAAATATGACCTAATCGTGGTTTAAAACCTAACCATGCAGCAAGACAGCATACAGGTTACACAATTTACTTAGACTTTATTATGATTCGCGTACTAACAGTAATCCTAAGTTGTTGGTTCACAAACTTAGTTCCTCCACTACCTAGAATGACATATTAGAAATACTAGTAAGAGATAATATGTCGGAATTAAATGGTCATTAACCATCAAACATCTAAGCATACGAATCAATGCAAAGATCTTGAATAAACGGTGAGTTCATGTCATCGCAAGTGAACACGAACAAACTAGCTCATAATCGAATTAAAGAAACTAATTAAATGAAAGACAACAATAAAAAGAATTAAAGACATAACGTAAATAAAAGACATTAATGAGATAAATTCAATATCAATAAATAAATAAAATATAATAAATAAAAGTACTAACATAAATTAAAGACAATTAAAAGAATACTTGAATCAAAATAAGAAATACCTAACAAAAGTGAAAGAAAAAAAAAAAGCATTCGGGTAGAACCTCAACATCAAAATCTAAACTAAAATTCCAAACCCCCAAAATGGTTAGAAAACTAAGGCAAAAAGAGAGAATTCGTATTATGTACATAAAATAATAAATAGCTTTGCCCTCTATTTATAGTGCAAAATGTGATGACCCGGGAATTTTCGATCAAATTTAAACCCGAATCTTATTTGATTTCGATACGATAAGCCAAGTCTATTAAACCGAGTCTCAAAATGTTGGAACTATTTTTCATAAATGCATTTACCCTTTAACTATTCCCGACGATTCACGAACAAGTGTGTGTAAGTAAATATATAAATAAAAATATATATATGAGATTTGATATGTATAAATTGTTATATCAATATTATTATTAATATTACTTTCATTAATATTAATATTTGTATTATTAATATTATTATATAAAATTGAAACATGTAACAAGATTAATATTAGTACTATAAATAGATGTTATTATTAGTATTATTATTATTATTATTATTATTATTATTATTATTATTATTATTATTATTATTATTATTATTAAAAAATAATATATTTTATTATTATTAACATTAATAATATGATTATTATTATTATTATTATTATGTATTATTATTATTATTATTTCTATCTCTATTACCAATCTTATTATTACATTGTTACTTTTAATATCATTTATAATATTAAGTGTAATATTAATACAATTATATAAAAGAACTAATTATAATATATAATTACTGAATCATATATATACGGCTATATAAATATACCTATATACATACAGATTACGAATATACATAAGAACAGATAGCTATACATACGTATACATGAATATATATATATATATATATATATATATATATATATATATATATATATATATATATATATATATATATATATATATATACAGTTACAAATACAGAATAGAACGTAATCGGTTTCTTATATCTCCTCTACTGTGTTTGATTGATCATTTAAATCTATCAAGTACCAATCACGACATAAAAACAGAAGAGTAATCCAAATTCAGTTTCACATCTCTTTCACCTTTATTTTTCTTTTATTATATTTCTGTCCTTGCTAAACGATTATGTCGACCAACTAGGTTGATTAAATGATGCAATTCAGTGTGAATGATACGAGTAAACCCACTAGAACCACACACCATCCTACAAATCATCATTTACCATTAATACTAGTTACTTGTTACTTCTATATGATAACCACGACTACCATAACCACCTTCGATTGATAAAATCCAAGAACTACTAACCGTCTTCTTCTTCTTCATGATCGAGAACGCCATCACCTTTTTATCACCACGACTTTCCACCACCTCACGACCACTTCACACCTTAATAACCACCTTCAACCATCACCACACATATACTGCTGCAACGTTTATTCAATTACGGTTTCGATCAATCAACAAGCAAAACAATCACGATCAACCTTCATCATCAAAGGCTACTAGTCCGTTACTGTTTTTGACCGTGACCAAAGATCAACCACCACTGTAACCACACGCCACCTTCTTTCACCACCACTAATCACCATTTTCCGTCACCCTTTATATATATATATATATATATATATATATATATATATATATATATATATATATATATATATATATATATATATATATATATATATATATATATATATATATATTCCTTTTCTTCTTCTTGTTTCATTCGCGAATAATCCAATATCATCAACCCTTATCAACTATGGTTGTCATTCACGCCTTTGTTTTTCTACCTTGTCAAACGCCAACCGAACAAGACCATCTGTTAGTTCCCTTTATGAATGGACCGAAATATTAAGAAAAACAAAAGAAGAATGAGTGGTACACATATGATGTTTGATTAGCTGGTTAATATAGTATATAATATAGCAATTTCAATAATAAAAGTACACTAGTTGCAACAAAGTGGCCGACCAGTGGAGAGTGATGATATCATTTGCTTTATATTTTTTTTTAAAACCAAAGTTCCCATCAACAATAAACATCCAGCTGTTATTTTGGGCGCATGAATTAGGCAACTGAATCAATTTCCACTTTGGGATTATACATTTCGTAAGCCTTAATTTCGTTCTATTTGTTTTTGGATCGAGCAAGTAACCTACTCCGTATACTCCTATTTCTATATTTTTTTTCTACCGCTGCTATACATAACTTTAGCTGTAAATTTTTGGATCAACAAGCCCAACACACTTGGGCCGAGAAACACTTGGGTCGAAACATACTTTAACCGAGACCCAACTGATTAGAAAATGAAGATGATAACGTGATGATTGATGGTGATGATTTAATGGATGAGATGATAATCGATGATGAAGATGGTGTATAATAATGATGATATATTGATGATGATGCTTCGATCATATTGATGGAAGATAAGATGATGATGAGTCTGTGAAATCAGTTAACGAGGTGATGATGATATATGAAATGAAAATTTAAGATAATGATGTAAGAGTTCTGGGTCTTAGTTTTAGAAGAAGAAGAAAACAATTAAATACATAGGTTATATTTTTATTTCGGAGTATTAAAAACAGATATGATAGAGCAGACGAATGGGTTGGTGAATTGTTGGTTAAACTAGAGGTCCTGGGTTCGAACCCAGGCCATCACGTTTTTTTTTTATTATCAAGAAAAGCTAATGTTGGGCAGTGATCTGTTAGGTGTTGGGCCAAAATTATAGGATTGGGCCATGGTTAATTGCGAAGTTGGGCTGAGATTTGGTTATGTTTAAAGTTGGGCTGTTAGGAAATTGATAAATAAACAGATTAAATATAAATGAATTGGTGAAATAATCAAGGAATCGTGATCAGCTAGATGGTCTGAGGTGGTTGCCGGTGAGCGATAGGTCGTGGGTTCGAGTCCCATTTGGAGCATTCTTTTTAAGACAAAGCTTTAAGGGTATACACAATTACTTTTGTTATCATTATTATTATTATTATTAATATTGTTCAAGGTATTATTTAAATTATCATTTTTTCTATCATTATTATTAAAAGTATCATTTTTATCATTATTATTATCATAACTATTATTATTATTATTATTATTATTATTATTATTATTATTATTATTATTATTATTATTATTATTATTATTATTATTATTATTATTATTATTATATTATTATTATTATTATTATTATTATTATTATTATTATTATTATTATTATTATTATTATTATTATTATTATTATTATTATAGAATGAAACACCTTTTACCTACTATTATCAATATTATTTTATCGAATAACTATTAGTTATATAAAATCATAATTACTACATATAACATAACTATATTAAAACTTTTTACAATAAATATTAATAAATGTAACTAATTAGGTTATTAATGAAAAACATAACTAAAGTAACAATTAATACATTTATAATACATAAATTGTTCGATTACCATTATATGTGTTAATATATATAAATAAATGATATAGGTTCGTGAATCCGAGGCCAACCCTGCATTGTTCAATATAGTCATATGTATTTTTACTACAAAATACATTAGGTGAGTTTCATTTGCCCTTTTTACTCTTTACCTTTTTGGGCTGAGAATACATGCAAATGCTTTATTAAATGTTTTACAATATTTATATGCGTGAGTTTCATTACTCCCTTTTTAAATGCTTTTGCAATATATATTTTTAGGACTGAGAATACATGCGCTGCTTTTATAAATGTTTGACAAAATAGACACAAGTAATCGAAACTACATTATATGGTAGAATAATCGAAATCAAATATGCCCCTTTTAGTCTGGTAATCTAAGAATTAGGGAACAGACACCCTAATTGACGCGAATCCTAAAGATAGATCTATCGGGCCCAACAAGCCCCATCCAAAGTACCGGATGCTTTAGTACTTCGAAATTTTTATCATGTCCAAAGGAGGATCCCGGAATGATGGGGATATTCTTATATGCATATTGTGAATGTCGGTTACCAGGTGTTCAATCCATATGAATGATATTTTTGTCTCTATGCATGGGACGTATGTTTATGAGAAATGGAAATATGAAATCTTGTGGTCTATTAAAATTATGAAATGATTATTTATGTTAAACTAATGAACTCACGAACCTTTTGGTTGACACTTTAAAGCATGTTTATTCTCAGGTATGAAAGAAATCTTCCGCTGTGCATTTGCTCATTTTCAAGATATTACTTGGAGTCATTTATGACATATTTCAAAAGACGTTGCATTCGAGTCATTGAGTTCATCAAGATTATTGTTTAGTTAATTATAGTTAGATATTTTATGAAAGGGTATGCATGTCGTCAACTTTCGATGTAATGAAAGTTTGTCTTTTCAAAAACGAATGCAATGTTTGTAAAATGTATCATATAGAGTTCAAGTACCTCGCGATGTAACCAACTGTTGTGAATCGTTTATAATCGATATGGACTTCGTCCGGATGGATTAGGACGGGTCTTTACACAAAACCCTGAAAAATTCGTCAGCCGAAACAGCCTCCGGCTCTTTAGATAGCTACCAGCTATTTAACATGTAATCTTCCATAACCTTCCAAATAAGAGTTGTATATCTCCTCGATACGGATCCTTGGGCTTTAGATTTACCTCAATTTGAGCCCGGATGATCAAGTTATGGTCCAAACCGTGACAGAGCGCAGATTTCTTATCCTCAAAGTTAAGTACAGCCGACGACTCTTTTTCATCTTCTAGAACCTTCTACGAATAGCCAGGTTCTGTCTGGATAGCTGGCGGCTCAAATTAATTTTTCATTCTTTTCGATCTTCAAACATCATCAGATGATAGCCGTCGGCCCTTTTTAGCCGGAGGCATGCACTACAACCGGCGGCCCTTTTTAGTTTTTATGGAATTTCTTGAATATTTTCAATATAATAGATGGCAGCTAATAAACAGATTGGGGCCGTATTAACTGTCTTTCGACTTCACTTTATTCCTCATCCGATCTGCGGCCTCATATCATTTTCTGCTTCTTTTCATGTTTTTTCATCACTTTCCTACAAAATCATATCAACTACTCCAAATGTTCACGTGAATATGGCACAATTTAGATTAAATAGGAATAATGTCGCTTTAAATTGACTTTTCAAACATGTATAAAATAGGGGATATCAAATCCCCCACACTTAACCTTTGCTTGTCGTCAAGCAAATATTAGCTAAATGGTTTAAGTAAATTAAATTTCAAAGGCTATGAAAAACTCGCAACTATGAAATTTTTTAGGAGATGATAAAATTTAAATCCTAACTATCCATCTCACTTACCTTTTATAGATGTTTTCTCTTATAATGTTTTCACAAAGTCAAAAGATATCTTTCATCATATACCCGTGATAGAAGCAAATCTTTAACTAACCGTAAAATTGACTAAGTAGCAAGGGAGAAATGACTTCTGGGTTACACAACCATGTTGGGTTACTAGGTAGGTCAAGACACAAAATATTAAATTGGGGTAAAGACGGAAGTAAAATTCACAAGTCAAAAAGATGTCTAACCATTAACTTTAGTTATTATTATAAGAACTAGTCTGAACCAGACCAATAAGTACAAGTGATCCATAATGTAAAATTAGTCAGATTATACATTGTGCTCAATATTGGACTCTTTTATTTTCTAACTAAGTATTTAAAATGTATGGTCTCATTGGATTTTTTTGCACTTATTTACTCATTTGTCCTCGTTGGGCTCTTTTACTCTCTCATTTTATCTTGCTCTCATGCTTTGCAAATAGTTTGACATTTGACAAGGAACCTATCTGTCAACTAGTTATAGAGTGAATAAATGATTCGTGGTCTATTAATAAGTTTAACCTACGTTTAGTTTATGGCATTTAAAGGATAGTTTGAGTTATGGCATTTGAAGGAGAGTCGCATCAATAAACATTACGTGACGGAAGCTAATAAAGAACTAGCTACATGTAAGGAAAGAAAATACTTTTTACTAACAAGAATTCATTATCGATGAAAAATTGCCAAAAGTTAGTAACCCAAGATGACACTGATGAACCATCTTAAAAAATCAGAGGATGTTATATACACACACAAGGTGTCAAAATTGAGTTTGGAAAAATTAGTAAGCACTGACCATGGGTGTTTGGCGGTGACCTCTCGAAACTCTTTCCATGGATTGTGGCTCATGGATTGTGGCTCTCGAGGTCTCGAGGATAAACACTAGTTTCAAGACAACAACAACAACAAAATCAAATACCACATAAGTGGTGTATGGGAAGGTGAGATGTAGACAATCCTTCTCCTATCCGAGAACAAAGACATGTCATTTCTCTACCCAGAGTGAAAACACTCTCAAAGTAGAGAAAGTCATCCCTCTCTCTATTCGACGGATAGAGAGATTGTTTCCGAGTGAACCTCCGGCCAATAAGTAGAAAAACTTTTTAAAAAAAATAAAATAAAATTAAGACGCCATGAAATGGTAAAATCAAATTTCCATGAGTTTTAAATCCTGCATGAAATTTAATTTAGACTCTAAAAGTAAGTCAAGTCGTCAATAAATTAACACTAGTTTCAAGAATGTATTGATAAAGTGCATCACTTTTAAGGAGACTTTTGTGACCTAACTTCTTGATGTTTTGGTGCTTGTCTTTCTCCTCTAGATGCCATTATCAATATATAGATGTGTATGTATATATGTATTTTTTTCCGAACGGCGATATCGGCATCATCCAGAAGGGACTTAATCACATTCGCGATCATATGTCACCCACACACATGATAAGTGGAATACCATTTAATGTTAACTCCTGCTTG